>NC_080068.1:61286498-61597669 GCF_949987535.1 Balaenoptera acutorostrata | reverse complement strand
ATAAATCTAATAATTTGAAAACCTCCAAAGGACAATGACAGATGTTGATATTGGAGTTCCTGCTTTGACGTGCAAAGAACATCATTTTGGGAATCTCTCAAAATTCCCATGGCTAATGTGTCAGGTCAGGCAGAGACGGCCACTTTACAAAGTCATTTCTGACTTCCAGTTCGCACATTTCCTATAAGTAAACAAAATGTTCCAGCTGCTGTTTGTATATACGTGGCTTGTAAATACTTCAGGAAGTAATTCTAATAAGGGTGAAAAAAAAAAAAAAGCCCTTTTGTTTTTTTTTGTTTTTTTTGTTTTTTTAAATTTTATTTATTTATTTATTTATTTATTTATGGCTGTGCTGGGTCTTCGTTTCTGTGCGAGGGCTTTCTCTAGTTGCGGCAAGTGGGGACCACTCTTCATCGCGGTGCGCGGGCCTCTCACTATCGTGGCCTCTCCCGTTGTGGGGCACAGGCTCCAGACGCGCAGGCTCAGCAATTGTGGCTCACGGGCTTAGTCGCTCCGCGGCATGTGGGATCTTCCCAGACCAGGGCTCGAACCCGTGTCCCCTGCATTGGCAGGCAGATTCTCAACCACTGCGCCACCAGGGAAGCCCCAGCCCTTTTGTTTTTAAATAAAATGTTTTCACTTAAAACAAAAGTATTTTCTCACTTCTTTTCACCAAATTTTATTTTCTTCTCTCATAACTTTTTTTTTTTTAATTTTTATTTATTATTTATTTATTATGTTTATTTTTGGCTGTGTTGGGTCTTCGTTTCTGTGTGAGGGCTTTCTCCAGTTGCGGCGAGTGGAGGCCACTCTTCATCGCGGTGCGCGGGCCTGTCACTATCGCGGCCTCTCTTGTTGAGGAGCAGAGGCTCCAGACGCTCAGGTTCAGTAGTTGTGGCTCACGGGCCCAGTTGCTCCGCGGCATGTGGGATCTTCCCAGACCAGGGCTCGAACCCGTGTCCCCTGCATTGGCAGGCAGATTCTCAACCACTGCTCCACCAGGGAAGCCCTCTCATAACTTCTTGATCAAAGCCTAGATAACTACTTAATTGTAAAATTGTTTATTTAAAGTCCATTCTAATGCATCATTGCTTTCCGAACATGAGTTTACTTTCAGAAAAGTTTTAAATACATAGAATATCAATAGATATAATTTATACACAAACACAAGAGAATGCACATCAATTTACTTTGCTATTTCTTTAACAGCATTATGATCATGTACCTAACCAGAAGGAAAAAATACATTTAAAACAGGATTACAGATTTAAGGTCCTACTTTCTGAAACTATCATTAGCATTTCTGGTACAGGTCAGGAAAGCAATGGAAGTTTTAAGGTGTCATTTGCAATAGAGTAGTTCCTTGATGGCTTGGAACCAAACAAATGATTTTTTAATATTGCTCCCAACAGAAATATAATTCTGATATTTTCCCTTATCAGCCAGTAGTAACAGAAACTTAACTATGACAACTTAAACTAGGGCTTTATTTTCATTAAGTAAAAAGGTAATGCAGCCGAAACGGTTCAGGATTAGCATGAAAACTCCGTATCAGAGACCAAGGCTTCATCTGCTTTTCTGCTCTATTGTCTTTAGCAAATGGGTTTCCTTCCTCAAAATGACAAGATGGTTACTTAGCATCCATGCTGATTTTTACGTAGAAAGAAGGATAAGGACAAGTAACTAAAATATTCGTCTCTATTAGAACTTTCCAAATGTCTCACCCAACTATATTTGACCATTTCCCCTACTTCTGACCATATCCCTTGGGCTACTCAGGGATAGCCCAAGGGATTTAGCTTTGCATAGCTAAATGCTTCATTAATAGGTATACTTTTGCAGCTGGGCATAACTATATCTATTAATGTCCAGTGATTCTATATCTAAAACAGGAGAATTATTGGGCAAATAGTATTCTTAGATGCAACCAAAAAATACTTTTTTCTTATTTAATGGTACATATTGATGTATTCATCCAGTTTTGATGTAATAATCTACCATAGAGTTATGACAATACCAGTGGTTACTTTTAAACCCTAAGTATAGATTAAAATGTTCTTTTGATTGTTCTCTTATAGTTATAGTCTGAAAGCAATCATTTTTGTTAAAAGGAAGAAAAGATTATTTCAGATTATTTCTGAATAGCTAATATAGGTATATGGTTTAAAATTCTAAAAGTAGTAATAATAGATATGGCTCCTTCCCACTGAGGCTGCTGCATTGCTAGCTCTGGGGCACGCCACTGACATTGCGACCTATTTCAGTGGTGCCCCCTTGGAGCTGTGTGGTGCAAGCAGCCCTGCCTCTCCCCTGCCTCTCTCCTGCCATTCAGATCTCCTTCCTTACTGTTATCAGCCTCTTAAATATCCTACCAGAGAAGACTATTTTTACTCGCATCCATGTTTCTATAATGTTTCTTTATAAATTTTGTCATACAATCACAAAACAGTGCTGTTCTCTTTACCTACAACTAGGACTTTGGGAATAGCTGTGGCAGACCCACATTATGTGGTAGCATGCCACCACTGAAAAGAATAAGCATATAGAGATGATCACAAGGTACACTTGTATCACAGCTTATATCAACAAAAAAACTTAACTGTATCAGTAGGAAACCGGTTGAATAAAATGCTGCACCAAATAGTGGAGTAATCTTTAGCCACAGAAAGAATGAGGTAGATCTCGTATTGACTTAGAATGATGGGTATAATACAGTATCAAGTAAAAAAAAGAAAAAAAAAAAAAGGCAAGCAGGCAAAACCAAACAAATAACGTTATTATGGTGATCACATCTATTTGTATGTATGTGTAAATATTTACGAGTCTGGAGGGGTCCACAACTAACTGTCGAAGAAATTCTTTTTGGGAGAGGTGGGTGTTATTCCATAAATAGACTTTCCAGTTTTAATGTATATACTTATGTATTTTCAACTGTTCACAACATATACTTTTTAATTTTTTTTTTTTTTACTAGTACAGACTATTTATTGGAAAAGTTTTAGACTTACAGAAAATTGGTCAGTTAGTATCGAGTTCCAATACCATATATCCCTCCTACACACAGAGTTTCCTTTATTATTACTACCTTACATTAGTATGGTACATTCATTATAATTAATGAACCAATATGGATTGATATATTATTATTAACTAAAATGCATAGTTCAGATTCACTTAGTTTTTAACTATGCCTTTTTTCTGTTTCAGGATCCTATCAGGACATCACATTACATTTAAACATCATATCTCCTTAGGCTTCTCTAGGCTGTGACAGTTTTTCAGACTTTCCTGCAAGGTTGTCCTTTTTAAAGTCAGAAAATATATTTTCCATTTAAAATAATTAGTGTGTATACTTTAAGAAGAACATAGAAGTATTCATTCATTCACTCACTCAGACAGTATTTGTTGAGCTCCTGTGCTTCAGGCACTGTTCCAGGTGCAATGATTCAAAGGTAAAGGCAGACAGGATTACTACTCTTGCAGAGCTCACATCCTAGTTTAGCAAACTGGAGTTTGGGAAGGAAATAGACAGTAAAGCAATCAAAATAATAAAAGAAGATAATGGCCGAAGTACTATGCAGAGAATTAAAACAGAATCATGAGTTAAAGTAACTGCTTGGTTACTTTAGACTGAATGTATCTGGGAGATGGCAGTGCAGCTGACTCCTGGCAGTATGAGATCAGCCATGTGCCTATCTGGATAAAAAGCATTCTAGAATCAGAGGTCACCCATCATGGCCAAGTGAGGTTGGAGAGTTCTGGAAATAGAAAGAAGGCTAATATGCCTGAAGCAATGGGTTGAAGGAGAATACAGGGCTAGGAAAGCTATGGGAAGGAGTCAAGATTCTGAATGCCATTGAAGAGTTTTAACTAGGGTCGTGACAGTAGATTTTTGCAAGATTAATTTGGTTGCAAATTTAGTTTTCCTCTGATATCCATTATTGCTGCTTCAGTTATCACCTTTATGTAGGTGATTCTCAAAAAACCTTAATCAACCACTTTAAACACTTAGAAATTTTGTCATTCCATTCTCCCTACTGCTGAATAATGTTTTAAAGATGCAAATCTGATTAAGACTTGATCCCACTCAAAGACTGTCCATTACTCTCTTTTTCACTAAAGAAAAAATTTCCTGTTTTGGACTACAGTGTTTGAGAATTTGACTCCTCTTGTCCTGTACCTGATTTCCCATACCTTTAGCTGGCCCCTTCCATATTCTTAGATTCTACACTCCCAAACCACCTAGGTACTTGCAGTTCATGTCTCTGTGCCTTTTTAGTCACAGTTATGTTCTGCTTGGATTACTTCTATATTTGTTCTCCTTTCTCCATCCTTTCTTCTCAGTAACGTTGACTTATCTGCCAACACCTACTTTATAAGCCAGTGACTCTAAAGAAGCATTCTTTCTCCCACCTAGCCTGGATAAGTGCCCTCTTATACATCCTCGCTTTTCCTCTTATTACAGCAATTATCAAGCTATATATATTTTTAAATTTAATTTAATTTATTTTTTATACAGCAGGTTCTTCTTAGTCATCCATTTTGTACACATCAGTGTATACATGTCAATCACAATCTCCCAATTCATCACAACACCACCCCCATACTCCGCTGGTTTCCCCACTTGGTGTCCATACGTTTGTTCTCTACATCTATGTCTCAATTTCTGCCCTGCAAAGTGGTTCATCTGTACCATTTTTCTAGGTTCCACATATATGCGTTAATATGCGATATTTGTTTTTCTCTTTCTGACTTACATCACTCTGTATGACAGTCTCTAGATCCATCCACGTCTCTACAAATGACCCAATTTCGTTCCTTTTTATGGCTGAGTAATATTCCATTGTATATATGTACCATATCTTCTTTATCCATTTGTCTGTCGATGGGCATTTAGGTTGCTTCCATGACCCAGCTATTGTAAATAGTGCTGCAATGAACATTGGGGTGCATGTGTCTTTTTGAGTTATGATTTTCTCTGGGTATATGCCCAGTAGTGGGATTGCTGGGTCATATGGTAGTTCTATTTTTAGTTTTTTAAGGAACTTCCATACTGTTCTCCATAGTGGCTGTATCAATTTACATTCCCACCAACACTGCAAGAGGGTTCCCTTTTCTCCACACCCTCTCCAGCATTTGTTGTTTGTAGATTTTCTGATGATGCCCATTCTAACTGGTGTGAGGTGATACCTCATTGTAGTTTTGATTTACATTTCTCTAATAGTGATGTTAAGCAGCTTTTCATGTGCTTCTTGGCCATCTGTATGTCTTCTTTGGAGAAATGTCTATTTAGGTCTTCTGCCCATTTTTGGATTGGGTTTTTTTTTTTTTTTTTGAGCTGCATGAGCCATTTATATATTTTGGAGATTAATCCTTTGTCCGTTGATTCGTTTGCAAATATTTTCTCCCATTTTGAGAGTTATCTGTTTGTCTTGTTTATGGTTTCCTTTGATAGGGATTGCATTGAATCTGTAGATTGCTTTGGGAAGTATAGTCATTTTCACAATATTGATTCTTCCAATTCAAGAACATGGTATATCTCTCCATCTGTTGGTATCATCTTTAATTTCTTTCATCAGTGTCTTATAGTTTTCTGCATACAGGTCTTTTGTCTCCCTAGGTAGGTTTATTCCTAGGTATTTTATTCTTTTTGTTGCAGTGGTAAATGGGAGTGTTACCTTAATTTCTCTTTCAGATTTTTCATCATTAGTGTATAGGAATGCAAGAGATTTTTGTGCATTAATTTTGTATCCTGCAACTTTACCAAATTCACTGATTAGCTCTAGTAGTTTTCTGGTGGCATCTTTAGGATTCTCTATGTATAGTATCATGTCATCTGCAAACAGTGTATACAGTTTGACAGTTTTACTTCTTCTTTTCCAATTTGTATTCTTTTTATTTCTTTTTCTTCTCTGATTGCGGTGGCTAGGACTTCCAAAACTATGTTGAATAATAGTGGTGAGAGTGGACATCCTTGTCTTGTTCCTGATCTTAGAGGAAATGCTTTCAGTTTTTCACCATTGAGAATGATGTTTGCTGTGGGTTTGTCATATATGGCCTTTATTATGTTGAGGTAGGTTCCCTCTATGCCCACTTTCTGGAGAGTTTTTATCATAAATGGTGTTAAATTTCGTCTAAAGCTTTTTCTGCATCTATTGAGATGTTCATATGGTTTTTCTTCTTCAATTTGTTAACATGGTGTATCACATTGATTGATTTGCATATATTGAAGAATCCTTGCATCCCTGGGATAAATCCCACTTGATCCTGTTGTATGATCCTTTTAATGCATTGTTGGATTCTGTTTGCTAGTATTTTGTTGGGGATTTTTGCATCTATATTCATCAGTGATATTGGTCTGTCATTTTCTTTTTTTGTAGTATCTTTGTCTGATTTTGGTATCAGGGTGATGGTGGCCTCATAGAATGAGTTTGGGAGTGTTCCTTCCTCGGCAATTTTTGGAAGAGTTTGAGAAAGATGGGTGTTAGCTCTTCTCTAAATGTTATCTAGCCATATTTTAATGTCTGTTCACTTTTGTATCTCGGAGCTCCTTGGAAAGGAACAGTGCCACTTTTATTTCTATAACCCCGATACCATTTAAATTCTACTTAGCACACAAAAGGTGACTTCTAAATATTTACCTTTTAATTGAGGCTTCCGGCTAACGTTTCCGATTGCTTGCTGGTATTTCCACTGCAGTAGAAATTCTCAAAACACTTGTCTACACTCACTATCACCAATCCCTCTCCTCATATTCTCTCTTGATTTCACCTCATCAGGCTTTTGCCCTCGCTACCTTATTGCAACTGCACTTCTGAGGTCATTAAGGATTTCATGCTGCTAAACTCAGTAGTCAGTTGTCAATCCATCGTACTTAACCAATCAGAAACATCCAACACAGTTGATCACTCCCCACTCCCTTTTCCTTGATACATTCTCATCAGGACAGCTCATTCTCTTGGTTTTCCTCCTCTTGATGCTTCTTTCCAGTCTCCTTTGCTGGTTCCTTTTCTCCCAAACCCTTGGGTTGGAGTGCCTCCTAGCTCAGTCTATTCTTGTTTTCTCTTTGTCCCCACACTCCCTTGGTGAGCTCATTGATTTAAATAGCACCTATGTACCTAAGTCTCACAAATGTTATCTGCAGCACAGACCACTTCTCTGAACTCCAAAATTCATTTCAAGCTAACTTCTCAACATCTTCACATTTTTTTTTCTGACACCTCCATTTATAACAATTCCCAATCTTTACCTGAAAACTACGTTTTTGTGCAGTGTTTGCCTACTCAATTGATATGATTCAGTCCCACCCCTCCTGTTTTCTGTAAAAAGCTCCAAACATGGGCCTCCTTAAGGTTTTGGAACATGCAGAGAATGTTTCCACTTGTGGACTTTTATTCTGTTTGTTTCCCTGATTGGAATATCTCCTCCAAATATCTGCATGGGTAACTCTCTCAGCAACTTTGTCTTTTTTAAATTGTTACACTTTCAAGGAGGCCCACTGGACCATCCTAGGTAAAATCACAAGCTAACCTGTCCTCAACCCTACCCCTAACTCTAGATCCCCCTATCATGTATATTTTACTTTTATTTTACTAGATAGTTAGATGATAGATAGATAGATAGATAGATAGATGATAGATAGATAGATAGATAGATAAATCTATCTGATTTTAAGTTTACTTTCCTTGCCAGAACGTTTAGTTCTAGGATTTTTTCCCCTTTTCTGCTTTGTTTAAGATGTATCTCAAGAGTCTAGAACAGTATTGGGACATATTAAATGCTCAAGAAATACTTATTGAATGAATAAATGTCCTACTTCAAAGTAAAGATACTTCAAATTGAACTGATTATCCTTCAAAAGCAACTTCTCCATAGCTTTACTCTTTATTTTGCAACCATTTTACTAGTTACCCAGAAAAAAATCTAGAGTTATTATTATTTCAAGAAGGGCTTTTTTGATACTTTTATGATTGAGTTCATTTTGAAATTGATGGAAACAATCTTCCCTTGA
The DNA here is from genome assembly GCF_949987535.1 of Balaenoptera acutorostrata. Classification (NCBI taxonomy): domain Eukaryota; kingdom Metazoa; phylum Chordata; class Mammalia; order Artiodactyla; family Balaenopteridae; genus Balaenoptera; species Balaenoptera acutorostrata. The sequence continues at coordinate 61,589,658 of NC_080068.1, read as the reverse complement.
CTTCTGTGATACCACACTCTTCTGGCTACTTACTCTTTCTTCATCTCAGTTGTCGACTATTCTTCCTACGTTTTCTTCTTTATCATTAGTGTTTCTAATGATAAAGTCATCAGTTCTTCTCCTTCTACTCAGTTTATCTGGGTAATGTCAGACATCTCAGTGGCTTCAATGAGCTTCCTGAATTTATGATGCCTAAACCTGTATGCCAAGAGCAGATATCTTAGTAAACTGCAGACTGAAGAGGTTAAGAATATCCCACCCCAAACCCTGTCACTTTGGCACATTGATTATTTTGAACTGAAGGCAATTGAGAAACAGCAGATGAAGAAGGGCTTTCTGATGCCCCCCTTTCTATCTAAAAGCAGATCGTAAAATTTCCATGTGCCAGGAAGAGAAGAACATTCTTATCACCAGAGAGTGGGAGTCAATGCCAAAATGGATCTGAGCAAAAAAATGTACAAAAATGAAAATAACCCTTATTTTCCACTGGCTTCCCCCATGTATTTCCTAGTAACTTTCCCACAATTTACTGCCCCTAGTAGCTTAATCCCTTTTCCTTTATGTTTACACTTCATCACAAATTTATCATTCTCTGGTTAAAAAAGCAGGTAAACTCTCAGTCCTAACTACTTCTTCAGGTCTTTATTTTTCCTATGAAGTTTCCCTTGTATTAAATAAAATTTGTGTGCTTTTCTCCTGTTACTCTATGTCAGTTTAATTCTCAGGTCTTGTCACCAAACCTAAGAGGGTAGTGGAAGGTTACTTTTCTCCCCTACAAGTCTTCTCTAGACCTTTTAAATTAATTCAATTCAAGTACTTTGCATTCAAAATAGACAAATCTGAATTCATCATGTTTTGCACACTCTCCCCCAGTATGTACTTACATCCTCTACCTTTTAATGATCAAAAATTTGCTCCTTTTCCTTTATTCCCATTTTAAGTGAGTGCCACCTCATTGTCTACCCCCAAATTCTGTGCATTTCACTTCATTTCCCTTTCCAACTGTTAATTAATCAACAAATTGTTTTAAATATTTTTTGAATCTCTATTTTTCTCCATTCCCAGAGCAGAATGCATGGATTTGAACCCTAGTTCTGCCCTATGTTAACTAATTAGCCTTTAGCAAGTTAACTTCTCTGAGACTCGTGCTCACTTCAACAGCACATATACTAAAATTGGAACGATACAGAGAAGATTAGCATGGCCCCTGCATAAGGATGACAAAAAGAAAAAAAAAAAAAAAACAACTTCTCTGAGTCTCAATTTTCTCACTGCAAGATGAGAATAATAACTACTTCTACCTCTTTGGGTTATACTCAAAATTAAAGGAGCTGATGCATATAAAGCATTTAGATGACAGTCTGGAACACACTCAGTAAATATTAACCATTGTATTTTATATCACTCCCCTACCTTAAATTTTTCAGTGACTTCTTGGTGCCTTTTGGAAGAATTGCAAATATCTTAACAAGGTTTGCAAGCCTCTTTGAAAACTAGCCTTCACTTACCAATCTTGTCACTGAACCCTTTGCACTCTGCTCTACTGTAAGGAATTTTTTTTCAGTTCCTCTGAGATGCCTATTCTCTTTCACCTCTGTATGTATAAACACATGTATACTCCTTGCCTGTTTGGTCAATGTTGTATTTAAGCTTGAAATTCTACTTCATGGAGCCTAATACAAAGCTTGAACGCCGTGTTTCTGCTATTATAATGCTTGTCATGTCGTATTTTATTTAGCGGCCTCACTATATTGTTATCACTTTGAGGGAAGGGAGAATATCTGTCCCTCTTGCAGTATCCCAATTGAAGGTACTTAGTTAATATTTGTAGAATGAATGCTGAGTTAGCAAAATGTTTGAGTCAAGTTTATAGCTCCATTTAATTCCTATAACACAACGTAGATTTGACAGTGTTCAATCATTTAACTCTAAATAAGATTTTAAAAATAATACAATTACAGTTTGCTAAAAATAATACATTTTTAAATAACAAGGGGTTTCTTGAAGAGGCAGAGTCATTTCTATGAAATTTTAGTTTCACCTTGTTCTACTACTAAAGGTTCTTATTACTATATTAAGGTCAGTTGTGTTATGCAATCTAATTTAAGACTTGAAAATGCCAACTCTTCACTGTAATGTAAAAGGGAGTTCAGAGATTAGTGGTTTTTATATGCTTAGTAATATTAAATGACAGTAATTATAAAAAGAACCTTAGGTTTATTGATCAGATGTGTGAATATCAGTCACTCATCTTGACTTCTAATAAAAAACCTGCAAGTTTAAAACTGTTTTGAAGACTTCTAACATTTGACCTTTAAATTTTCAATTCGAATCAACGTCTAAACATAAATTGGAGTACAATGTGCCTTATTCAGGAATGATTGTAAACTTTTACTCTATTTTATTTTATTCTCAACTAATAAACTTTATATCAAGAAGTCAAAAATGAAGAACAAAAGAAAAGTTGTTTTTATTTTTTTAATTATAAATCAATGTAGACTCTCTCTCTCTCTCTCTCTCTATATATATATATACACATATATACATATATATATAGTGAGAAAGCAAGAAATGGGAGTAGAGAAGACCTGAAGACTTATTTCTCTTTCTCTATATATCCTGAAATTTATACATGAAATATATTTAAACATATCCATATGTATAATATAGTAAGAGAAAATAGTGTTCAGCATGATTACTGTATATATTGATAAAGAAATATTGCATTCAGGAGAACACATCATAAAACAAAGATGTGGAAGTAAAGAGTAAACTAAAATTTCATGTTACTAGGCACTTTTTCTAAAGGATGTCAGCAATTTATTAATTTAAATTTATCTACTAGTAGGAAACATTTGCTCTTAACTTTCTAATGGGCTGCCTAATGATAATCTGCATATATATAAATCTTTGCTTTATTTTAACACAAGAGAACTTAAAAATATAATAAATGAACTGAAGAACTTAAGATCTAAACTTATAACTCCTTTGCTTAAATATCTTTAATGGCTGTACATTTTCTACACAATAAAGCCCAAACTTCTATCATACTGCAGATCTTCTAAAATCTGACTTCTACTTACCATTTCTCTCACTGTACTCATCCTTTAAACTATCTTTCCACGCACAATACATGCTCCTCACCCCAAACCCAACAAATTTCTTGCCTTGGTACCTTCTTTTTTTTTTTTTTTATCATTAACTTGCTTGTTATGTTCCTTAGCTTCAAATTTCCTCATCATAGTTAAAGAAAGTTTATTCATCTTTTAGTGTCCCACTAAAAACCAAACACCTCTGGGATCTTTTCTTGATCCTCCTCAGCAAGAATTCATTACTTTTTGTCCCATGTGACGTGCTTAACCTTCTGCTTTGGAGTATAGGCAAATTGAGGACAGATCCCATGTTTTCCTTATTTTTCCTAACCTCACGCAACAGTGACTTCTCTAGTTCTTTGCATATCATACATATTTAATAAAACCTCATTGAGTTGCATTGAAAGTGAGCTTTGGTACATTTTAAAACATTTTGGGGAATTCCCTGGTGGTCCAGTAGTTAGGACTCTGTGCTTTCACTGCGAGGGCGTGGGTTCAATCCCTGGTCAGGGAACTAAGATCCCACAGGCCACGTGGCTCAGCCAAAGAAAACCCAAAATAAATAAATAAAACATTGTGGAAAGCTTTTTATAGAATATATTGTCATTATGCATAGTGATCTGCATTCACTACAATAACCTGTGCTTCTGCTTTTCTCCTTAATTCCCTGTAATTCACCCTGCCTTCCTTCCAAACCATGCTGATATCTCAGCACTCAGAAGACTTCTTGGGAGACACAACAAAAAGTTATAGAACTGAAAGAAGATGTTTTCAGTTTCCCTATTTTATTAATGATTTGATATTAAAAATAGGTTATTTTTGTTTAATGGGCATTTATTGAATACCCAAAATGTCTCAAGACACTAAAATTTACCCTGGAAAAATGCAAATGAACATGATGTATCCCCTGAGAACGTCATAATCTAGTGAGAATGCCAGACCCAAATATGGATAATTCTATTAGAGGTGAATAAGTACTAAAATGGGAGCCCGTTGTGACATTGAGTCTCTGAAATGATAATGATTCAGATAACATTGGCTAGATAATAGGTTTTTTCATTTGTGCTTAGATAATCTTTGCTCTTATAAAATCAGAGATTTGTTTTCTGCTAGTGTGAAAAGGGAGAAAACTCACGTGTGAATCTTCACTGGATGGCAATCATTCAGCAAAGAGTTACTGAACACTTATTATGTGCCAGGCAGAGTTTTTGGCACTTACAAATGACACAGTCACCACCCTCATGAAGCTTGCCTTTTCTTGAGTGAGAGATCTTGAGTGAGAGAGTCCTGTAGGTAAATAAATATCTGACATATCTTAGATAATGATACATGATACAAAGAAAACAAAACAGATCTTGGATTTAAGGGTGGGAGACTCTGCCTAGATATGCTGATAGTGGAAGACCTCTTTGAGCAGTTGATACCTGAGTTAAAACCTGAATGAGATCATGATCAAAAAGCTTGTCTTCAGAAAAATACCATGGTGGTATAGTTGTATATCTTTTCACAAGACATTCGTTCTATCTGGATCTTTATTCTAGTGGTTTCAAGCAAAGGAAGAAGGGTAACTAAGTTTCCCAGGTGGTTCTGCTTACCTAGTTTAAGATTTACAGCTCACCTCGGTAAGAAGTGCCATTGATATGTTTTTCACCATGGATCATTTTTTTTTTTTAACATCTTTATTGGAGTATAATTGCTTTACAATGATGTGTTAGCTTCTGCTGTATAACAAAGTGAATTAGCTATATGTATACATATATCCCCATATCTCTTCCCTCTTGTGTCTCCCCCCCATCCTCCCTATCCCACCCCTCTAGGTGGTCACAAAGCACTGAGCTGATCTCTCTGTGCTATGCGGCTGCTTCCCACTAGCTATCTATTTTATATTTGGTAGTGTACGTATGTCCATGCCACTCTCTCACTTCGTCCCAGCTTACCCTTCCCCCTCCCTGTGTCCTCAAGTCCATTCTCTACCTCTGTGTCTTTATTCCTGTCCTGCCCCTAGGTTCTTCAGAACCTTTTTTTTTTTTAGATTCCATATATATGTGTTAGCATATGGTGTTTGTTTTTCTCTTTCTGACTTACTTCAACCATGGATCCTTTTATGTATTCTTGCCAAGGAATCCTAGACTATTTCACAAGCACATTCTCCTGGAAAAATGACAAAAGTTCTTATTGGAAGGATATATAGCTGTTTTTCTCCAAAATTTTTCACAGTAGTTATAACAATTAAGTACATCCTCCCTTTTGAAATATATAAAGTGTGATTAAACAGTTTATAACATCTTTTAACAAACATACTACAGTTATATGCTCTGAGTAAAATTAGTCAAATGAATTTGCTTAATATCTGAATTTAATGATAAGAGGTTCAATAATATTGTGTAATGCAAATATATGTCCAGAAGGATATGTTATGTACATGATCCTGGTATGAATCTAAGTGAGTTTTCACACTTCCTAATTTATATTTGATTTTTATAAAGTCAAAAGTGACTTTAGGGGCTTCCCTGGCAGTCCAGTGGTTAAGACTTCTCCTTCCAATGCAGGGGGAGCAGGTTCGATCCCTTGGCTAGGGAGCTAAGATCCCACATGCCTCGTGGCCAAAAAACCAAAACATAAAACAGAAGCAATATTGTAACAAATTCAATAAAGACGTAAAAAAAAAAAAAGTGACTTTAGAGTCTAGTCCATAAACTGTATAACGAGAAGAGTAATATCTAATAGTAGAATGCCCCTAACCACCCTCGAATTGAAACACGATGAGTTTTCTTTTCTTTTGTAGTTCACACGTTGTTGATTGGTTGGAAAACATCAATTTGTTCAAAGGCACACAAATTTAGTGGCAGAACCAGAATGTAAATTTCCAATGTCCATCTCCTATTCAGTTTCTAGTGTTTTAAAAAAGATAATGGAGTGAATTAACATTTAGTTTCTGGCAAAGATATTGTTGACTAAATTAACTTCTCAAAATTTAGATTATTTCAGTCTATACATGTCAAAACCATTACGTGTTTTTTGTTTGTTTGTTTGTTTGTTTTTTCCTTCTGGATCAAGGCATTGTGGTGAGAATATAAATTACTTTAAGATAAATTCAGAACCAATCTTATTTCCTTCCAACTTTAGAATGTAAATTTTAGGTCAGAAAAAAAATTATAGCAGAAAATAGAAATTAATGAGAGCTGTTGGACATTAAAGTAATGCCACAGCACCTCACTTTAATCAAATTCATTGTATATTTCCTGTTCAACTTTGGTTCTAAGTGCAGTCAAGCTCATTTCTTTGTAACCAAATACCATGAAAATCAACCTGTTTTTTTAAGAAATGTTGTTGAGCTAATGAAAGCAATGCAAATAAGTAGTTTGACCAAGAAAGAAAAAAAAATACGGAAAACTTAATTACCAGATGTCATCATTTATGGGTAAATATATAAATGCAAAATATTTAGGGAAAATGAAATATATTCTTTTACCATCGGAAGAGTTGTGACTATTTAATTGACCTTCATTAAACTGGTAACAGGGACACATCAACAACCTTTGGAAAGCTTACACAAATTGTATCAATTATAAAGCTATTAAGATTGACTTAATTGTGCTGTCTCACTAGCAGAAAACGGGTCAGTTAGTTCAAGCCTCTGGAACACACATTATGAACTATTTAATGCACATGTTCCTCCCGTTCCTCAGTAGTAAAGTTGTGTAACAGGTCTGTTTATGAAGATTGCATTGTAGAAGAGGTATTCCTTCCAGATCTCACTTCAGTGTGAATATTTTGCAATTATTGGGTATGGCTTGTGCTTTATTCAGTGAAGACCTCTTTTCTTCCCATACTGGACTTTGATATCAAATGAAAGTAAAGATTGCACCTAAACACTTATTATGAGCCAGGCAACCTTATGAAATGATTATATTATCATCTTCAATTTACAGGTGAATGCAGAGAAGTGAAGTAACTTGCCCAACAGCACACAACTAGTAAAGTGGCAGAGTCCAGTTACAAACTCAGCAGATGTAGTTGCAAATCCCACACTGATTTTAGCACTAGAGAATTCTCTCTCTCAATTCTTGTGTTGACATTTCCTTTCAGTTATACTTGGGCAATCATAACAGGTGCTGTTTTAAGAATAAATAAATATTAGATTTGTGTCTTAACCCACCCAGGTTTTAGGGCCATATTTTAAGTCTGTCGTTTCTGCAATGAACTTGGAAATCCTTTGGCCTTTAATAGAAAACTTCTCTAAAGACTATATTTTATTTGGGAAGATGCAGTTGTTGAAATGTACACAAAATGTATAACTATGAAAAAATATTGCACCTTATACATTTTCAGTTGCAAAACTAAGATAATGGGGTGTGTTTGATTTATTTGCTGTCAATTTAAAGACAGTATTTTAGCTAAAGCAGTCTGTTGTAAACAGTTTTCTATTTAGAACATTCCCAGAGTTGACCATAGTTGCTTCTTTTTCTTTTTTCTTTTCTTTCTTTCCTCCTTTTGCAGTTTTTAAATTTAAAACATTAAAAGCAATAAAGAGCAGAACAGAAACATTGCATTATTCCCAAAAATTTTTCCCTGAGGTAAGGTTTAAATTAATCAATGTAAGGTTATTCACTAACGTTAAGATGGCTGCTGCATAAAGCACAGGCATAATTTCTGTTTCATATGGGGTTTTCAGAGCATTTCTAATGAATTCAGAGGATCACCTAATCCCAGAAAGAATACTTCCTTACACTCAAGAGGTCAGTGTCCTCTCTTTGGCGTCAGAAAATACCTAAACTTTTTTTTGTTTGATTTCTATCTGGCACCCCCTTTTTTTGGCATATCCTGTTGGCATCACCCCATAGAGAACTTCCTGAAAAGCAGATCAGATTGTTGTGATCCAGAAATGCTTTTGTCTGGCTTCTAGGTCATGCTTTAAACCCAGAACAAGTGACAGAGCTAAGCATACTATGTGAAAATGACCAGTCATTAAACTCGAGTGGTTTTTTTTTTAAATGATACAAAATACTCAAGTTGCAAGTAGAACTATTTTACATAAAAGTCCAGTGATGTTGATTTTTGGCCAGAACTTGGAATAGCTGGGAAAAATATCAAGAAAAACAATTTTTATCAAAAGGCAAATTAGTTTTTGAAGCTGGTGTTAATTGGCAGCCAAGGTGTTTCATTATGAAGCTGAATTTTTAACAGTTGTTACTTAGTTACTATGAAAACACCAGCCAGAAGAAAACACTGCAGCCGTAATGGATATTTCTCCAGTCTTTCCCTGTCCCTCTGCCAACGTGTCAATAATGTGAGTCCTGTTTCTAAACACCTATGTGCTGCCTGGAAATTGCCTGTGTTGGCTGTTTATTCAACTTTATTTCCAGATTAGATGCATATTTGATAATCAACAGGTTCAAGGATGATCACTTTCAAACTGTCGGTGTTGTATTTTTCTGTTTTGCAATTCTCTATGTTTGAGTGAAACCTTAAGAAGACCTTATTGGAAGAACTGTCTTTTCTTGTAACCTGGAGTATTGAGCTAACCACAGGAAATATATAAATTGTAACTAGAAAGATGATTCTTTTGGATGAAGCAAAGAGAAACGTGGTGCCTTATCTCTATGTGTGAGTGTACCTACTGCTGATTTTTTTTTTAAGGAAAAACACCTGAGGGCCATAGGTAGCAAGTTCCAACTGTTTATTCCCCTCCCTAGTAATAAACAGCTCCAAGGTTTCTCTCCACACATAACACATCCAAAGCCCCTGGGAGTATGTATGCTTTGATATTTTCCCTATCCTGACATTTTACTAGCTGACTAAGAAAAAAATTGGTTTGCCCAGAGTCCTCAACCTATAGGTGACAGATTCTTGTATTGTCCTGCCTATAGTCATCCTTTTGATTTCTGTTATGTTTAGCATCTAGTTCTATAGTGATGTATAGAGAAAATCATTTTTTTGTGTGGTGATGTGATAAAAGTATTAGTTTAAATTACTTGCCAACAGTTCACCAACCAAATAATTTAACTATGCAATTATAGTCTTATTGAAGCCTTTGCTATTGATTTGAAGAAGCAACCATGGATCTATTTGTTGTCCTTCAGAACAAAAGCAGCTTTTCCTGTTGCCTTGCAAAGTCTCAGCTAGGATTTTACAGAGCAAAATAATGAATGCTTCCACTGCAGCATGTCACAGGGGAGGCTGGGACAATACTGAACTCATGCACACCACTGATCCTTACTTGCTGGGCAACATGTATGCCTGGATTTCTGACAGCCCTGTGGGTTCACTAGAGACCTCAGTCATTCTGTTCGTCCTTTCGTAGGCAATGGTCGAGACAGTTAACAACCTCCTCCAGCCGCAAGCCTTGAATGCCTGGAGAGACCTGACTACAAGTGATCAACTACGTGCAGCCACCATGCTGCTTGACACTGTGGAGGAAAGTGCTTTTGTGCTGGCTGATAACCTTTTGAAGACTGACATCGTCAGGGAGAACACAGACAATATTCGTAAGTGGCCTTTGTTCTACAGAAGGGCCAGAGAGGGACAAGAAAAAACTATCGTCTTGCTCAGCAGAAGAGGGAGAAGAAAAAAGTATCATCTATAGCGGACCAGATATCATGAGTGATACTTTATTTCAGTGGAGATAAGTTATCCTTTTTCTGTAATTAGGAGGGTATCACATGTCATTAGCTTAGAAGTATCCTCATAATCATGTATGTATCCTCCTAAGGACATTCCAATATTGAATATATTAGCCTGAGATCACTTACAATGAGGTCCATGTATTTTTTTTTCAGTTTTTATGTATGTGTGTATCTATATATGTACAGTAGTATTTAAAATTTTATCCTTATGGGTCACTTCAGTTATAATAAGAATGTCTCTGAATTATAAACTATAAAGAAGCCAGTTATTTGCATGAAGATGATAAAACAATTTTTGATAATTGTGTTATTGGCTCATAAAGAGTGTAAATCTATTTTTAATGTGTCTAAGGATGTAGCTGACAGTTTTGTTTCAGAAGATTTGATAAAGCTATTTCAAACTTATTACATTTAAAGATAAGTCAATATTGATATCATAGTACAGCTCTAGATTATAAAAGGATTTTCACTTAATTCATAAAATAAAGATAACATTTTGAAAGTAAACTTATAGTCAATGACAAATTGTAAGGATTTGAGCTTGAGTTTTAAAGTCTAGGCTTTGTAATTGATATCCTTGTATTCTTATCTACCTGATTTTAATAGCTTTTATTTGCTTTATTTTGAAAAAAATTAAAACACTAAAAATCTTCTAACTAGAAGACTGAAGTACTATAAAGTATGGCAGACAGAACATTAATTCCAGTGTTTTGATTTCAGAAATATTTCAATAATTAGGAGATTATCTTAAATTTGTCATGTTTCTCAACGACCGCTGATATCTCTTTGCCATTAATAGAATTGGAAGTTGCAAGGCTGAGCACTGAAGGAAACTTAGAAGACCTAAAGTTTCCAGAAAACATGGATCATGGAAGCACTATCCAGCTCTCTGCAAATACTCTAAAACAAAATGGCCGAAATGGTAGGTTAGAATTTATCTATTAAGCTTGATGGAATTGAACTTGTCATTAATTCATTGCATCTTGACTTCAAATTTTAGATCTGCTATCTAAAAGCTCTCCTCTCCTCTCGCTCCACTGTTCTCTATCTTCACCTCCTCTTCCTCCTCTTTCTTAGCTCCTGTACCAACAATATTGCAATGATATTTGCTCTACAAAATTCTCAATTAGATTTGGAAATTGTTGTTAATTTCAGTTGTAGAAAAATATCAGAAACTTGAATGTAAGGGAAATTAATAAACAACAAAATCCAGATATTCTGACTTTTTTCCTTAAAAGGAGTAACTCTTACCGAGTTGACAGATTTTGTTTCTAAAATTTCAAATGGAAATTTTACTTGTAATTTTAAAATTATATGTGTTTTTTCTTTATTAACTTCTTTTTGAGGGTGTTTCTATGCTTTTCCTTTGCAAAGCATATAAAAAATATAAATGTAAGGAGATGCTTTTGGGGAATGGAATTGGTAGATATAGATCGATTTACTACTAGGTTATATTCATTGAATATGATTAAAATTAAGCAAATAAATAATCCCACAGAGAAAGTATGTCTGAAGCCTCACTAATATTAATTTTTTTAAATTTTCTTTATTTATATTTTGACTGCATTGGGACTTCATTTCCGCACGCGGGCTTTCTCTAGTTGCAGTGAATGGGGGCTACTCTTCATTGCGGTGCACGGGCTTCTCATTGCAGTGGCTTCTCTTGTTGCGGATCACAGGCTCTAGGCGTGCAGGCTTCAGTAGTCGTGGCTCGCAGGCTCAGTAGTTGTGGCTCACGGGCCTAGTTGCTCCGCGGCATGTGGGATCTTCCCAGACCAGGGCTCGAACCCTTGCCCCCTGCATTGGCAGGCAGATTCTTAACCACCGTGCCACTTTAGGGAAGTCCCTAAAATTTTTTAAACATATTTTTTGCTAAGGAAGTGAGATCCTTTAACCTGTTAGGTGATAGGAAGATGACTTCAGGTTGTAGCAACCAACTGAAAGCTGATTTTTCATATTACAAGGTAAATAGTTTTGAAAAAAGAAGAGACTGTTAAATAATATCAAGAAAAACAAATTATGTTTGTTGCCAGCAGAACAAAATTCTTTATAAGTGTTGGAAATCTTATAAGACTGAATTTATAAATAGTACTATGTTGCTAAATTGACTATGTGAATTTTGAGGCAGCAATAAGATTTTCCTTTTTTTTTTTTTACTCTTTTATTTATTTATTTAAATGTTTGAATTTTATTTAATTAATTTTTTAATACAGCAGGTCCTTATTAGTCATCAATTTTATACACATGAGTGTGCAATAAGATTTTCTATAGCGTGAAATCAGATTCCTGCATTAGCTTCCTAACTGGTTTCCCTTCTTTGACTCTTGCCCTACAACAGTATATCCTGTTGACAGAGTGTTCTTCCTGAAACATGAGTCTGACCAGTTCACCTCCAGTTATGCTTAGAATGAAATCAAGTGGCTTAACAGGCCTACCACATGCTCCCCAGTCCACTTCCTTCCTGCCTCAGCTGCTCCGCCTCACGTCTGTTTTTAGCATGCTCTCTGTGCTCCAGACAATCTAGTCTTGATTCTTTTTTTTTTTAATTGAGATATAATTGACATATAACATTATGTTTGTTTCAGGTGTACAACATAATGACTTGATATTTGTATATATTGTGAAATGATCACCCCAATATGTCTAGTTAACATCCATCACCATACATAGTTACATTTTTTTTTTTGAGAGGAAAACTTTTAAGATGTACTCTTATATCAACTTTCATAATAGACAACACAGTATTATTGGGTTGGCCAAAAAGTTCATTCGAGTTTTCCCGTAAGATGTTATAGAAAACCCCAAACGAACTTTTTGACCAACCCAATATTAACTATAGTCACCATGCCACACATTACATCCCCATGACTTATTTATTTTATAAATGGAAGGTTTTACATTTTACCTTCTTCACCCATTTTGCCTACTCCCACCCCTCACCTCTAGCAACTAGCAGTCTGTTTTCATTTTTTTTGTTTGTTTGTTTTTAAGATTCCACATGTAAGTGAGATATTTATCTTTATCTGACTTATTTCACTTAGCATAATGCCCTCAAGGTCCATCCAGGTTATAGCAAATGGCAAAATTTCCCTTTTTATGGCTGAATAATATTCCATTCCCCATTTTATATCTCTATGTGTAATTATATATGTAATATTTTGTTTATCCATTCATCCATCAGTAGACACTTAGGTTGTTTCCATGTCTTGGCTATTATAAACAATTCTGCAATGAAAATGAGGGTGCATAGATTTTTTCAAGTCAGTGTTTCTGTTTGCTTCAGATAAATACCCAGAAGTAGAATTGCTGATCATATGGCAGTTCTATTTTTAATTTTTTGGGGAGTCTCCATACTATTGTCCATAGTTGCTATATCAATTATATTTTTATCTACACTGCACAGGGTTCCCTAATTCCCTAATCAATCCCTAATTGATTCTATTCCTTGAACACACCAAGAGTGTTCCTTCATCAGATGTTTGCATTTTCTTTCTTCTGGAATGCATTTTTTATATTTCTTTTTATAGAAACTTCTCTATCATTCACTGCTCATTATAAACCTTAACCTTCAGGAAAGCTTTTCCTATCTCCTCGAAGGTAGACTACTCTTTCCCAATCACTATTTTCCCATTAGCCATTTTCTGCCAGTGCTTCTTCATAGCATTTATTTACTTACCATTATATGAAATTATATTATTATTATTATTTTTAAGTTGCCTGCTTATTGTCTGACTCTTTCTCTAGGAGATGATCTCCATGAGAGCAAGAGCAAGACAGCTCCCTTGCTCCTCAAAAAAATGGAGAAAAAAAATTTATTGTCTTTATTCCCACTTGACTCTAAGAGTCAGGGATAAGGACTGGGACTTCCTCGTCTTAGTTACCACAGTGGTCAGTGCAGTTCCTGTCTCTTGGGGATCCACCAAAATGAACTTATACTGGAAGTAAAACATAGGGCTTGACTTATTTTAAGAAAGGAAATGACACAAAATTTTAAAAACATCCTAAAAGAAGGTTAACTTTACAGAGGATTACTTGTAAAAGATTGCCATAAGGGAAAAAAAAAAAAATAAGGTAGAAGGAGGTATGGAGATAGTGATCTTAAAAGAGCATGATAATTGAATCTTAAGACAGATAAAGATTTTTTAAAAATTTATTTTATTGAAGTATAGTTGATTTACAATACTGTGTTAATTTCTGCTGTACAGCAAAGTGATTCAGTTATACATATATACATTATTTTTATATTCTTTTCCATTATGGTTTATCACAGGATATTGAATATAGTTCCCTGTGCTATACAGTAGGACCTTGTTTACCCATTCTATATATAATAGTTTGCATCTGCTAATCCCAAACTCCCAATCCATCCCTCCCTCACACCCTCTCCCCCGTGGCAACCACAGGTAAAGATTTTGAATCTTTGTTTTGTTTTGTTTTGATTGTAATCGAGATATAATTTGCATAAAATAAAATGCACATATCTTCTGTTTAGCTTGATGAATTTGACAGTTGTACATACCTCTGTGATACCACATAAAATAAGATGAAAATCTCATGTATTACCCAGAAAATGTCCTGATACCTCTTTTCACTCTTCTCACCCCATCTCCCCACCTGATGAACTACTTTCTTCTCATTACTATTTCTAAAGACAAATTTTACCTGTTCTTAGACTTCACGTAACTGGAATTATACAGTATGTACTCTTTCTGGCTGTATTCTTTATCTCAGTATAATATTTTTATGATTCAGTCATGATGCTCCATCTATTATTAGTTTGTTCTTTATTGATGTAGAGTAACTCTATTATTTTAATAAGCCATAATTTATTTACTCTCCTATTGATAGATTTTTGAGTTGTTTCTAGTTTGGAGCTGTTGTGGATAAGGATGTTATAAACATTCTTATACAACATTTTTTCTTTGTGGATATATATTTTCATGTATCTAGGAAGGGTAGATATATGTTTAACTTTGTAAGAAATTGCCAAACATTTTTCCAGGTAGTTGAACCATTTTATACTCTCACCAGTAGTATGCAGAATTTCATTTGTTCCACATTTTTACTAACATTAGTGTAGCTAGTATTTTATAGTGTGGATTACAGAGATCCTAGTGGGTATGAAATGGTATCTCAATATGATTTTAATTTTTATTTCCCTAATTACTAATAATGTTAATTTGTATGTGTCTATTAGCTTTTTTTAAAATTATTTATATCCTTATTTTTGGCTGTGTGGGGTCTTTGTTGCTGCACATGGGCTTTCTCTAGTTGTGGCGAGCAGGGGCCACTCTTCATTGCAGTGTGCAGGCTTCCCATTGCAGTGGCTTCTCTTGTTGCAGAGCATGGGCTCTAGGCGTGCAGGTGTCAGTAGTTGTGGCACGCGGGCTCAGTAGTTGTGGTGCACAGGCTTAGTTGCTCCACGGCATGTGGGATCTTCCCAGACCAGGGCTCGAACCCATGTCCCCTGCATTGGCAGGCAGATTCTTAACCAATGTGCCACCAGGGTAGTCCCTTTTAGCTTTTTATATATCTATTTTTAAGTGTGTTTTTATGTCTTTTGCCATTTTAGTATATTATTTATAATTCTACTGTTGAGTAGCAGAAATGCTTTATATATTTGAGTCATATGTATATATATATATTTCCTAGTTGTGGCTTGCCTATTCATTTTCTTAATGCTGTATTTTGATAGGCACAAATTTTCAATTTTGATAAAGTTTAGTTTACCATTTTTTATTTTATGGTTAGTGTTTTTTGAGTCCTATCCAAGGCATCTTTGCCTTCCCAAGATCACAAAGGTATCCTATATTTTGTTCCAGAGGCTCTCTGGTTCAGATTTCTATATTTAGGACTGTGATCCATCTTGAATTAAGTTCTGAGTATGGAATGAGTTAGGGATTGAGGTTCACTTTTTTTAATACTGATATGTAGTTGTTTCAGTATCATTTGACTTTCCTCATTAATGACTTGGCACTTTGGTTGAAATGAATATTTGAATTTGTTGTGAATATATATATTATACAGATTTGATTACAATCTAATTAGAACTCTCTAATTTCAGTGGGATGTACAAGCTAATCAGTTTCTTCCCAATTTATATGTACTTATTTTAGGAGAGATCAGAGTGGCCTTTGTCCTGTATAACAACTTGGGTCCTTATTTGTCCACGGAGAATGCCAGCATGAAGTTGGGAACAGAGGCTATGTCCACCAATCATTCTGTTATCGTCAATTCCCCAGTTATTACAGCAGCAATAAACAAAGAATTCAGTAATAAGGTTTATTTGGCTGATCCTGTGGTGTTCACTGTTAAACACATCAAGGTAAAAAAATGGCATGTGAAGTTTTTTGTCCACATTATCTATATTTGTTATAACAAGAGCATGAAGTGTCTTAATTTTCTTTTTCTTTTTCCCTATTTTTTGACATATAACAATTCATTGTCTATAAAATGATTAGTGATTTTTTTTCCAAAATGAGGGAGGAGAATAATTCTTGTATATGTATATACTTAAGGTAACAACATTCATAGATGGATTTTTAAATGCTTCTCTATAATTAAAAAGAGCTAGCAATATGTTCAGTGGAACTCAGCATAGCTCAACTGATGTTACAAGTAGTTACGTCTTTGTGTGTAGATATATTTTTATGTATATGCAAAGATTGTATTGTAAATTGAACAAAGATTTTTAAAAACCATGCTATCAGAAGTTCATTGTATAGAGCAATTCTTTGCTTTGCAGTATAAATTAATTGATGTGATTCTGAGACAATGATACTAGTATTCCTTCAATATTACTTTTGAAAAATGAATTCACCTCTAATCAGGGGGAGTAAATAACAACATATATTCAAATTTGCTTAGAATTGATAAGCCCCACTTAATATGAAAACTCTGGTAGACCTCTCCACAAAAATTGAAACATAATGTGAAGTTGTGTTAGATGTAAAGAAAATGCCTACCTAATTTACATGATCAAAAGTAGTTATTGGCTTTATTGATGTTTTTTTCCTGTAGCAGTCTGAGGAAAACTTCAATCCTAACTGTTCATTTTGGAGCTATTCCAAGCGCACAATGACAGGTTATTGGTCAACCCAAGGCTGTCGGCTCCTGACAACAAATAAGACACATACTACATGCTCTTGTAACCACCTAACCAATTTTGCAGTACTGATGGCACATGTGGAAGTTAAGGTAAGATACATACCATAAAGTAAAAATGGCTTAGCATACAGTTAAGACACTAACTGTAAAAAGTCCTAACTCCATGTCCAACTTGAGTGTGTTTCTACTTTCACAGTAATTCTATTCAAGAATTCTCTGTTGTTCAACCCATATCCTATTGATGAGTCAAAGAACCCTTTTTTTCTATTATCAGTATAGTTCATAAAATTGAAATTTGCTTATAAAATAAAATTTTGCTAAGAAAACTTCCCCTGTTCTTCCCTGCTTTTATTTTGTGTGAGTAAATATCAAACCATATCCTCATGAACAGGGCAAGGTAGGACCCCAGCACCAAAGGCCAGTGTGATAGGGTTAGAAAGCTGGGATCTGGTAGGCTGAAGACTAAGGAGCCGTGCATGGGATTAAATACTCTCAAAATGAGTCTTGGGAAAATAGCTGCTAAACACAGTACACAAAGCATTGTAATACATAGAGCCTGGCAAATTCTAACATAATGTGATCATTCTGTCCATTCAAGAAGACACTATTCTAAGGAAAAATCTAGGTGATAGCTTGTTTCCAAAATCAGAAACGTGGCTAACTTGGCTGCATCAGTCTCTTGCCAGGGGACTGGTTATCTTGGAAGGCAGGAAGAGGATTTAGATTTCAGATATACTTAGGACATAAAAATACAAAGGGATTATTAGCTTGGTTATAGAAATTGATAGATGGGTTAGTAACAAGAAATTATATACTTGTGAATTCTCATCTTCCTGATGTCAATAAAAATAGAGGAAGTATCACTGTCCAATACATTTTAAAACATGAAAACCATGGCAAAAGTTGTATCCACCTGATACCATTTATCCAATAATTTCATCCAAAATTTTCTTTGACTCTGTTGAATTTAGAGATGATGCAGGTATCTTAGAGGGAGACCAAATCCAAGCCCACTCAGGACCTTAGGAATAAATTACCTTAGCTGTGTCAACACAGTCAAGTTTGATCTTTAAAGGACTACAAACCATAATTTGTCAGAGCTTCATGCATTGATCAAGCTTAGTAAGATTGGCTACACTAACAAATGTTAGGTTTAAACCTGGAATGTATTCGTATGGCTCTAGGATTCTATCTTTTCAGTTTAGGGAATAAATTCAAACACAGAAAAATGGATCATATTTCAAGCAACCACAAAAAATAATTTTTTGCTCAGTTCATTGTATAACAATCTCTACCCAGTCCATTATGCAAGAATCTCAACTGTGACCATTACTGTGTGTCAACAAGAGATAAAAATAGATGGACATCAATATTTTCCTTTGATGGTCAGTCATAGAGTAAGCATGCCCTGGGTTTCTTGTATCACAATCTCTTGCAATTGCCTGGGTCATTCCCATCTTGATCACACAACATGATTTTGGCACTTGAAAAACGAAAAACAAGCAGAATGATCATCCCTGGAAGTCCAAAAGGAAACAAACCAACCAAACTTACATTAGACTAATGTCTAAAAATGAATGCTAGTTTATTGATGCACAGTGAGATATGCAACAGCCAGTTAGAACAGATATTTGTGCTTGCTAGTTATCACTTCCTAACTCCACAGGAAAATCTATAAAGGAAACAAAATTATATTCGAGAATTTTGCTTGATGAACTTGGAAAGAGAGCAAGAAGAGTTAGCTGACTAGTCTTGTTGCTACTGCTATTAAGCTGTGGTGCCCTAATGCGTGGGTCTTCACTCCAGGGTTCTACCTGTGTGCTGAGTTGCCTTTTCTATCATCTGTGTTACCTCTGCTATTCATTCAGTACTTCCTTCATTTTTTTTACTAACAATTTTCAAACACCTGAGTAAAGGTATTGACATGTTGCCTGCTGCACCGTAGGCTGTCAATAAACGTAACTTCCTCCTGGTTTGCCAGAGATATCACTAGATTCCAGCATTCTGGTGAAGCTTCTGGCCCTCGTGGAACTTGCATTTTTGAGGGGAAAGAAAGGGTCGAGAAGTGAAGCTGCAGTCATAAATGTGATAAGTCTTATAACTGAGGCCCACACTGTGATTTAGGGACACAGAGGGGGATCGTCTATCTAAGGCAGGACTGGTCAGAGAGGGCTTATCAAAAAAGTGACCTTCTCTGAAGGATGAGTAGGATGAATTTAATAAGGTAACCTGTGGAGAATTTGTATCAAGCACATTCTTGGAAGATTTTCTTCACTTTGCTTTGGGTACACCATTCTCTCTTGCTTCTTTCCTTCCTCAGCAGCTGGTCCTTTTTAGCTTCCTTTGCTCGTTCCTCCTCATCTCCACAGACTCTTTTTGTTGCTCTGGCCTGGAGCGTAATCCTAGATGTAGTCTAGGCACTATCCATTCTTTCTCCGTAGGTGATCTCATATGTCCATATGGCTGTAAACATCATCTCATGATTCCCAGACTTCTATCTCCATTTCTTAACGCCAGACTCTTAGATTCAACAGTTAACTTGATATATCCACCTAGATTTCTAATAAGGGTCACAATTCTAGAACTACACTTTTGGTGTTTTCCCATTTGTCCTTTCCTTCTTAGTAAATGGTTACTCTGTTCTTCCAGGTGCTCCAGCCCTAAACCATACACCATCTTTGATTTGTTTCTTTTCACTCACACTGCACACCCAGTCTCATGAGCATGTCCTGCCAGATCCAGCATCTGGCAACTTAGCATCTTCATTGCTACCACCTGGATTCCAGCCCTTATACTCTCTCCTCTGCTTTTTTGTTACAGCCCTTTAATTGGTCTCCTTGCTTTATTTCTTGTCCTTCTTAAATTTATTCTCAGCGTAATTGCCAGAGGGATACTCTTAAAATGTGAGTCACTCTTCTGATTCATTCTCAAAAAGCCATACTGTAATCCCTTTAAAATGCAGATCAAGTACTTCACACCTTTGAAATAACTTCTTATCTCAATAAAAGCAAAGTCCCAAATCCTGACCCCTTTCTCAACTCTTGACCTACTCTCCTACTACTCTTCCCCTTGTTCACTTGGCTTCCTTGCCTTTCCACAAACGCATCAGGCTTGCTCAGGTTAGACTTAAAGTTTCCCTTCTCCTACCCTTCACCCCCCAGATAGCCACAAGGTCAGCTTTCTCATCTCCTTCAAGTCTTTGTTCCAGTGTCACCTTCTCAAAGAGGCTTTCCCTGTCCACCCTTTTAAAATTTCAGATTACCCCACCCCCACAAAATACTGTGGTAAATAAGGCAAAACAGGTCCCTGGCCTCAGTCAATTTATACTTTATCAATGGAGAGAAGTATTCAGGCTGGTTTTTGAATGGGGTGCTCAGAGAGGTTTCATAGCTAGGTCAATTTGAGCAGATAAAAGAAGGAAAGGGATGCCCCAAGGTAGCAGTGTTGCCAAAACCTGGCCTCAGTGCACCGGCACCAAGTTGAACCTTGGAGACTGAGTTTTGGGTGAAGTAGAAAGGAATAGCTTTATTCTTTTGCCAGGGATAGGGGGCCACAGTGGACTAATGCCCTCAAAAGTGTGTGTCCCCACCTGGGGGTGGGGTTGTAAGGAGTCTTATAGTAATGGTTCAAGGGGCAGTGTTGCTGATAAGGATCAGCATGCATGCAGGACCTGCATTCCTTCAATCCAGAAATCATTTGGCGTCCAGTGGTCTTGTGATAGGCTTCTGTGGTTCTGGAGGTTATCGAACTGTGACCTTCTCTCTGCAATGAAGAATGCTTCATGAAGTAGTTAACACCCTCCATTTGGCGGGGGTTTTAGTTCTACAGAAGAGCTCAAAGATACTGTTATGTGTATCTCTTGAGGAGGAACCAGGATCCTACCCCAAGGCTGCACTATTGTTTCTTGACTGCTTCTCCCTTGTCTCTGCATCCCCTCCCTTCCCTGATTAGCAACTGTGTGAATCTGCTCTTTGGAACTCAGGGAAATGTCATGGAGGTTGAATGAAGCCTATTTCCTACAAACAAGAAATGGGGGGCACAGAAAGAATTTTGTGCCTAGGAGCCCCACAGGGTCCTGCTCAGTTTCAGGAACACAGATGACTAACTACTTTCGCGTTTTCTCTACTTCTCTCGTCTAAGGAAACAATTGATTGTCTTCTCTTTTAGATACAAAAGTAATAATTATGGAAATTTATGTAATTTTATATCAAACTGTGGTAGTATGCATGGCATTTTAAAAACTTTTCCATTATTGGAATCACCTGCAGGTTTATTTGTCTGTTGTTCAGTAGAATGTTGAATACACTAAATTCAAATGTCTGTCTCTTCTCATACCAGTAATTCTCTTTGTGAACACTCTTTGTGGGAGGAGTATTTTAGTTTGCAGGATCATAAGTTTCAAACTAATTGACTAATTAACATTTCTACTGTGGTTTTGTAGAGTGCAGTAACAAATGCTTTTGAAAATGGTCTGACAATTTATATCACCTATAGCTTTTTCCTCTACCCAAATTATAATTCTTTGGGGATAATAAAAAAAAAGTCTCCCTTCTCATTTCTGTCAGTTCAACTTGACGTTGATTTTTATTATCTTTAAAAGGCTTCACTTTCCTTAGTTGGATGCTTGCATCTCTCTCTTTCTCCCTCTCTTTTCTTTTGAGCTTAGTATATCCTATTGCCCCTACCCCAACTTTACCCCAGTCCAAGTATAGGCATTATTTTGCTATTTAAAATCATTGTGTTTCTTTTTAAATTTAGTATTGATTTAAAACAATGACAATTTGGACATTTTTAACTTCATACCATGGATTCTGTGTGTCAAATATTTTATAACTACACTTTTTCAAGGTTAGAAGAAAATACGCTGTAAGGTTCTGCAGTTGCATATGAAGAAAAGTACTTACTTTTCAAAAAGAGTATTTTTACTTTTTTAAAGTTCAAAAGAAAAGTTAATTTAAGAGTTTAAAAAATGGTTTTATTAGTGAAAAATAAAATGTTTAATGTATGATGCTAAATGTTGTACACTTCCATTCCCAAATTTTTATGTTCATTTTGTATTTTGCCATCTATAGTGCAGTGGGATTGAGGTGAAGGTAGAGATTAAAAATCATAAATATTACATAGTACTTTAAACAACTATTTATTTAGAGGAAAAAAAAAAACAACTAGATAACTCACACGTTGAATACCCTCCAAATATGTAAAATTCCTTGAAAACAAAATGGTTTCAAAAATGACCAAAAATGTAAGATTTTATTATATTATCTTAAATATTAACTCTATCAAAAAAATCGATAACCTCTTAGAACCAAGAACTATTCTTGGACCTTCTCATAAAACAGTTTTATTATGATATGTTTCCTTCGTAGATTTATTAAAATCTGAAATTATTTATTTGTTGTTTTATTTTCTGCCTCCTCCACTGGACCCAAGCTCAGTGTTAGGAGCAGAGACCTGAAAGAAGTGAGAATCAGTCTTGCAGATCATCTAGGGAAAGACTCTTCCAGGCAGATGGAACAAGAACAAGAATCTGAAGCAGGGGTGATTCTGTGATTCTGATGAACTGCAAGGAGAACAGTGTAGCTGGAGTGGAAAGAAAAATTATTTTATTACTTATTTTCTCCACTCTTTTTATAGAACTTTTATAGAAAAGTTGAGTGTTACAGTAAACACTCATATACCCCTTTTTCTGAATTCATATTTAAATTTTGACACATTAGACTGTCACTCTTCTGTGTATGTACATGCATATATATTTTGCTATATTATTTGACTTTTTGAAAGTAAATTGCTGATTTTATAATATTTAATTCCTAAATCTTCCAGCAAATAGGTTTCAAGAACATGCTCTACCATTAAAACACATAAGAAATTTAACTTTGACTAAATATTATCATCTACTGTATAATTCATACACAGATTTTCTAGTTATCCTGATAATGTCCTTTACAGCCATTGTATTTCCACTTAGGGCCTGATCAACGATCACAGTACCTTTAGTTGTGACATTTCTTTGCTCTTCTTTAGAAGTATCCCTGCCTGTTTTTTTCTTTCATGAAAATGACACTTTGCAGAGTCCAGGCCATTTGTCCTGTAGAATGTTTCACAATCTCAATCTTTCTGATTGTTTTCTCATAATTAGATTCAGGTTAAACATTTTTGGCAAAAATACCCTGTAGGAGATGCAGTATCCTTCCCATTGTATCAGGAAGCCCCAGATTGGAGTTACTAAGTTTGATCATTTTGTTAAAGTTACATTGTACAGGAACATTGAAGTTTTTGTAATTAATAGGAACATGTGGAAACATATCTGGAAAGTTTGTTTTATTAATCTCAATTTCTTTCATTGTAATCTGTTTAGTCTACCCTTTACTTGTTCCTCAAATAGTTAAGTACTGTCTTTGTGACAGGCAAAGTTTATGATCTAATTAGTAATACAGATAAGTAATCAGCATAATCTGTATCTTAAGAGAAATGTCTTATTGTTGTGGTAGAGAATGCTGTAGAAACACATGGGGAAAAGCCTTAACTTGACCTTGAGAGGTCAGAGAAAATGCTCTAGATGAAATGAGATAACTAAGCAAAATGAGAGCAACAGGACTGAAGTAACATGAAGTAAGGCTGGATTTTTGTGGTTTTGAAGTGTATATTTTCAGTAAAATTTATATTCAAGAGAGTATTAATTACACTCTTCCTCTGATTGTTTTTATTTCTGAGTTGTAGTAGAATTTTTAAGCAGAAAGAGACCTGCAATCTTCTCATATGCACACTAGATCCTTACCCTTACAATTTTCAGGTTCTTTATCATCTTCAGTAAATAAGCATGGCTAAAAATAGCAGCTGGAGATGCATCTGCAATTCTAGTGAGAAATATAAGTAATAAAGTTTATGGAGATTGCAAAAAGTAGAGATCTGGTGAGGACTTAACTCTCAGAAAGGCCCAGCATGTTCAATGATAAGAGCAATTAATATCATTTCTTTAGTGTCTACATACATTATCTCATTTGATCCACAGAACCAGAATAGGAATTGTCATCATAATTTATTTTCCCATTTTATAATTTACAGGGAAGTTGGAATAAGAAAAGTTAGGAGGCTTAGGGTCCTGATTCCAGTTCTTTAGGTAATTGCCTCTATCTTTAGCAAATCATTTGGACTCACTGTTCCCATTATTAATCAGTTAACGGAGAGTAATAAAATTATTTCTAACATTATCTCAGGATTATTTGGGGGGATTGAATAACAAAATCTATTAAAATCATGTTGAGAATTATAAAGTTTTCTAAAAATATAATTTTTTAATTCACTATTTGCTTAACTGTCCTCAAAACCTTTGAGCTCTTGATCCTGGGAGTAGTTAACTATCAAGACCCAAATAGCTAATTGAGTTTCTAATAACTGATAATCATCTTCCTGTACCTGAAAGAAAGACATTTAGGCCAGTGCTTTGCATCACTGTTCACAGTGACAAATTCTTTTTATCACAATGAAATTGTCAAATTTTTTTAATATATTGGCTCTACTCACCCAATTTACCCATGCTTGAGAAAGTATAATCAACCAGCCAAGCAAAAGAAGCAAGCATGAAAACTTTCTCCATCCTAATATTCTAAAACTATCCTTAATTGCTTGTACTGTTCTTGGTAAGAACTAGTTGATATGTTTACTGACTGTAGTCTATTTGTTCTGGGTCGTAAATTTTTACCCTTTTTTTTCTTTTTTTTTTTAAACATTCAGACTCTTCTGTGATTGTTCTTCTTTCTTCCTGGCCTATTTCATTCTACTGTGTCTAGTAAATAAAGTCATAAAGCTAGAGAACTATTGAACTCTAGAGGAATTAGGCTAGATTTTCCAGAATAGTTATATAGCTTTCTAAGATAGGCAGTAAGGTCAACTTGTGTGTAAGATTTTAAAAGCATGTGAACAAAAATATGGCTGAACTAAATCATTTTTCTTACCTTGTTATAGACCATTCAGGGGACTGCCAGTTTACTTTGTGTATCCTCACAGCATAAGCATTACTGTTTAAAGATCTTCTATGGTTGGTTACTTGCTGATTTAAAAAGCCAATCATGGAACTTTTAAGTTGTTAATTTTGTAAAATTTAATGTTAGCTCAAGCTATTGACTCGAGGCCTGTGGGATATTTGTCCCCAGGGTTATTATTTGGAAGACCCCTACTCTGTTTAAAATGCAATAAACTTATTCATGAGAATGGAAAAAAGAAAGCTAATAACCATCATCCCCTTTTTCTTTTTCCTGAATTTGGTATAGCTAAGAAAGCCAAATGAATATGAATAATGAAGTAAAAATGAGATATACGTGTGTGTGTACGTGTGTATGTATTTATATTTCCATTCTGTTTTTCTCAGTACCTGACACACAGTAGGCATCCAATGTTAGGATGAATCTACCAAATTTTATTAGATGTTTTTGGCTTGGTGTAGTTTCTATTTATTTGGTTTTCATAATGTAGTTATGCAAAATTACTTTCTCTGTTAAGCCTAATTGTATTTGTCTCTATTTTAAAACTTTTCTTTCTCATTGTGGTAAATTTATCTTTCCTTACATGCCAAAGGAAATGGCCCTATGAGAAGAATGATATTTAAAAAATAACAGTAAACATATCTGAGTAATTCAGGTCTGGCATTGCTATGGTTTCCCTTCATTTATACTTCAGCTCCTCTATCCCATTCCATTTCACCTAACCCTTTAAGAAGTACTTTCAAAAATTGTGTGTGTGTGTGTGTGTGTGTGTGTGTGTTTTAATGAAAACAATCTTAAACGAAGTTACCCATTTTGTCTGAGAATCAGGAAATTTGCTGAATGATCCCCAGCAAACTTTGTTTTAACAAAACCACTGGATTTAATCATTGTATTTAAAGGATAGTCAAGAAATTTTCACCTGTAAACCCTACCTCTGTTTAGTTCTAAGGGGCTTAGTATAATTGAGTCTACAAAGGAAATATAGGAGAGGATCTGTGGTCCTCCCCACTGTTAGTAGTATTGTTAAGAGCATGGAGTATTTGGCCAGCAGTTAGGGTGATCAACCTTATAGAGAGCCAACCAGGAAACAGCACTACCAGATCAAAAAATATACTTAATATGCAATAAGTAATTATGCACCTATGTGTTATTACTACTTAAAAGTGACAATTAGAAGTATTTAATGCTAATTAATAGTAGTGCTAATAGTGTGAATACCTATAACAATATTTTTTAAATGCTTCTTTCCATCCTCTGATACAGCAAAAGTCTCTATTGAATATTTAAAATTTCAGGCTATATTATTGCACATTTTATAAATGTGAGAATTAAATAAGTTAGTACAACAAAATAATTAAACAGATATGACCTATATTTAATAAAAATAACTATGACATGTTTTTTCTATGTGTATTTTTCATTTTTTTTTAATAAAGTTAAAACTGAATATAGTCAAAAGTAAAATTCACTTTGACCTGAAGTTCTGATCTTATCAAGCCCATATTACATTGATTCCTGGTGTCAATCCAATAGATGACATCAAAATAAATATCTTCTCAACAAAAGTGTTCAGCATGGAGTGCTTAGGATTTTAATTAATAGCTTTACTTAGTAGCTTTTTAGACTTGTAGGAATTAGTTCCCAGCTCTCCAGAAATGCCCATCCACTTTGTATGTATAGGCTTGTTTTGATAAACCAGCTGTTTGTCAGTTTGTTCTTTTGCATCTGTGAATTCATCATATGAGCTGTCCATGTCCAAAATGTTCATGATTTATAAACACTTCCAAGCACATTGGATGTCAGCATAATCTTAGACACTATCAGGGATAATGGTTTTAGAGCACTGAAATAGTTGTACTTTATGAAGTAAAGACTGGATCCCAAGCAAGTTATAGTTTTAATAAAGAAATGATAAAGTCCTATTAACATGACTGTCCTTTTCTGATGACATTTTTTTTTGTAAACAGTCTTAAATCCCCAAAATAAATCATGTTTTTCACTGTAATGATTTTTTTGTTCTAACCTACACAGAAGTCCATGCAACTCAGGTAGAATAAGTTCATCTTTCTCCAGGTTCCCTATAGCCTCTTCAGAGCTCATCAAACAGTTTTAGAGAAACATATAAGTGTGTCTTATTGTAATATTTTTCTCCATTCTCATCATATATTTCAAAGTTAGAGAAAGACATTTTTCTTGTCTCACACTTTGGAAATATGATTTTACAGGTCAGTATTTTAACATCTTGTCTATGGCCAGCCCCAGTAATAGCCATCTTGAAGGCACATATCTCAGGAGACTATCTCCTTCCATTTCTAGAAAGTTAAAAGGCTCATTAAGTACTTCTACACTGTCAGTCACTGTTAGACTGAGGAACAAGTCCTGAGAGCAGGTGAGGGGATTAAGAAGAGACGGGGTCAGGAGGGTGGTGTACAAGCACACACACTTTATTTCCCATCAAAACTCTTTTTATAGATTGCAGTAGGCAATACATATTTTTGTTAAAATCACAAGACAGAATCATCGGACAGTATTTCCTTAATGTTGAAGTTACAGTACAAAACATTCTGCGAACCAGAATATAAACATGCGTGAGAACAGACTGTGATTGCCGAAACATGCCAAGGACAAACTATAGTTAGAGAAACCGCAAGCAACCTCACAGGCCAAGACTCATACCTTCTCTAGTAACTCTTTCGGGTCCTGTCAAGAATTAAGCAGGACTTTGCCATGCTTTAAGCTGCAAGGACTGTGTCAGCTTGCAGCTGGTTCCCGACACTACACATTTTGAAGAAACTGAAAAGTGACCAAATAATTTCATTATGAAACCTCATTATTGCAGGTAAGCACATCACATTCCTTTTTAGCAGCCTTGTCTACAAGGTGTACAGCACATTTAGTGGGTAAGAACCGTTCATTTTCTTTTGTAAGAAGTTTATAGGCTGAATGGCATTTTCCAAAATTTACATTTGCACTGTCCATCAACTATGCAGATAGATGAGCAAAGTCTAGTTTATTTATGGACAAGGTTATCAACAGTCTTTTGTTTCGTGTCTTCTGAAGTTTAATCAAAACCTTTATGGAAATCAAGAAGACAATTTGAAACTCCATTTTTCAAATCAAAATGCATAAGAGCTGGGGGAAACATTATTTTGTTGCTATGATCCAACACTTCACTTTATATACTTTAGAAAGCATGATCTGACAGAATCAGCTCTACACTGTAAGGAAGCGAAACATTGGTTATCAAAATTTCTCCTTTTATTTACCCATAGGACATTTCAGTTGCAACCTCTGAATCAGGAAAAGTAACTTTACTCAGGTGCAAAGACAAATAAAGGGAAGAAAGCAATAATACATGTTTATTCTTTGGGAATACTCAGGCTTACTCCACTACCATTAATTTCAACTGAACATTGGTACCTTTCGAGGGGAGGTTTAAAAAAAAACGTAAAACAAAAAACCCCACTTTTTATCCTACAAAAACTTGCCTGTCTTATCCTAGATTTGTGAGATTCAACCTCCATACGCACGTTCACAGTCTTCTCATGCCTGGTCCCAAATTCATTTCCACATTTTGTGTAGCATGCTTTGTTTTGGTTATCTCTCTAATCTAATTTCATGTATCCTTCCATGTATCTTTAAAATAACACAGTTGTTTAGCATTCCTTTTCAGTATTGTCATGTTATTATATTATATTGTTCTCAGTTTCATCAATGAACTCTTAGAAAACAGTCACAATAGTAACAATGTTAAAAATTAATTTAGCACAATCTTGGTACAAAGCACAACAGTTAATCCAAAGTCAAAGAGAAATTTAGGATCACAAGACCCTGAAGTTGCATACTTAGGTTTCATCACTCAGAATAATACAACAATGTCTGATTCTCTACTAGGAACTGCAAATCATGGTTTCCAGCATCAGTAGTCAGGGAAAAGAATAGCAGTAAGTCACTAAGGAAGGTGGATATTCAATGCCACAGACATTTGATACTAAAAATAGTGTTGCTTCCAGCCTCTATTTTCTAGACTTCCAGCCTCTATTTTCTAGACTATCATATGGATTTTGTACTTTTCTTTCAAACTTCTGAACCCATCTCTGATCTCTCGAATAGTTTCATGTCTGGGAGAGGATTTTCCCAGGATAGAAAAATTTAATGCTAAAACTAAGACATTCCTGAGCAAACCTGGATAGTTGGTCACGCTACCATTAATACTATATCTACTGCATTACTAGTTGAATGATCTGGGATAAATTACTTATCTGTGCTTCAGTTTTTTCATCTGTAAATTGGAAATAATAATAGTATCACATCACAGTGTTTTATAGGACTAAGTGACAACCCTAATAACATAGATAAGCACTTCTAAAAGAAACTGATATTTTGAAAGTTATGTGTTAGCTATCATCATCATCATTATTATCATCATCACCATTATCATCATCACTGTACTTAACTCAGAAATGTTAAAGATGAAATTTTCTATCTTCCCAGCTTCGTTTTCTACCCTCACCCCAGATACTCCTAAAATCTTTTTCTTATTTACTACTTGATTACTTCATTTACTTTAAAAATTTCTAATTGGTCAGTAATTGTTTTTTGGTTATCAACTTTACTTTTTAAAAACCTATATCTGTATTTAATTCTCAACTACTGTAAGATACTTAGTTTCCACATTTCCTACTATTTCCTTTTCTGTTTCCTCTATTAAGGTAGTTGTGAATCTGGTTCACCAAATATGGTGAGATTAAAAATTTTTTTTTTCAATTCAAAGCAAGAAAACTTCAAATAACTTAGAGTATACAACGCTGTGCTTCTGAAACCAAAGAGATGTTCTGAATAAGTTCTCTTGAATTCAAAGGATAGTTGGATATGAATATTTTTGTGTGCTTTTACTTGCCAGTGGTTCTCTCTCAGCAATTAAAGCTGGAAAATATTTGACTGATTTTTTTTTTCAACTTGATACAAATTTGGAAATTATTGCTGAGTTATTTTGGCTAACTTGCTATAAAAATCATAAGAAATGCAATCATATCATTCTTCTTACTGTGTTACTCAACTTTGACCTTCATCCTATTACTGCAAAGAGAATTCTAATTTCCTCAGACCATTGAGCCCTTTATTTTCCCAAGCATTCATGTGGTGACCTATGTGTTTGATGATCTGTTAGAGCAATGCAAGAAACTTATTTCACAGAGTTCTTACCACATTTATCAGAAAATAGGCCTTTCATAACCCTACTAGCTTCAGTGAAATTCCTGAGTCAAAGCAACGCCTTATGCTGATGTGATACATTGGTAGCAAAGTGAGTGCTCCTACATTTGCAAAGAAGAAAAAATAAAACTCATTTAGCTATATTACAAGTATTTCAGAACAAGATATGTTTAAGAGGCAATTTAAAAATCATATTATTATGCCTTAACAACTCTGACTCAACATTAAAATAATACATTTTAATGCAGAAAGTAAAATAGTTCTTGAAAATTACTGCCCACAATTAATAATTATTATAGGGTGATTGTTCAAGCAATGTCTGGAAAATGCAACTTTCTAAGATTATAAAAAAGCCAAAAACATCCAGAGGGGTTCAGAATTAATTCATATAGTATGTGTATCTGGAAATATACAATATATCTGGAAATACTTAGGCAGTTAAAATGGAAAACATTTCAAAATCTATTTCTCCATCTTGTTTGCTGACAAGATGCTTTTTGGACAATAAAGTTAGAAATATCAAGATTTACATAAAGATCTTAGTGTACGCAGGTTGAGTTATTTTTAAATCATGAAGCAGAAGTCACATTTCCCTATTCCATGAATTGGGGCTTAGTTTCATTAAATGTACCTATTGGTATATTTGAGGGTTTTATACTGACAGAGTGAGTTTCACAAAACATCATTGTTTAAGCCACCTTTTTTTCCTTCATTGTGGTACTCACCCCTTTTGTGGTATTTGAATTACTCAGTAACCCCACAGTGACAGGACAAAGCAGATTCATTGAGGTGAAAATAAAAGGAAAAATCAGAAACTTTCTGTAGCTTTTACAAAATATCTGGCATTTCATATGTGAATGTAAGCTTCACAGGAAGCCTGAAAAATGAGTATTGTTTTCATAAAAATTTCTTTCTGGAGTGGATAGAGTCAATGAATTTCCTGAAAGTATATTCTGATGAATCATTCTGTCGTTCTGCTTGTAGATTTTCTCTCACAGCTCCCCATCTTCTTTAAGAAATTAATTTCCTTGAAGTTTATGATTCTTTATTTTTCTAATTTTTATTGGTGTATAACTGATTTACAATATCATGTTAGTTTCAGGTATACAACAAAGTGAATCTGTTTTATCTCTATGTGTATGAAGTATCTGATACTTTAAAGGGTAAGTAGTTGTTCAAGTTGTCCAGTTGCAAAATTGGAGCGACAAGGTTAAATCCACATCTTCGGACTCTAATCATACTTACTTTGCAGTCCTCTTACTTCCACACATTTTAAGATATTATGGTGTAACGACCTCCTCATTCTCCAGCTTTAATTTTCTTTATCTTTTACTGAAGATTTTAGAGCAGGTAGTTTATGAACCAAAGAACCCCAAAGATTGCAATGGGCAGCATGATACAACTTTTAGTTTATAATCTAAATCCATTGCAGAAGTGGGGTGGGTAATTAAAGAGAGATTCATTTATTCAGTTCACACATTAATTGTGCATCCACTCTGTGTGAGGCAGCTTTCTAGGATCTGGGGATACATTGGTGATAAAACAACTTATTCTCTTGCAGAGTACTTTCTAGTAAAGGCCACAGATGATGAAGAATTTTTTTTTTTAATTTTATTGGAGTATAGTTGATTTACAATGTTTTGTTAATTTCAGGGGTACGTTAAAGTGAATCAGTTATACATATACATATATCCTCCCTTTTTTAGATTCTTTTCCCATATAGGCCATTACACAGTATTGAATAGAGTTCCTTGTGCTATACAGTAGGTTCTAGACTATGTATTTTATTAATATTTCTTGTTTATGTAGAAAACATAAATAAGATATATTAATAAAATATATAGTCTAGGTAAATGTTAAGAGGAAAAAAAAATCAGGAAAAGTAATAGAGAGTCAGAGTGGGTAAATGATGTTTGCAATTTTAGATGAGGTGATTCAGAAAAACTCTGTGAGAAGGTGACATTTGAATGAAGAACTGAAGGAAGTTAGCAAGTAAGTCACAGCTATTTTTTGGAAGAGAATTCCAGACCAAGGGAACATCAAGTACAAAGTCTCTGAGGCTGGAATGTGCTGGATGTATTCAAAGGCTAGAGGAGGCCAACTGGGGTAGAGTGAACTGAATGAAGGGGAGAATAGGAAATGTTTCACAGGAGTGCAGATCTTATAGGACATTGTAGACCTTTGTAAAGACTTTGGTTTTTACTTTTATTGAGGTAGGAGACATTGGATGCCTCCATCAATGAATCTTATTATCTGGCTTGTATTTAAAGAGAATCTCTCCATCTTGTTGAACAGAGAGGAAAGGGGGATGGATGAGGGTCAAATTAGGGAGATCATTTAGGAGGCTGTTTAAAAAAAAAATCAGGTAGCTCTAATCAATTTGGTGCAATTGAGGTGAGGAGCAGCTGTCAGATAGAAGACAGGAGCTACAAGGTTTCTTGATGGATTAAGAGTAATGTGTGAAAAAGAGGAATCAATATGACTCTTAAGTTCTTGGCCAGAACACTTCAAATAACGAAGTTGCTGTTTACCGAAATGAGGAAAACCGAGGGAAGAGTAGATTTGGGAGTGGGGGGTGGGAGTGGAGGGAGAACCAGGATAAGAAGGGACTCAGTTTTGAACATGTAATGTTTGATATTGATACTTTTTAAAATCCAGTGGGGATTAAATGGATACTAAAACTATACTGATGTAAGAGGGTTCAGCTCTTAGACATTTGGTTTAAGTGGAGTAGTGTTATTATAACCATTCAAAAACACATATTTATTAATCATTTTTTATGTGTCAAGCCCAATACTAAGTGCTAGGATATAATAATAAGATATAAGACTAATAAGACCTCAAGTCACATAATGGTATATAGTTCATGTCAGGGGTGATTGAGTTATAGAGTACTCAAAACATGGAACCTTGGAAATAGGAATACTTGATCCATTATCACATTGTTAAAACTATACTTAGGAGTTTTATTCAATTGACCATCCTCTTGAAGGGGGGTTGGTTTTTATCAGGGCTTGGCCTCCTGAAAGTTCTGTTATGACAGACTATTATAAAGAAGGCTAAATTCATAGGTCTTGTTCGCATTTAATGTCCATTGTTCTTTTTCTTTCATCTTACTGATAAAATTCAAGTGGTGAGTTATATTCGATCACAGTATAATACATATAAGGTAGTTGGTGTTTATGTTTTCTGAACTAGACAGTAATACCTGAAAGATGATTACTAATTAATTGCTAGACTTTTTTGTTCTTTCTTTGAGCGTTATGTACTTTTTGTACTGTTGTTTTGACATTTGGTATTCTTCTCTTAATAACTCTGTGTGGGGTTTTTGAAAGACCTACAAAGGCACTGAGTAAAGTCAATACATTTCTAATAATGCAACTACCCAGGAAAAGCCGGAGTTATTTGGTTTCTTTCTTTTTTTTTTTCTTTCTTTTTTAGTGTTTTAGGTCTTTAGGATATATTTGAGAATGTATTATACCTGCCATTATGGAAGACTGCTGTGCTGAACGCTGGTGCTTGATACTCAATTACAGCATCTTTCCTTTGAGTCAAAGAAGAGAGCAAATAGCCCTCTGTTCAGGGAACCGGGTAGCACTAACCACTCTCCACTCTCCAATAGTAAAAGTAATTTAAGCTATCAGAGACCCAACACTACTTTAGCAGTGTCCCCTGGAGAACAAAGCAGTTAAAGCAAAATTTCATGTGGTTTTCTTTCATGATTTGAGCTCCTTCCGAGAAATACATCTAGAGTTATGCAGGAATAGTTTGAAACTGTTTCATCGACATTGTCCTAGCAGAGTTCTTTATCAGATAACAACTGTGAAGTTGTATCTAGCAGTATGCGAAGTGCTGTGATTCAGGTTACAGCATGGTGGCTCACTTGTAAGGAGAATTTCCACATTCAGAATAATCTTTGTATGAAGTTTATATAAAACATAAAGGTACAAAGTTTGAATAAAAACAAAAATAGAAAACCTGGATATTTATGTATTTTTTTAAGGTGAGCTAACAATGTGGGAGACAACTAAATGTAGTAACTTCCATCCTAAAACAAAAATCAATGTGTATGATCTATACAGTTGTAAAAGATGTCAGTTAGAAACACATATCTTTGTTTTCAACTAAAAAATTTCCCATGCACATGTCATGCTTTCACTACTTATGCATATATCCATAAAAATCAATGTCATTGATTTGTGTCATTTAAAATTTTACATAAACGGTATCATACTGTATAGATACTTCTGCCACTTGCATTTTTTAAAACCTAATATTAGATTTTTGAGAAGTATCTATGTTTGTGACTATAAATCTAGAACATTGATTTTCTACTCCTCTTTTGAATATCATTCCATAAATATCAACCATTATTTATGTATTCCCCTACTGTTGGAAATTAGGTCTTTAAGAATTTTCAAGAAACCTAGGAAGAAAAGAGGAGTTGACAGTCATAGACAATTTCTCGATTCTGCTCCAACATGTTGGCACACCGATGTGTTGGGCTACCATACATTCTAAAGCTTCACAAAAGTGGTTTCGGACGGAGGCAAACTACCATAGAGTAGAAATGGAGTTTTGAATCTTAGAACAGAGACAGAAATGAGATAGTGGACAAACCAAGGAACGTGGCAGGTATGAAACTCACAGGACTGTAACAGAGCCACATAATGTAGTTTCAGTGTGGAAGTTTTCATGAGCATATTTCTTTTTCATGGCTCTACTATCTCTTTTGGGCTGCTATCGGGTATAGTAATTCTGAATACTTATTTTCCATCTGTGTATAACAGGTTCTATTCATGCAAAACCTTTCAGGGATCAAACTTCTTGATCTCCTTAAGCCATTCAATATGAATATAAATCCAGTGACTATCCTCATTCTTTTATATTTTCTACTAAATAAATGGTACACATATGTGGCTGTCCGTCAGAATTAACTGGGGATCTTTATAAAATTACATACTTTTATGAACTCAACCTTGGAAATTCTGATAAAGGATTCAGAGGACAGAGGAATTGTATTTTTTTTTATAAAAATACTTCAGTGATTCAAATAAATTTCAGTTGTGATACCACTTTCCTAAGTGTATAACTTAATTTTTATATAGAGTATTCCCTAGCAAGAGTTGTAAAAATATTAACCTAAAAACGTGATGTGGGGTAGAAAACCGAAAAGCTTTACCTTGAAATCTTTGGCCAGAATTAAGTTGATATGCTTCAACTGAAAATGTACATAGTTGAAAATGTACAACTGAAAATGTACATAGCTAAGAAAGGTACAAACACTATTGACAAACTGATTTACACCTCACAGAAAAGATAAAATGCTTTACCTGTGGATTAGAAAACCCAAATAATTAAGTTATCTTATTCATTGCATGTGTGGAGGATATTTAGTACATTATTAAAATCATGCTTCATGAAAACAGGCCCTTATAAACTTTGTAGTTGGTTATGCATAATTGCAACTTATGGCTTTTCTATTGTGTTTCCAGCACAGTGATGCGGTCCATGACCTTCTTCTGGATGTGATCACATGGGTTGGAATTTTGCTGTCCCTTGTTTGTCTCCTGATTTGCATCTTCACATTTTGCTTTTTCCGTGGGCTCCAGAGTGACCGTAACACCATCCATAAGAACCTCTGCATCAGCCTTTTTGTAGCAGAACTGCTCTTCTTGATCGGGATCAACCGAACAGATCAACCAGTAAGCAATTTATTTTGGTATTAGAAAAGAATTTCTCCACTTACAGCTTTCTAATACACAAAATATTCTTGTTTGAAAGTATCCTCTCTTCCAGTTGTCTAAGATAGTTACTAATTTTGAGATCTTATTTCCTTTTTCATATCCATTGTCATAAGCAGTGAATATATGGATGTATGAATGTACATTTCTTCACAAATTCTGTTCAAAAACTTGCCTTTCTAAAGAACTGTGTTTCTTCATTAGTCTTTTTCTTTAATTTTTTTAATCACAAAGCTGAATATTGAGAAAACTTAAATCATTTGGGGAATGGAGGAGTATCTTTTCCAACATGTAATTGTTATTCTTTGAAGTTTATAATATATTTTTTTAAAAAAACACTGGAAATTATATTGAAAACTGCATGGCTAACATGAGTTGGTTTTTTTTTTTTAATCTTTTTTTTGTAACATCTCTATTGGAGTATAATTACTTTACAATGGTGTGTTAGTTTCTGCTTTATAACAAAGTGAATCAGCTATACATATACATATATCCCCATATCTCCTCCTTCTTGCATCTCCCTCCCACCCTCCCTATCCCACCCCTCTAGGTGGTCACAAAGCACTGAGCTGATCTCCTTGTGATATGCGGCTGCTTCCCACTAGCTATCTATTTTACATTTGGTAGTATATATAAGTCCATGCCACTTTCTCACTTCGTCCCAGACTACCCTTCCCCCTCCCCATGTCCTCAAGTCCATTCTCTACATCTGCATCTTTATTCCTGTCCTACCCCTAGGTTCTTCAGAACCTTTTTTTTGTTGTTTTAGATTCCATAAGCATGTGTTAACATACGGTATTTGTTTTTCTCTTTCTGACTTACTTCACTCTGTATGACCGACTCTAGGTCCATCCACCTCATTACAAATACCTCCATTTCATTTCTTTTTATGGCTGAGTAATATTCCATTGTACATATGTGCCACATCTTCTTTATCCATTCATCTGTCGACGGACACTTAGGTTGTTTCCATGTCCTGTCTATTGTAAATAGAGCTGCAATGAACATTGTGGCACATGACACTTTTTGAATTATGGTTTTCTCAGCGTTTATGCCATTAGTGGGATTGCTGGGTCACATGGTAGTTCTATTTTTAGTTTTTTAAGGAACCTCCATACTGTTCTCCATAGTGGCTGTATCAATTTACATTCCCACCATTAGTGCAAGAGGGTTCCCTTTTCAACACACCCTCTCCAGCATTTATTGTTTCTACATTTTTTGGTGATGGCCATTCTGACTGGTGTGAGGTGATACCTCATTGTAGTTTTGATTTGCATTTCTCTAATGATTAGTGATGGTGAGCATCCTTTCATGTGTTTGTTGGCAATCTGTATGTCTTCTTTGGAGATACATCTATTTAGGTCTTTTGCCCATTTTTGGATTGGGTTGTTTGTTTTTTTGATATTGAGATGCATGAGCTGCTTGTATATTTTGGAGATTAATCCTTTGTCAGTTGCTTCATTTGCAAATATTTTCTCCCATTCTGAGGGTTGTCTTTTCGTCTTGCTTATGGTTTCCTTTGCTGTGCAAAAGCTTTTTAAGTTTCATTAGGTCCCATTTGTTTATTTTTGTTTTTTATTTCCATTTCTCTAGGAGGTTGGTCAAAAAGGATCTTGCTATGATTTATGTCATAAAGTGTTCTGCCTATGTTTTCCTCTAAGAGTTTTATAGTGTCTGGCCTTACATTCAGGTCTCTAAGCCATTTTGAGTTTATTTTTGTGTATGGTGTTACGGAATGTTCTAATTTCATTCTTTTCCATGTAGCTGTCCAGTTTTCCCAGCACCACTTATTGAAGAGGCTGTCTTTTCTCCGTTGTATATCCTTGCCTCCTTTATCAAAAATAAGCTGACCATATGTGCATGGGTTTATCTCTGGGATTTCTATCCTGTTCTATTGATCTATATTTCTATTTTTGTGCCCGTACCATAAAGTCTTGATTACTGTAGCTTTGTAGTATAGTCTGAAGTCCAGGAGCCTGATTCCTCCAGCTCTGTTTTTGTTTCTCAAGATTGCTTTGGCTATTCTGGGTCTTTTGTGTTTCCATACAAATTGTGAAATTTTTGTTCTAGTTCTGTGAAAAATGCCATTGGTAGTTTGATAGGGATTGCCTTGAATCTGTAGATTGCTTTGGGTAGTAGAGTCATTTTCACAATGTTGATTTTTCCAATCCAAGAACATGGTATATCTCTCCATCTCTTTGTATCGTCTTTAATTTCTTTCATCAGTGTCTTATAGTTTTCTGCATACAGGTCTTTTGTCTCCTTAGGTAGGTTTATTCCTAGGTATTTTATTCTTTTTATTGCAATGGTAAATTAGGGTGTTTCCTTAATTTCTCATTCAAATTTTTCATTATTAGTGTATAGGAGTGCACGAGATTTCTGTGCATTAATTTCGTATCCTGCTACTTTACCAAATTCATTGATTAGCTCTAGTAGTTTTCTGGCAGCATCTTTAGGATTCTCTATGTATAGGATCATGTCATCTGCAAACAATGACAGCTTTACTTCTTCTTTTCCGATTTGGATTCCTTTTATTTCATTTTCTTCTCTGATTGCTGTGGCTAAAACTTCCAAAACTATGTTGAATAATAGTGGTGAGAGTGGACAACCTTGTCTTGTTCCTGACCTTAGTGGAAATGATTTCAGTTTTTCACCATTGAGAACAATGTTTGCTGTGGGTTTGTCATTTATGGCCTTAATTATGTTGAGGTAGGTTCCCTCTATGCCTACTTTCTGGAGGGTTTTTTTAATCATAAATGGGTTTTGAATTTTTCAAAAGCTTTTTCTCCATCTATTGAGATGATCATATGGTTTTTCCCTTCAATTTGTTAATATGGTTTATCACACTGATTGATTTGCTAATATTGAAGAATCCTTGCATTCCTGGTATAAACCCCACTTGATCATGGTGTACAACACTTTAATATGCTGTTGGATTCTGTTTGCTAGTATTTTGTTGAGAATTTTTGCATCCATGTTCATCAGTGATATTGGCCTGTAGTTTTCTTTGTTTGTGACATCTTTGTTTGGTTTTGGTATCAGGGTGACGGTGGCCTCATAGAATGTGTTTGGGAGTGTTCCTCCCTCTGCTATATTTTGGAAGAGTTTGAGAAGGGTAGGTGTTAGCTCTTCTCTAAATGTTTGATAGAATTTGCCTGTGAAGCTATCTGGTCCTGGGCTTTTGTTTCTTGGAAGATTTTTAATGACAGTCTCAGTTTCAGTGCTTGTTATTCATCTGTTTATATTATCTATCTCTTCCTGATTCAGTCTCAGAAGGTTGTGCTTTTCTAAGAATTTGTCCATTTCTTCCAGGTTGTCCATTTTATTGGCATATAGTTGCTTGTAGTAATCTCTCATGATCTTTTGTATTTCTGCAGTGTCAGTTGCTACTTCTCCTTTTTTATTTCTAATTCTATTGATTTGAGTCTTCTCCCTTTTTTTCTTGATGAGTCTGGTTAATGGTTTATCAATTTTGTTTATCTTCTCAAAGAACCAGCTTTTAGTTTTATTGATCTTTGCTACTGTTTCCTTCATTTCTTTTTTACTTATATCTGATCTGATTTTATGATTTCTCTCCTTCTGCTGACTTTGGGGTCTTTTTGTTCTGTCTCTAATTGCTTTAGGTGTAAGGTTAGGTTGTTTATTTGAGATGTTTCCTGGTTCTTGAGGTAGGATTGTATTGCTATAAACTTCCTTCTTAGAACTGCTTTTGCTGCATCCCATAGGTTCTGGGTCATTGTGTTTTCATTGTCACTGTTTCTAGGTATGTTTTGATTTCCTCTTTGATTTCTTCAGTGATCTCTTGGTTACTAAGTAGTGTATTGTTTAGCCTCCATGTGTTTGTATTTTTTACAGATTTTTCTCCTGTAATTGATATATAATCTCATAACTTTTTGGTCGGAAAAGATACTTGATACAATTTTAATTTTTTTAAATTTACCAAGGCTTGTTTGTGATCCAAGATATGATCTATCCTGGAGACTGTCCCATTAGCATTTGAGAAGAAAGTGTATTCTGTTGTTTTTGGGTGGAATGTCCTATAAATATCAATTAAGTCCATCTTGTTTAATATATCATTTAGAGCTTGTGTTTC
This sequence comes from Balaenoptera acutorostrata, assembly GCF_949987535.1. Lineage (NCBI taxonomy): Eukaryota > Metazoa > Chordata > Mammalia > Artiodactyla > Balaenopteridae > Balaenoptera > Balaenoptera acutorostrata. Next base: position 61,549,797 of record NC_080068.1, on the reverse strand, counting down.
CTTATTTATTTTCATTTTGGGTGATCTGTCCATAGGTAAAAGTGGGGTGTTAAAGTTCCGTACTATAATTGTGTTACTGTTGATTTGCCCTTTTATGGCTGTTAGCATTTGCCTTATTTATTGAGGTGCTCCTATGTTGGGTGCATAAATATTTACAATTTTTATATCTTCTTCTTGGATTGATCCCTTGATCATTATGTAGTGTCCTTCTTTGTCTCTTGTAATAGTCTTTGTTTTAAAGTCTATTTTGTCTGATATGAGAATTGCTACTCCAGCTTTCTTTTGATTTCCATTTGCATGGAATATCTTTTTCCATCCCTCACTTTCAGTCACTAAGTGTCCCTAGGTCTGAAGTGGGTCTCTTGTAGACAGCATATATATCGGTCTTGCTTTTGTATCCATTCAGCCAGTGTATGTCTTTTGGTTGGAGCAATTAATCCATGTACATTTAAGGTAATTATCGATATGTATGTCCTATTACCATTTTCTTAATTATTTTGTGTTTGTTATTGTAGGTCTTTTCCTTCTCTTGCGTTTCCTGCCTAAAGAAGTTCCTTTAGCATTTGTTGGTGGTTTAGTGGTGCTGAATTCTCTTAGCTTTTGCTTGTCTGTAATGGTTTTAATTTCTCCATCGAATCTGAATGAGATCCTTGCTAGGTAGAGTAATCTTGGTTATAGGTTTTTCCCTTTCATCACTTTAAATATATCCTGCCACTCCCTTCTGGCTTGCAGAGTTTCAGCTGTTAACCTTATGGGAGTTCCCTTGTATGTTATTTGTTGTTTTTCCCTTGCTGCTTTTAATATTTTTTCTTTGTATTTAATTTTTGATAGTTTGATTAATATGGATCTTGGCTTGTTTCTCTTTGGGTTTATCATGTATGGGACTCTCTGCACTTCCTGGAGTTGATTGACTATTTCCTTTCCCATATTAGGGAAGTTTTCAACTATAATCTCTTCAAATATTTTCTCAGTCCCTTTCTTTTTCTCTTCTTCTTCTGGGACCCCTAAAATTTGAGTGTTGCTGCGTTTAATGTTGTCCCAGAGCTGTGTAAGACTGTCCTCAATTCTGTTCATTCTTTTTTCTTTATTCTGCTCTGCAGTAGTTATTTCCACTATTTTATCTTCCAGGGCAGTTATCAGTTCTTCTGCTTCAGTTATAATGCTATTGATTCCTTCTAGAGAATTTTTAATTTCATTTATTGTGTTGTTGATCATTGTTTGTTTGCCCTTTAGTTCTTTTAGGTCATTGTTAAACGTTTCTTGTATTGTCTCCATTTTTTTTTCCAAGATTTTGGATCATTTTTACTAGCATTACTCTGAATTCTTTTTCAGGTAGACTGCCTATTTCCTCTTCATTTGTTTGGTCTGGTGGGTTTTTACCTTGCTCCTTCATCTGCTGCATATTTCTCTGTCTTCTCATTTTGCTTAATTTACTGTGTTTGGGGTCTCCTTTTTGCAGGCTGCAGGTTCATAGTTCCCGTTGTTTTTGGTGTCTGCCCCCAGTGGCCTGGGTTAGTTCAGTGGGTTGTGTAGGCTTCCTGGTGGAGGGGACTAGTGCCTGTGTTGTAGTGGATGAGGCTGGATCTTGTCTTTCTGATGGGCAAGTCCTCGTCCAGTGGTGTCTTTTGGTGTGTCTGTGACCTTATTATGATTTTCGGCAGCCTCTCTGCTAATGGGTGGGGTTGTGTTCCTGTGTTGCTAGTTGTTTGGCATAGAGTGTCCAGCACTGTAGCTTGCTGGTCATTGAGTGGAGCTGGGTCTTAGCATTGAGATAGAGATCTCTGGGAGATTTTTGCTTTTTTTTTTTTTTTTTAGCTACTTTATTTATTTATTTATTTTATTTTATTTTATTTTTTTTTGGCTGTGTTGGGTCTTCGGTTCGTGCGAGGGCTTTCTCCAGTTGCGGCAAGCGGGGGCCACTCTTCATTGCGGTGCGGGGACCGCTCTTCATCGCGGTGCGCGGGCCTTTCACTATCGCGGCCCCTCCCGTTGCGGGGCACAGGCTCCAGACGTGCAGGCTCAGCAATTGTGGCTCACGGGCCCAGCTGTTCCGTGGCATGTGGGATCTTCCCAGACCAGGGCTCGAACCCGTGTCCCCTGCATTAGCAGGCAGATTCTCAACCACTGCGCCACCAGGGAAGCCCAGATTTTTGCTTTTTGATATTACATGGAGCTGGGAAGTCTCTGGTGGACCAATGTCCTGAACTCAGCTCTCCCACCTCAGAGGCACAGGTCTGACACCCGGCCAGAGCAGCAAGACCCTGTCAGCCACATGGCTCAAAAGAAAAGGGAGGAAAAAAAAGAAAGAAAGAAAATAAATAAAATAAAATAAAATAAAAACGTTATTAAAATAAAAAATAAAAAATAATTATTAAAAATTAAAAAATTAAAAGGTAATAAAAAAAAGAAAGAAAGAAGGAAGAGAGCACCCAAACCTAAAAACAAATCCACCAGTGATAACAAGCGCTAAAAACTGTACTTAAAAAAAAGAGAAAGAAAAACAAACAAAAAAACGGACAGACAGAACCCTAGGACAAATGGTAAAAGCAAAGCTGTACAGACAAAATCACACAAAGAAGCATACACATACACACTCACAAAAAAGAGAAAAAGGAAAAAAATATATATCTATATATTAAAAAAAAGGAAGAAAGCAACCAAATCAATAAACAAATCTACCAATGATAATAAACTCTAAATACTAAACTAAGATAAACATAAAACCAGATACAAATTAGAGGCAGAAAGCAAACCCCAAGTCTACAGTTGTTCCCAAAGTCCGCCACCTCAGTTTTGTGATGATTCGTTGTCTATTCATGTATTCCACAGATGCAGGGTACATCAAGTTGATTGTGAAGATTTAATCTGCTTCTCCTGAGGCTGCTGGGAGAGATTTCCCTTTCTCTTCTTTGTTCGCACAGCTCCTGGGGTTCAGCTTTGGATTTGGCCTCGCCTCTGCATATAAGTTGCCTGAGGGCGTCTGTTCTTAGCCCCCACAGGACGGCTAAGGAGCCGGGGTTAAAGGAGCAGCTGATTAGGGGGCTCTGGCTCACTCAGGCTGGGGAGAGCGGAGGTACGGAATGTGGGGCGAGCCTGCGGTGGCAGAGCCTGGAGTGACGTGCAACAGCCTGAGGCACGCCGTGCGTTCTCCTGGGGAAGTTTTCCCTGTTTCATGGGACTCTGGCAGTGGCTCCTGGGAGGGGAGGTGTGGATAGTGACCTGTTCTTGCACATAGCCTTCTTGATGGCTGCAGCAGCAGCCTTAGCGTTGCATGCCCATCTCTGGGATCCATGCTGATAGCTGCGGCTCATGACAGTCTCTGGAGCTCGTTTAGGTGGTGCTCTGAATCCCCTCTCCTCGTGCACCCTGAAACAATGGTCTCTTGCCTCTTAGGCAGTTCCAAACTTTCTCCCGGACTCCCTCCAGCCTAGGTGTGGAGCACTAGCCCCCTTCAGGCTGTGTTCACGTAGCCAACCCCAGTCCTCTCCCTGGAATCTGACCTCCGAAGCCCGAGCCTCAGCTCCCAGCCCCCACCTACCCGAGCGGGTGAGCAGACAAGCCTCTCAGGCTGGTGAGTGCTGGTTGGCAGTGATCTTCTGTGCAGGAACCTCTCTGCTTTGCCCTCTGCACCACTGTTGCTGCGTTCTTCTCCATGCCTCCAAAGCTTCCCCACCGCCACCCCCCGTCTCCGCCAGTGAAGGGGCTTCCTAGTGTATGGAGACTTTTACTCCTTCACATCTCCCTCCCAGAGGTGCAGGTCCCATCCGTATTCTTTTGTCTCTGTTTCTTCTTTTTTCTTTTGCCCTACCCAGGTATGTGGGGAGTTTCTTGCCTTGTGGGAAGTCTGAGGTCTTCTGCCAGCATTCAGTAGGCATTCTGTAGGAGTTGTTCCACATGTAGATCTATTTCTGATGTATTTGTGGGGAGGAAGGTGACCTCCACGTCTTACTCCTCCGCCATCTTGAAGGTCTCCTAACATGAGTTTTTCTAATTGACCTATTTTGGAAAACAGTTCAAACTCAATGTCATTTTTATAATTTATATACTCTTCCCAAATTTTGTTTTACACTTTATATTTTCTCAAGTTCTGTTTACATCTTTAAGTGCTAACTTCATACTTTATACTTTACTACTAACCACATTTAGCCATACCAAGAAAGGAAGGGAAGGAGAGAGAGAGATGGGGAGAGAGGGAGGGAGACAGTGAGGGAGGAAAGGAAGGAGGGAAGGAAAGAAATAGGAAAAAATGAATAGCACTAGCCAACTGTTCTTGATAAACCCAAACAGAAAATATGATCAACAGACAATATCTAATATATTAAACAGACTTTATGCACATTTGTAATTTTTGTGAGGCCCTTTCTACTAACTTAAGATTCATGCACATAACGCAAGTTGGTTCTCATGACTAAAACTGCAAATGAAAATTTTCATTTTTTAGAAGACTTGTAGGCATAATAAATAATTCATTCATTTAATGCTGTTCTCTGGTATGTGTCCATATGTATACAGTACGTTACAATGAAAATGCTGTTGGATTCATGTTTGTGATTACACATTCATGATTAATGGCTGTGAAGGGTACAATTATGGTGATTATACTTTTAACTGGTTATCATATACAAATGTGACAGTTTTTCCCATAAATGCATACAGATGAATAAGCAATCAAAGTGCACATTTTTTCTCCAAAAAAGTAAAGCCTTCTGATAACAAAAATTAATAGTTGAAGTTCTAACTCTACAAATCAAGAAATGGAAAACTATGTTATTTCCCAAGAAGAAATCATTTCATTCTCTTTTTAACCTGCAATTCAAATGCTCTGTGATTTCTTTTCATTTAGAAACCGTATTCTTATTTTTGCTTCTTGATGTTACATATGGTATGATAAACTTCTCCAAATGTTGCATACTGCACAAAACTTCTGACATGTAGCATAAAGGACAGTGATTGATATGAAAAATTTGGGTTGAGTGCAGCTCAGCCCAACTTGTCTTTACTCTTATTGCTGGATATGTGTTCTGTTCCTGCCTGTTATGTGGCAGTCAGGCTCTGCTTTCTCTTTCTAGCCCCTTTGACACTTGAGTGCCTCATCTCTCCTTTATCGTCATCTCTCTAATCCAAGGAAATAGACCTGCCCTTCATCTCATTTCTCAAGGATCATACTCGTCATTGAATCCATACTAATCAGATAATTTATATAAATTTTTTGCCTTTTCTAGTAGGAACTGTAGATTTTAGTTAGGACTTCTTATAAAAAATGAAGGCCTCCCCTCCAAAGGAGTGAGAATTTCAGGAACTGACATAAGAAAATTAATATATGGTCAGCTGAAACTTGTAGTACCTTAGAAAACATGCCAAAGTAAGGGCTAGCTGCCTTTTATGACCAAGCTTGTATAGACCAACATTTAGTAAAATAACAAAAAAATGAGAGAATGAAAGCATTCCTGGAACACTTTATTTTAACCAGATCTACATTTACACCTATGCATTACGAACTTCCCAATGTCATCTTAAATCCTTTCTGAAACAAGGCAAGGAAGAAATAATAAATAATAATGAATTAATAATCTCATTATAAAATACTTTAATTATTATATTTTTTATTTTAAGAGCTTTTATTCTCCTTGATTTTAGTGTTTCTCTTTCACTTACATTGAAGGACTTAATATGTTAATAAACACAGGATTATGACCAAGAAAAAAATTCATGAGATCTATTTTAAAACCTTTAGACTAATCTCAGTAATATCAATAGGATCTTATTAGAACTTTTCCCTATATGTTATACTTTTTTCTTATTATAATGCTTTGCTGTCATCCATAGCCATTATTAACAAAACGTTAAATACAGTTTTCACAGATAAGTTATATCTAATAAGGTTTTAATGTCTGAATTTTAAGAATCTTGTCTTGATTATTTTTTTGCAGACCTATCTTATTATTGCAGTCTTTATAAATATTTATTTTAATTTTATGGCAGTTGGTATTTCATTTGGTAGTTATTTGACTGACTCATTTGTTCCCTTCCCTAGATTGCCTGTGCCGTTTTTGCTGCTCTCTTACATTTCTTCTTCTTGGCTGCCTTCACGTGGATGTTCCTGGAGGGAGTGCAGCTGTATATCATGCTGGTGGAGGTTTTTGAGAGTGAACATTCACGAAGGAAATACTTTTACCTGGTCGGCTATGGGATGCCTGCGCTCATTGTGGCTGTGTCAGCTGCAGTAGACTATAGGAGTTATGGAACAGATAAAGTGTGAGTTTATGTTTTCTTTCCTTTTTTTCCTCTTTTAAAATCTAGTTGAAATTGAAACTTTGCCTTTTCTCAGAAGCTAAGGTCTTTATATCACTCCACAGCAATAAACAACAGAACTGTAGAAGCAAATGGAGATAATTCAATTCATGGGTTGTACTTTTGTTATGATGTAAAGAGAGAAAAAATATTCCTGAGATTGCACATCTACATCACAACCTTGAGTAATTATAAAAGGATGAAACTTTTAATATCTTTCAGAGCATTGAGACATTTGTCAAATGAAGAACTAGCTGTATTAAAGATGTGTATTCAGAGAACAGTGTAGTCCCTGACTTTAATGGCTTCTCTTCTTCCTGACATGTTAATTCTAGTCACTAGAAAGTAACTTATATCATTAACAGAAAGATAGAGTATATGAGCAGGGGCAGCTTGTGTTTTCCTTTTTTCCGCTAGGTGGCTATTGGGGTACAGTGATGAACTTTATTTTCAACATACCTTCAAATTGGTGAAACATACCCATAGAGATGATCAGCATACTTATGGAAAGGAATTCAGTGAAAAATATTTCAGTAATCCACATCAATATAATAATTGGGATCCTGAGAATGAATGAGTTTCAATAGAAAAAGTTTAGAAAGAAGACCAAGATAGATCTCTGATGAATACTCACATTTAGAACATAGATTGAGGAGGGAGAATAAAAATAAAGAAAAGAGATGACCAGAGCCTTAAAAGAGAACCATGGGGAAAGTGAGAAGAAGGTTTCAAGGTGATATTCTCTGTCCATTTATCCTTTGCAACAACTATTTTGGCAAAGTGCTGGAAGCAGAAGCCAAATTGGAAAGTGTGAAGAGATAAGTCAGTGGCAACAAAGTAGAGTCTTCAAGTGTTATCTACAGCCTGAAAAAGTTTGATTGAGAAATAGTGAAAATATTAATTCATGGTAACAGTTAATGAAGGAGGATTTTTAAAAATGAAGTCCCAAAGTATCTAGGTTGGGAAGAATCAAGTTGGTAAGAGAAGATTAGTAGAGAGAAAGTATCTTATGCCTCATTTGTATTAAATATATATATAGGCTGAATGAAAAGAAAAGGTCCTAGGGGGATAGAAAGGCATAAGATTAGACATAAGTCGAGAAAAACCTTGATTTAGTACTGAAAGTGGCCTTAGAATTCACCTAGTCCAAGGCATTAATTTTATAGATGAAAAAAAATCAAGAACCAGGTAAATTAATTGCCTTGTCCATGGTGATGGAGGTAGATAGTGGCAAACGTGTGATGAAATAAGTCAGGCTTATTTCCACTAAAACTAGGATGTTTTTGAAATAGTCAGATGACCCCTGTCTTCTGAGGTGTGAAGGAAATAACAGAAAGGATAAATTTGGAAGTGGAGGAATTTTTCCATCAAATAGGAGATGCTGATTTTTGAGCGAATAGGTGAGGTCACACTGAGAGGACAGATTTGAAAAGCTTTGAAATGAGCACTATGGAAAATGTGTTAAGGAGCCAATTAGACATTAATAAAACGATTTCCAAGCAGTAGTGTAGGCTCAGATGAGGTTAGACAACATCAATTGTACAGAAGTTAGTAAGCCAAATTTCATGACTTTTCACCAGCAGTCAGCAGCCTGAATATGCTGGCAATAAAGCAGCTCGTTTCCCAGCAGAGAAGATTCAGGAGGGAACAGAAAGAGGACTCCAGAGTTATAGGGAGCATAGTTAGAATATACGTTGGTATAGAAGCACCAACAATACGATTAAAAGAAGACCATCTCGCTTCTGTTGAATTTTTTTCTTGAGTACAGTGACAAGCTACATAAAACAATTTGTCTAAATGTAACTAATAGTAATTATTTTTTAATCTAACCTTTGTGAATTATGGTCGAATCTGAGGTCATTTTGTGTATCCCAGTGGCAATCATGGACCAGATTAGGATTAGATAAAAATATTGCCTGTATTTGCTCCTAAAGACATTTTAGGGGAGGGGGATTAGATCATAGAATTTAATAAAAACCACCTTTATTGATATAATTTGCATACCATAGAATTCACTCTTTTAAAGAATACAATTCAGTTGTTTTTAGTACATTCAATGTTAGGCATCCATCACCACTATCTAATTTTAGAACATTTTTATCCCCTCTAAAAGAAGCCCATTAGCAGTTACTGCCCTTAGATCATAGGATTTTACCTTTTAATTAATGCATTTTCTCTCTAATGTATTAAATTGACTGATATTGTTATTTGTGACCTATACTATAAATATTGTGCTTATATAGTTCAATTTTTCTCTCTTGCAGTTCTTGACTTGCTTTTATTTTTGTTTTATGTTGTTTTTTCTCTTTAGATATTTGCAAGTTTTCCTATTACTGAACTGACAACTTGTTTGCTTTATGTTTTAGTCATTTATTTTGAAAGAGAGGTCATTTTCTGGATAGCAGGAATCTATCTTTTCTTAGAATCAATACTATGTAGTCTCTTGTGACTTTGTTAAAGTTTTGGCCATCACTGCTTTAATTTCCTGCACATAACTGGAAGATCTCATTTACTGACATTATCACTTTGTGAGAATAGAGGCTAATTTTTTTCCCAGGCATTGATTTAAAACAAGCCTTAATAATAGTTCAGTTTCACCATTATGATTTTTCCCAACACAAAGAGAAGCAAAACAGATACAGATAAAATAAATGGTAAATGAAAGAGGGATAGAAAAGGATAGGGAAAATTGCACTAAAATTCTTTCACAGGTGGGCATAGAGCATTTAGTGTCTCATTTGTGCATTTTCAATAAATTGTCCAGAGAGAGACCTTCAAAATACATGGAAAAAAGATTTAACTTCTTTCTTTGGGAATTCATCCAACCCAACGTCTATACAGTGCTGTTTTGCCCATTGAGCAATCAGGTGTTGAAAAAGAAACATTATTCAGTCATTTGTATTTACTTGATAAGCTGAAATGAACAGATCATGTTTCCATCAGGAGTTTAATCAAGATATTGTCTCAAATAAAAATATAAGCAATGAATTTTTATACACTGGAAGGATTTCTGCATATAGAATTATGTATCTTGTTCCTTATTATTAAATCTGTTTTTGTTGTCTGGTTTCTGTTACTACTGTTTATTTCTTTTATTTCAAATGGCATTTCCTACTTCCTGCTCATCACATTTGGGGGCTTTTTGGTTTGTTTGTTTGTTTCTGCCAGTGTTACCTTCTTATGTGCTACATTGATTTTTTTAAAATACAAATATGTAAAGTCTACAGTCATAAATAAACTGGAATTAGCCAGAATTCAGAGACATATTGTCACTCATTTTCTGTAAATTCTTATTAAGCTTAATACAGTAAATTTTTATTTCTCAGAAGTCTATTTTACTTATTTTTGGTATTTTGTTATTATTAAATTTTTACTTCTTAGTCTCAACCACTTGGATTACATCGAGACTAAAACCATTGAATACATATTACAGTAATCCAAATAACAAATTTCTCTTTCTTTTCTCTCCTCTTAATGTACTTAATGTATTTTATTGTAATAACAATGAGGTTTTATTTCTGAAACCTTTAATAATAATAATAGCTTACATTTCTAAAAAGTAGAGAATCGTATCAATGGTAGGAGATAAAATTAGAGACAGAATTGTTTTTGTAGGTTAAATAAATGTTATTTTGATACAGATAGAGGTAACTATCTTATTCTGTTTGGCTGAAGGATTATGATGTGTTTTTCTATTAAATGTTATTAGGGCTGTTGAATTGATTATTATGTAGAAAACACATACTCACACATAAAGCATACATAATTTGATTTCGAGAAGTTGCTTAGTTTGCCATCAATTTGCAATATTTATAAGAGAATCTCATTATTTTCTGATGTTGTTTAATGAAATCTTTTTATCTGTATTGACATTATTCTCGAGAGAATTTACTTAGAATTACATTTAGTCACAATTATCAGACACTTAAAAATCAGATTAAAAGTCCAATACAGTCATTAAAAAAAAAAAAATTCAGCTAGTGGACCACAGGTCTAAATTGCACTGACTATGGGGTGTTTTCCATTTTCTCTCTGTTTTTCTATCTACCATTAGTCTCTTATACTGTTATTCATATGAACATTCAGTGAAGCCATCCATGGGGTTATAGCTCAGAGGTAGAGCATTTGACTTTGGTGAAGCCATCCAATGTGATACTGTCAAAAAAGAAAGGCTGGCATTGACTTAATAATTCAAACAGAATTGATATGGAAATTCTGTGCTAAGTACTTTGATTTTATGACCTGAAACTAATCAGTTCATGTAAACTTTAATTACCTCAATATTACCTCCAAAAATGCAAACTGTTTGAACAGTTAATTTTTATTCAAAGGGAAAAAATTGCATTTATATTTTATAGCACTTTCCTTGAAATCTAACTTTATGACAGAAAAAGCAGTGGTTAAAGTCATGGGTAGATTGGAAAAGGACTGGAAGTAGGTTCCAAGAATAGGAGAAGGGAGGGTGCTGGGAAGGAGTAAAGCTCAGAGAATAGCCCAGAAATTAAAATGTGGGCTCAAAGATTGGTAAAAGTTTTCTGAAAGATGTTGATTAGGTCATGAACACTTTTAATGAACCAGAAAGAACATCCTTGAGTTCTAAAAGCATAACTGAGCTTTTAAAAATAATTGAAATCAATTTTATGATCTGAAATTATTATAAATCATCTGTTAAATCTTAGATTTGTCTTCTTAGCTCACTAGCTTAACAACAGCTCTAAAACAAGTAGTCTCTCCTCTGCTAGTTAAAAGCCCCCCAGTTTCTTTATTGCCACTTCATTCTCTAACCAGCATAATCATTTGGGTAGAAAAGTGATTATTGATTTTTAAAATACTAGGTTATATTATTATCCAAGAAGGAGCCGAGCCAAGGAACATTAAACTTGATAGTATCTGAAAGTTATATGCATAGTTTTATTCAATAGATTTTGCAATGTCTAAGCACGTCATCCTACTCATAGAACATTATATATTCATCTGAAATATTTCTCTAAGCATGTTATTATATGTAAAATATTCCTACTTGTAACATTGTGTTGACATGAAGCATTTACCTTACTAAATATTTATCACCAGGCATGTTTGACTTTAGGTTGGCCAGTGGGAAAAAGTACAGATAATGAAGAAGTATTTATCATTGACATATATCAAGATAGTCATTCAATATGTGTATGGGGAATTCTCTGTATGTTATATGTTCTGTTGTTAAAGCTAAGAGCATATTTTATGTGTATGTATATCAGAGACTGAGGGCTTATTGTATCATCATTTCATCACCCAGGAACCCTATGACTGGCATAAGATTATCACCATTTATAAGAATTTGGGGTTGAGCATAATTTTTTTGGTTAAGGAGTTATCCATTCCAGAGCTTATATAAGAGAACATCAGGACTGCTGTCCTGTTATTTAGAAAATATAATTGAAGTCTAATATGGAAATTAAGTTCTTACTGGAACCAAAGAAGTATATATAATAACTTCCACATCTAGAGATTACCTTTTATCATAATTTCACCCACTAGAAGGTTACAATCAAAAAGACAGCTAATGACACATATTGGTGAGGATGTGGAAAAATCAGAATCCTCATATATTTCTGGTGACAATGTAAAATGGTGCAGCTAACTACTTTGGAAAAGAGTTTGACGGATCTTCAAAATGCTAACATTAGATATCGAATGACCTAGCAATTCCACTCCTAGGGATTTACCCAAGAAAAAATGAAAACGTAGGCTCATTCAAAACCTTTCACATGAATATTCATAGCAGCATTATTCATATTAGCCAAAAAAGTGGAAATCCCCATATCCATCAATTGAAGAGAAGATAAACAAAATGTGGTATATCCGTATGATAGAATATTATTTGGAAATAAAAATGAAGTATTGATACATGCTACAAAATGAACACAATTTAAAAACATTATGTTAAATGAAATAATCCAGTCACAAAAGACTACACATGTGTGATCCCATTTGTACTAAATGTCTAGAATAGACAAATTCTTAGAGACAAAAAGTATAGTGGTTACTAGGACTGGGGAGAGGGTAGGGAAGCCATTACCATACCAAGGGAGTGAATTTGGTAGAGACAATGGAGGACGGCTGTAGATAGGTACAAGTTTTCATTCTGGTGCCATGAAAATATTCTAAAATTAGATTACAGTGATCATTTCCCAACTTTTAAATATACTAAAAGCATTGAATTATATACTTTAAATGGATGATTTAGAGTATATAAATTATACTGAAATAAAGCTGTTTAAAAATACTAAAATTTTTACTAACATCAAGAGATCACCTTATATTTGGAAAGATCTAGTATTTTTACTTGGGGCATATTTCAACAATCTGTGCTTTATGTACAGCATATAAATTTCTCATCTACTCATTGAGAATTTATCATTGTCAACAAAACTATAGCTTTTATTTATTTTATAACTTGTATGTTTATTCTTTTTGAGAAACACATATTAGGTTCAGGGACTTTGGAGTCAGGTAGACTAGAATAAAATTCAGGCTCAACTAATTATTAGCCATGTGGCTGTGGGCAAGTCAGTTTGACTTTCTAATCTGTAACATGGGGGTTATTATATAAGTACCTTGCAAAACTACTGCAATATTTTAAACTGTGTGTGTATGAGTAAATACATATGTATATGTATGTGTATGTGTGTGCATATATATGTATATATATTTAAGTATGCATGCATGTAAAATGTTTGGCATGTATAAGCATTTATTAAATTATAACTGTTATTATTACTAGTACTATTACTTAGCTGATACAAATGAAGGAATACAAACTTTATGATTAGCAACATTGTTTCAATTATAAAATAAATTATATTAAAAGCATCCATTTATAAGAGTAGTGATTACAATTCTTATGCTACTGCCTCCTGTTATTTCAAGCAACATGGGACCATGGGAATTATTCCAACATTTAGTATTAATAAATTATAGCAGACAGCACTTTTCTTACCTTTGTAGTCCACCATAAACTTATAGGATGTATTTTGCTGAAGAAATAATGAAACACTTATTTTTAAAAAACATATTGGGGCTTCCCTGGTGGCGCAGTGGTTGAGAATCTGCCTGCTAATGCAGGGGACACGGGTTCGAGCCCTGGTCTGGGAAGATCCCACATGCCACGGAGCAGCTGGGCCCGTGAGCCACAATTGCTGAGCCTGCGCGTCTGGAGCCTGTGCCCCGCGACGGGAGGGGCCGCGATAGAGAAAGGCCCGCGCACCGCGATGAAGAGCGGTCCCCGCACCGCGATGAAGAGTGGCCCCCGCTTGCCGCAACTGGAGAAAGCCCTCGCACGAACCGAAGACCCAACACAGCCAAAAATAAATAAATAAATAAATAAATAAGAAAATCCTTTTAAAAAAAAAACATATTGAGGAGAATTCCCTGGTGGTGCAGTGGTTAGGACTCCATGCTCTCACTGCTGAGGGCCCAGGTCCAATCCGTGGTCAATGAACTAAGATCCCGCAAGCCATGTGGCACAGCCAAAAAAAAAAAACAACCATATTGGGTGCATGAAGACAACCTAACCTATATTTGATGTATGAGATCTAGTTTTGTGTTCTAAAATTCAAAATTGTAGCTGAACCACAAATGCCAGTCTTGAGTACCAGTGATCACACTCCATTCCTGCATTACTCTGCCAATCTTTTTTCCAGTTCATGCACTTGCTCGCAAAGTATTTCAATATTAGATGCATGAGTGTGCTGTGATACAAATGTCATTTAAAAACCCTTAACAGATGTATTATGCAATAAGCTTAGAACTAGAGTAGAGTTATGCTTGAAGTGTGTATCTGTCCCTTTTCCACTTCTCTTCCTTCTTTCTTGCCCCAGTTCTCTTTATTCCTTCTTTTTTCTCTCAATCTTGCCAGATATTTGTAGTACAAATATAGAAAGATCTGCATATGCTACAGAGAAAAGAAGAATATGTAGTTTACAAACTCTCATAAATAACCTGATATAATTACACCCTATAAATTTCATGGTCTATCAGTCACAAAGATTGTTTACTGGTTACATTTAATACTCAACAAGGATAGTTTAGTCTGTGATTTAGGTCCTGTAGAAAATGAAGCAAATATCATTGTTAATTTACATTACTTCGAAGAATTGGTTAATGGTCAGATGTCCGCTTTGATAAGAGTGAATTAAACAGGCGAAAAGATACAATATCCCAAGGCATCTTAATGGAACAACATTAAACTAAATTTGAATAAGGAACTACACTCTGGTAGTGATACTGGTACCTAAAAACATTATAAAACATGTTTTAGGTGACATTTATATATGTTGGTCAATTGGTCTTACCACTTTTTAAAATACAGAGCCATGCCTTTTTAAAATGACTGATGATAGAAAAATGGTGAGGAGTATTTTAGTAGGAGAAGAGAATTAGCTTTAGAAGCATGGTTTTCTGTTGTCCTGTTTTGAGAAATTAATTAATTTCATTATTTTATTTTTCTGTTTTCTGAGTAAACCTAAAGGTAGTACTTGCTTAATTGGTAATTAACATTTTTACAGGAGACTGATCCAGATTTCAACACCTTTATTATTATTTAATTTGCAGTGATGTTTCTTATATTTTGGAAGAAAATAATTGTGGAAGAGCATAATAATTTATCCATGCAGATTAGTATCAGTTGTTTAGAGTATTAAACTAATAAACCTGAATTAATGTAGTAAGACTTTATCAAATATATGGCAATATATGCTGATTTTATAATTTTTTAAAAATTGCTACAAAAAGAATTTCAGTGACATCTTTGTTTAGGTAAATGGGAGAAAAAGTCAAGGTTTATGGTATGTGACAAGTTCTCCTTTGAATTCCAAAATATATCTGGTCTTGTAAGATTTTTCAGTCTTGATTCAAATAAGCATGTAGTGTCATCAGAATGCATTTGCTCTTTCAACAGCAGGTTATCTCTTTTATTACAGTACTGATATAAACATAATTTATAGATTTTATGTATATGATAGAAGTTCATTTAAAAAAAGAATTGATATATCCTAAAAATTAAACAAAAGTAGCCTATTAAAATTAATGATTTCACAAATTAAATGATGCTTAGTGGATAAAGGCAATTTTCAGATAAATTGTATTTTTCAATGGCAGGTCTATCTGGCCATTTGCAAGTTGGACTTTATTATGTTTAGTACAATAAGCTGTTCCTTTATAGCATTTGTCTCCCCTTAATCAGTGGTTTTGCATTGTATCTAAGTGACATTGAATGGTCTAGACTTAGAGAATACTATGAGGTAGGATGTATGTGCCCAGGCATGTAAAAACACACACATAATACAGTCGGCCCTCCGGTTCCATACATTCAGCATGAGTGGATATGGAGGGCCAGCTGTAAGGCACTTGAGCATCCATGGATTTTGGTATCCACGGGGGATCCTGGAAACAATTCCCCATGGTTTCTGAGGGATGTCTGTACTCTCCCTCACCTTAAAGCCAGGGTGAATTCTTTCAACATTGGCACAGGAAACTCAGGGCACAAATCACACAAACTTTTAAGGTAGTTAATGGGAAAGAGGAAATACAGAAAGTTCTGAGAAAGCCATCATGTGGCCAAAAACAGCAGGTATGGCCATATGGCAATTGAATTAGAAAAGGGATTCTTGCCACACTGTGGTCCAGAAGGTAGTCAAGCCCAGGCAGCCATCAAGGAGAGAGGATTTATTTAATACATGTTAAGTGTTTCATATCGCCTCTTTCACTGTTCAGTTCCTCAGAGAATTGAAATCTGTTGTACCGAATAGATATTGAAGAATTTTCTTACAGAAAAAAATAATAACTTCTAAAGTAATTTCACTTCTACATTTAGAGATCACTATGCCAAAAGCACATTTACTTCCAAATAAAGCATTTGCAAAACAAAGACCTTTTTCAAAAAGTATAAAAGTTTTGTAAGGCTAAAATTTAATGACATTATTTTATTTTAACAACACATTTGGTTAAATTATGTAAATTTTTAAAATTCCCTACTTTATCCAAGACATTCTGTAATATTGTAATTAAAATTGTTTGTCTAAGAAGTCATTAACCTGTAGCATAACAGTTTTCAGAAATTCTTGAAATACATTTTCCTTTGAAAACAACTTGCTGAAAATGTGTTTTGGTTCTCAGATTAGCTCTCTAAAACTCAGCTGACCTACAGAAGAACAGGGGCTGTACTATTAACAGTCATTCTTAAATGTATTATTAGTATATCATGCTGTTACAATTTCAGCAACATTCTTGGACTCTGGTGTATGTGTTTGTGTGTATGTGTATGCTTTTGTATGTTTTAATTTGGGAATATGTCTACGCTTTGTCCTTTATTGTCCTTATCTTGAGGGAAAATGTGGTCTTTGTTGAGAACCCAGAGAGACCCATAAATATTTCCCCTTCTCTGGTCTCCCCGCAACACACACACTCCTTTGTTATTAGGGCAGTAACAAACTAGCCTCTGGTCAGAACGAAGACAATGTTCATATTTCAACCTTTGTGTTCTCTGGTTTGTTTCTGCTTATTGGCAATACCAGACTCTTATTTTCCATGACCAAATTTTTTGAACAACAGCACAACAAAAAGATAACCAATTACTCAAACAAACTAATGGCTAATAGTTTAAGTATGGATTGCCTCCCTAATAACATTTTTTCAAATTGGATTATTATGTTTATTTTGAATAAAGAGAAATTATATATCTATGTAAAAAATATGAACTTGTAGTCAGTTTCTGATTGGACTGCAAATATTATACTCCAATTGAAATTAGTTTACATATATTTAACTTAATAGAATAAGGCCAGATTTTCTTGTTTTGAAATCACTTTTTTTCAAGGCATTTGGTTATTTCTTTACTTGAAAATCTAGCTTCTAACCTTTTTAAAAAAAATTGAAGTTACATAAAAGTAAAAAAAAAAAAACATAATAAACATCACTGCCTCTATCACTCAAATGTTAAAACTATTAGTATTTTGGCACATAGCTTTCAGTAATTACTAAAATAAAGCACATGGCTAAAGCCCCTTTCGTGGGCTTCTGGTCCTGTCTACTCACATATGAGAGGCAATCGCTAATCTGAGTTTGATGATTTTTCCCATTTCATTAAAAAAATTGCATACATATATGTATCTGTCAAAAATATGTGTATTATAGTTCAAAGATGTATAGATTCTTCACTTTACTTTTTCACTAAACTTTGTTACTGTGGTCTATTCTATTGACATATAAAGATCTACTTCCTCCCTCTTGACTATTTTATAACATTTCATCATATGAATAGGGAACATTTTATTTATTTAGTCCTGTATTGACATAGATAAAGTTCTTTCTACATAGCTTTTCTGGTATTCCATTATTGCTGAGGTTTAAGTAACAGTTACATAATAATCAGAAATATTTACATACTTTGGATTTTCTCTTTTAGACCACTTAGCAAAGCACTCGACTCTTTTCCACCGGAGATGTTTTCTTTTTTAATTATGCCTCAAATATAGCCAAATGGCAAATAATTCAAGATATGATTTTTAACATCAAATGTATTTTGTCCAAAATTTACATTAATCTTTCTCATAACTAGTCACTTCCATTTTGTCTCCCTGTCATCCTGAAGAATGAAAATGTAATTTCCCAGAGGCTTTAAGAATTGAGGGAGTATTAAATGTAACTGAAATTAAGTGATTAATAATTTACTTTTGGGTCATGAATCAACTTCATGGGATGCTAAGGATAATTTGCAACCCCAGAAGCACTAGTAGTAACAATGCACTTTTTAAGACTTAAGAACTCTCAAAGGTTGCCTGCCCAACCTAATTAAACTTCAGTTTTCTGATACCAAATTTATTTCTTCTTTGTACTGAATTTCCTCAGATCTTCTTGACAGGAAAATGTCACTTTACCTGACAGCTGATAGACAGGTTATGTAGCACCATAATTGGAGAGAAAAAGATAGCTTAAAGCTACTCGATTTAATGGCTATGTGTATGGCTTTTTCTTTCTTTCTTTTTCTTTTTTTTTTTTTAAGGTTTCTATGACAGACACAAAAGGCCCTAGCAAATAGGCCCAGTGCCATTTTTTTCCTGCTTCCTCTAGGGGTGATTATCTTACTCCATCAATAGTGCTGTCAGAAATTGGGCACATAATTCAGCATTTAAATGAACAAGCAATGTAATATTTCCTGTCTCCCAGTGGAATGCTTTGCAGCTCACATTCTTCTCTGTCACTCGCTCACTCTTGATGTATGTCCCATATCCAGTCCTTGAATGCCTTCTCTTCCTTGTGTTTCATTGCAGATGTTGGCTCCGACTTGACACCTACTTCATTTGGAGTTTTATAGGACCAGCGACCTTGATAATTATGGTAAGAACTCCTAATTAACTATGTGTTTCCCAGGTCAAGAAATAAAACTTTCACTATCCTCATGCTGTCTATCTTTAACTTACATAGAGTAATTTGGGGAAAGCATGTACTTATTTGACCCTATATAACTCAAGCAATTAGACACTCATTATAGTCTACTTTTATATTGTAAAATACTTAAATCAAAACCCTTGGGAGAAGAAAACATGCATTTGCAAGAGCTTATGCAGTACGGTGGCTCCTCAGGGGCCTGATCTAGCATAAGCCATTTGGTTTTATAGGTTTTAAACAGTGATGACTTTGTTTGACAATAGTACATTTTCTTTCTTTTCCATTTGGATAATTTGAATTATGAATGGAAACAGAAATTGGAAATGTGGCAAAACACCTTCCTGTTCCTTCCAGTTTTGTTTTTATATAAATCTCAAAAACTTTAAAATTTAAGAGGATTTCACTTGAGAATGATAAGTAGGTTAGGTAAACATTCTGGAATCATACTTTCTTTTTTTCATTTTTAAATGCATAATATCTTGATTTCAAACATGAATTATTTATCCTAATTGAGATACTATTGGTGGTATCATTATTTATATACTTACCATTTTAAAATACAAAATAGCCCCAAGTTCTGGAATATACAAACGAAGCAGGTGACAAGGGCAATTCAACATGTGGTTTTCTATACAGTTTACATATGTGTGATATTTGAAATTTACACTGGAGCTTTTATTTTGTTTTGTTTCAAATCATATGTTCTCTCTTGGTCCAGTGATATAACAATGTCAGTGGGGGTTCCCTCTACTTTAATCCTAATTTGTTGTAGCATCAAAATTTAACCAGCATTTTATAACCCTTTTGACCTAGCTATTCAAAAATATTATGATTTTTGTATTTATGTTTCGTAATGTAGTACTTGAACAGTAAATCAAGGGCCATGTTTAAAGGGTAGATATAGTAACACACCTGGAATAATTACTGTCTTTTTAAAAAATATATACTTGACTTGGCTTTGTCTTGCAGTTTCCATATCATCATTCCAACTGCTGCTGATTTTGTATGTGTGTGTATTTGGCATAGCAGTGCTTTGTAACTCATTGGTATCCCGAGTTCCCAAACTGGCCTCTTGCTTTTACTAAAACACTAGGCAGTCATGTATGATCCAATTCCTTTATAAGTGTAGGAGAGCTAATTTCCCAGAAAAACTCATCTGTCATAGAGAATACACTGACTTTTTTTCTACTCCAGTTATGCTATATAACAGTACCTTTTACATTCCAGCTTAATGTAATCTTCCTTGGGATTGCTTTATATAAAATGTTTCATCACACTGCCATTCTGAAACCTGAATCGGGCTGTCTTGATAATATCAAGTAAGTGATTTTTCTTTTTCTTTTCTTTAGCCTACCTTACTTTGATACACTAAACTATCCCTACTTTTCTTTGTATTGAAATCTTATGGCAAAATGATAAAGATCAATGTGTTGTCTTTGCTGCATAAGATCATTTATTGACTACTGAGGTGACTTGATCTGCCTGAAAATAAGTATAGTGAAGTTCTGTCTTCAAAGAAACTTTTCCCCCTAAATTCTTTTTTTTTTTTTTTTTTTTAATGTTGGAGACAATTTTATTAAGCAATTTTTAAATTTATTTATTTATTTATTTTTGCTGTGTTGGGTCTTCGTTTCTGTGCGAGGGCTTTCTCTAGTTGTGGCGAGCGGGGGCCACTCTTCATCGCGGTGCGTGGGCCTCTCACTATCGCGGCCTCTCTTGCTGCGGCGCACAAGCTCCAGACGCGCAGGCTCAGTAATTGTGGCTCACGGGCCCAGTCGCTCCGCGGCACGTGGGATCTTCCCAGACCAGGGCTCGAACCCGTGTCCCCTGCACTGGCAGGCAGATTCTCAACCACTGCGCCACCAGGGAAGCCCAACACTTTAGATCTTGAGTCAGAACCAATAATTGATTTATTTTATTCATTGTTATAAAATACTTTTTAAGAAATTCTGAAAGGAATATCATCTGTTATCTCATTTTCCCCACCTTTCCTCCATTTCCTTGTTCTGTGGTTAAATATCACTGGAAATGTGCCATAACGTTATCATAAATGATGCAGGTGTATTTGAAAAGTAATACAATCTAAACAGCACTGTTTGGAGCCCTGTGTATTGTTGACACCACTAGAGTCGCTTAGGTATTAGTTAGTCCTTTGCTGATTAACTTAATTTCAATTTACAAGCATTTAACAATCACTTCTATGGAAAATGAACTGTAGCCACTGGTTCACGAAGCTGTACATTCGCCAAGTGTTGTTGCCAATCTCATTGTATTATGTGCTTTACGCTGTAGTTTTAAGTTTTCTGAAACGTTAAAAGTGTTAGTCTCTGTTTTGAGGCTTTCTCTTTAAAATGCATTCAAATCCCTATGTGATCTTTCTAGGAACCAGGTGTTTTATGCATCACTGTATTTG
The DNA here is from genome assembly GCF_949987535.1 of Balaenoptera acutorostrata. Taxonomy (NCBI): domain Eukaryota; kingdom Metazoa; phylum Chordata; class Mammalia; order Artiodactyla; family Balaenopteridae; genus Balaenoptera; species Balaenoptera acutorostrata. The sequence goes on along the minus strand of NC_080068.1, from coordinate 61,528,664 downwards.
GCATACTTCATACTCTGTGAGCTGACACTTGAGAAAAAAACAGTTTGAAGGATGACTGTCACAGGAACACTGGAACTGTTAAGTGTTATACCTTGAGATCAAATAATTCTTTCACTTTTCCCCAAAATAATTAGGTTTATATCAGAATTAGGAGAGTCAATTGCAGCCTAAGGATGAGAAAGCCTAAGAGACTACCTAAGGGAAAAATAATTCTTCTTTATGAGAAAAATGTAAAATTTAGCAGCTCCTGTGTTCTTTTTATGTGGCTGGACTCAGATTTCCTTTGTATCCTATATGAAATGTACAGTCAGCTTTGGGAAAGCTTGGTAATCAGAATTGTATTATGAAACCAAAATTTCTGAAGTAATCGTACACACAACAGCAAAATTAATCTAAAATAAGTAGTCATAATAAGGCTGTAGTTTTTCCCCCCAAATAGTTAAGAGCAAATATTCACTTAAACTTTTATAAAAGTGGAAGAAATCTGAGAATAATTATAATTAAATAATATTTGTATTCCATATTATTCACATATTTTATTTAATTTTTAATGTATAAACTTTGATATGATTTTTTGTCCTTTATTCATTAATTTATTTAATAAACGAGAAGTGCTAAAATCTTGGATATGTTTTGAGGATAGAACTTACAGAATTGCTAATTTATTTTACGTAAACTATAAGAGAAAGGAGTGGAGTGTGATTCCAAGGTTTTTGGCTTGCGGTACTGAGATATGGAACTGTAGAAAAAAATCACATTAGGGGTAGATTAGGAGCTTTGGGGGAAGTGGTTAACAGCATAACTTTGAAAGACTTACTAAACATTACAGTGTAGATGCTGAGTAGGCAGTTGGGATAATGAAAGCTGAAGATTTAAATCCGGATTCCTTGGTATATAGATTTTATTTTATTTTATTTTTGCATTTAATGGTTTTCAGGTTTTGTTTATTTTCAGTATTGATTTTGTTTTATATATCTTTATTACTTTCTATAATGGTAAATGATCCTGGTTTTTAAATTTATGACAATGATATATTTCCTTTTAAAACATTAAGCAAAGTGAGACATTTTGGGGGAAAAAAGTAATAATGTAAAGGTGGTATGCAGATATGACAAAAATTTGAGATAGTGATTTTCCAGCCAGACTGGTTTCTGTCACTTAGTCACTGTATGTTTCTGTTAGGATAGCTTTGCTATGAGTAGCAAATGCTGACCAGTATAGGGCCTAAATCATAATGATGCTGATGATTTACAGAAACTAAAACCCAGAGGTAGGTGGTTCCATGGTTGGTTTAATAGCTCGGTAATGGTAGTAAGTACCTAAGCTCTTTCCATCTTTTATCATCCTTAGCATGTTGGCTGTTGTCATTCACAGTGTCAACGTGTGGTCCGAAGATGGCTCTTTCACCTCCTACCATCATATCCTTTAGCAATTGTGTTCAAAAGCAAAAATGAAGGGAGAAAAGAACGCTTTCCTCAGAAGCCTTTTCTCATGCCTTTCTCTCTCATGGTCAGGGTAGAAGATATTTCCCAGAAGCTCCTTGCTCATATCACATGTCTAGATCACATGACCACCTCTTAATGCAAGAGAGTCTGGGAAAGCAGGGATCTGGCATAGGGGACTGGCTCAGATCTCTGTGGGCAGGAACAGGCCAGTTTCAACATTTGCAGAGCTCAGGGCAAGAGTACAAAATGATAAATTAAACATATCCTAACCTCCTACTCTAACAGATATACCTTGAAAACCACCTGGAAGGCCAGGATTGAATTTAGAATCCTTCAGTTCCCTGGAGTTCCATGTCAGGATATGGCCATTGACTCACTACCCATCTTCCTTCTCTTCCTACCTCGACTTCCATCCCACACCATGCGGGGCCTCACACAGGCATGGGGACACTGCAACCAGCACATCCAACTTGTGTCTGTCTCTCCCACAAACAGCCACTCCTTGGCCACCCCTCAAATGTAGGAGTGTGGGTACTGGCTACAATCTTGGGAGAATGGGTCACAGTAGATTTTGTTTTAAACCCATGTGACTGGATAAAATAAAGGGATTGATATAGACATATAAAAGAAGAAGACCAAGGACTGAAACCCTGGGTCACTCTAACTTTTGAGATCTTGGAAATGCAGAGTCTACAAAGTAGATTTAGAAAGAGCAGCCAGTGAGATAGGAAGAAAGTTAGAGATCCTGGAAGCTAGGCAAATGAAGCATTTCAATGAGGATGGGGACTTACACTTGACCACTGGATTTAGCAACTTGGAGGTTCTTGTGCCTTTGACAAAAGTTGTTTGATGAAGCCTTATTAAAATGGGTTGGAGGCAGATGGGAAGAGAGGAGTTAAAAACCACATGTAAAGACATCTCTTTTCAGATCTTTTTCTGTAAATAAGAGCTAAGAAATATAGTAGCTGGAGAGAAATGTTGGATCAAGGGCATTTTTTTGTTTTGTTTTGTTGATTGGTTAGCTTTTAAGCATGATAGAGATTACAGCCTCTTCCTTTTAATCTGGTATGAATAGACAATTAGTTGATGCAGGCAAGAGAGGGGAAAATTGTGTGGTTTCTGCATTTGAGTAGGCAAGGGAAGATGGGATCTAGTGTACAGGTGAAGGTAAGAAGGAATACAGACAAAACAGTTCAGCCTTTATATGATGAATTTATGACTGAGTTCTGTTAACTTATTGACCAGATATTTTCCTTTAAAGTAATGCAATAAGTTATTATGACTCATAAGCAGTAACTACTCATTGTGTTCAGAAACATTCATCTACTTGGAAAGAAAGTTATATCATCTTGAAAAATACAATGTTATTACAAGATTTCTTTAATCCTCTATTTTCCCTTTTACATTAATATATATTAATGTATATACTGTTATAAATTTAATATTCTGCTTATAAAATCTATATCTATATGTAGGTATGTGTGTATGTATGTATATTATATAATATGCATACACTATATATAACCTATATACTTTATACAAAATGCAAATGTCCAAATACTTTGTTGATAAGTAAAAATATTTTATATTTTGAACATATTTAGTAACTTTTACATGTATTTTTCATTAATTTAAGAAACAAAATCAATAGATCATACAGTTTGGAGAGGATTAATCATCAATAAAAATTACTTAAGCAACAAAATTCCTTTTCCTTCAAGAAATAATAAGATACACATTTTTATACCTGAGACAATATTTTAGTTAGCTATCTGCCTGAAAATAAAATACAGAGTTATATATATATTATAAAATTTTATCAAATATACTTTATAGGATAGCTGAGTGCTAATATACCTTTTGGGATATAAAATGAACATTCTTATTCCTCATAAGTGACTGATTATATATGCAGAAAAAAAACCTAAATGGAAATGTACTAAAAAGTTAATAATGGTCACCTTTTAGTGGCAAGATTGTGTGTAACTTAAAATGTTCTTTTTTATGGACTTGTGTGGTGTTTTCTGACACCACTTCTGACACCAATTTCATGTTGTTTTTCCACACACCGGCTGATTCTCCAACACCAACTAAGTTTCCAGCAATTCAATTCGATTCTAACACTAACCCATAGAATTAGAGCAGATCCTACAGGTTAAGGGCTCCCCACTGCAGATGCCAGCCACAAACAGAATGCCCAGGCTACCCACACTTCTGCCTGGAGAACTACAAATTTAGGGCTTCACAAGACCACCTCTCAGGTTCAATAATTCACTAGAACAAATCACAGAACTCAGGAAACTGCTCTACTTACAACCGCAGCTTTATTAAAAAGGATAAAACTTAGGAAAAAACAAATGGAAGCAATGCATGGGGAGAGGTGGAGGACTAAGATTCCATGGCCTCTCTGGGCTCCACCCTCCTAGCCCTTCAAAGTGTTTGCCAAACCTAGAAGCTCCTTGAACCACATCTGTTACGGGTTTTAGTGGAGGTTTCATTACAAATGCATGATTGATTAAATCATTGGCCACTAGTGATTAAACTCAATCTCCACCCCCCTCCCTTCCCTGGGCATGGGGTTGTAGGTGGGAGCAGGACTGAAAGTTCCAACCTTCTAATCTTGGCTTTGTTTCTCTCAGACCACTTCCTACCGAGGAGCTACTTAGCCCCCACTACCGTCTTCCATTACCTCTAGGCACCACCCCCACCCCCATCATCTCACAAGCATACAAAAGACACTGTTATCACTCCAAAGATTACAAGGGTTTTAGAAGCCCTGCACTAGGAACCAGGACAAAGACCAAATATTTGTTTCTTTATTGTACCACAGCAATCTGAATTTTTGAAGTTAGTATTATGAATATATAGTACTCTTTAAAAAATTTTTTTCTTCAAAATTGCTTGCCCTACATTATGTCCATAAACATATTAGTAATAGAATAATCTTAAAATGTCATTTTTTCTGCAAGTCATTCTATATTTCTAACCTCTGAAAAAAGTTTCCAAAAAATCATGTCTAATTGTCTATTGTTAATTGTTTACTGTGGATATAGCCACATAATGAAAATTCAACCAAGTCTGATGAAAATGGGAGCATTAGATTACTGTAGTTCATTTATCTCCAAATTCTTTGACAGATGGAACTCATTTTAAGGTTTTTAATTGCTTTTGTTTATACCATTGAAAAAATTAATGTAAAAATCTAGTTATGATTTGGGGATAAAAAAATTTTTTAACTTATTGTTTTTATTTTTTTCTTCATTTTTTTTAATTTTTAATTTTTTTTTGAATTTTAGAATTTTATTGACTTTTTTATACAGCAGGTTCTTAATAGTTATCCATTTTATACATATTAGAGTATCTATGTCAATCCCAATCTCCCAATTCATCACACCACCACCCACCCCCCACCACTTCCCCCCCTTGGTGTCCATACGTTTGTTCTCTATAACTGTGTCTCTATTTGTGCCCTGCAAACCGATTCATCTGTACCCTTTTTCTAGGTTCCACATATATGCGTTAATATACGATATTTGTTTTTCTCTTTCTGACTTACTTCACTCTGTATGACAGTCTCTAGATCTATCCACGTCTCTACAAATGACCCAATTTCATTCGTTTTTATGGCTGAGTAATATTCCATTGTATATATGTACCACATCTTCCTTATCCATTCGTCACTCGATGGGCATTTAGGTTGCTTCCATGATCTGACTATTGTAAATAGTGCTGAAATGAACATTGGGGTGCATGTGTCTTTTTGAATTATGGTTTTCTCTGGGTATATGCCCAGTAGTGGGATTGCTGGGTCATATGGTAGTTCTATTTTTAGTTTTTTAAGGAACCTCCATACTGTTCTCCGTAGTGGCTGTATCAATTTACATTCCCACCAACACTGCAAGAGGGTCCCCTTTTCTCCACACCCTCTCCAGGATTTGTTGTTTGTAGATTTTCTGATGACACCCATTCTAACTGATGTGAGGTGATACCTCATTGTAGTTTTGATTTGCATTTCTGTAATAATTAGTGATGTTGAGCAGTTTTTCATGTGCTTCTTGGCCATCTGTATGTCTTCTTTGGAGAAATGTCTACTTAGGTCTTCTGCCCATTTTTTGATTTGGTTGCTTGTTTTTTTAATACTGAGCTGAATGAGCTGTTTATATATTCTGGAGATTAATACTTTGTTGATTCATTTGCAAATATTTTCTCCCATTCTGAGGTTATCTTTTCATCTTGTTTGTAGTTTCCTTTGCTTTGCAAAAGCTTTTAAGTTTCATTAGGTCCCATTAGTTTATTATTGTTTTTATTTCCATTACTCTAGGAGGTAGATCAAAAAAGATCTCGCTGTGATTTATGTCAAACAGTGTTCTTCCTATGTTTTCCTCTAACAGTTTTATAGTGTTCAGTCTTACATTTGATCTCTAAGCCATTTTGAGTTTATTTTTGTGTATGGTGTTAGGGAGGGTTCTAATTTCATTCTTTTACATGTAGCTGTCCAGTTTTCCCAGCACCACTTATTGAAGAGACTGTCTTTTCTCCATTGTATATCCTTGCCTCCTTTGTCATAGATTAGTTGACCATAGGTGCATGGGTTTATTTCTGGGCTTTCTATCCTGTTCCATTGATCTATATTTCTGTTTTTGTGCCAGTACCATATTGTCTTGATTACTGTAGCTTTGTAGTATAGTATAGTCTGAAGTCAGGGAGTCTGATTCCTCCAGCTCCGTTTTTATCCCTCAAGACTGCTTTTGCTTTTCAGGGTCTTTTGTGTCTCCATACAAATTTTAAGATTTTTTGTTCTAGTTCTGTAAAAAATGCCATTGGTAATTTGATAGTGGTTGCATTGAATCTGTAGATTGCTTTGGGTAGTATAGTCATTTTCACAATGTTGATTCTTCCAATCCAAGAACATGGAATATCTCTCCATCTGTTTGTATCATCTTTAATTTCTTTCATCAGTGTCTTATAGTTTTCTGCATACAGGTCTTTTGTCTCCCTAGGTAGGTTTATTCCTAGGTATTTTATTCTTTTTGTTGCAATGGTAAATGGGAGTGTTTCCTTAATTTCCCTTTCAGATTTTACATCATTAGTGTATAGGAATGCAAGAGATTTCTGTGCATTAATTTTGTATCCTGGAACTTTACCAAATTCACTGATCAGCTCTAGTAGTTTTCTGGTGGCATCTTTAGGATTCTCTATGTATAGTATCATGTCATCTGCAAACAGTGACAGTTTTACTTCTTCTTTTCCGATTTGGATTCCTTTTCTTTCTTTTTCTTCTCTTATTGCCGTGGCTAGGACTTCCAGAACTATGTTGAATAATAGTGGCGAGAGTGGACATCCTTTTCTTGTTCCTGATCTTAGAGGAAGTGCTTTCACTTTTTCACCATTGAGAATGATGTTTGCTGTGGGTTTGTCGTATATGGCCTTTATTATGTTGAGGTAGGTTCCCTCTGTGCCCACTTATTGGAGAGTTTTTATCATAAGTGGGTGTTGAATTTTGTCAAAAGCTTTTTCTGCATCTATTGAGATGATCATTTGGTTTTTATTCTTCAATTTGTTAATATGATGTATCACATCAATTGAGTTGCATGTATTGAAGAATCCTTGCATCCCTGGGATATATCCCACTTGATCATGGGGTATGATCCTTTTAATGTGTTGTTGGATTCTGTTTGCTAGTATTTTGTTGAGGATTTTTGCGTCTATATTCATCAGTGATATTGGTCTCTAATTTTCTTTTTTTAGTATCTTTGTCTGGTTTTGGTATCAGGGTGATGGTGGCCTCATAGAATGAGTTTGGGAGTGTTCCTTCCTCAGCAGTTCTTTAGAAGAGTTTGAGAAAGATGGGTGTTAGCTCTTCTCTAAATGTTGGAGAGAATTCACCTGTGAAGCCATCTGGTCCTGGACTTTTTTTTGTTGGAAGATTTTATTCACAGTTTCAATTTCATTACTTGTGATTGGTCTGTTCATATTTTCTATTTCTTCCTGGTTCAGTCTTGGAAGGTTATACCTTTCTAATAATTTGTCCATTTCTTCCAGGTTGTCCATTTTATTGGCATAGAGTTGCTTGTAGTAGTCTCTCAGGATGCTTTGTATTTCTGAGGTGTCTGTTTTAAATTCTCCTTTTTCATTTCTAATTTTATTGATTTGAGTCCTCTCCCTCTTTTTCTTGAGGGGTCTGACTAATGGTTTATCAGTTTTGTTTATCTTCTCAAAGAACCAGCTTTTAGTTTTATTGATCTTTGCTATTGTTTTCTTTGTTTCTATTTCATTTTTTCTGCTCTGATATTTATGATTTCTTTCCTTCTACTAACTTTCTGTTTTGTTTGTTCTCCTTTCTCTAGTTCCTTTAGGTGTAAGGTTAGATTGTTTATTTTTGTTGTTTCTTGAGGTAGGCTTGTATTGCTATAACTTCCCTCTTAGAACTGCTTTTGCTGTATCCCGTAGGTTTTGGATCATCGTGTTTTCATTGTAATTTGTCTCTAGGTATTTTTTGCCTTCCTCTTTGATTTCTTCAGTGATTTCTTGGTTATTTAGGAACGTATTCTTTAGCTTCCATGTGTTTGTGTTTTTTACTTTTTTTTCCCCTGTAATTGATTTCTAATCTCATAACATTGTGGTCAGAAAAGATGCTTGATATCATTTCAATTTTCTTAAATTTACCAACGATTGATTTGTGACCCAAATGTGATCTATCCTGGAGAATGTTCCATGTGCACTTGAGAAGAAAGTGTAATCTGCTGTTTTTGGATGGAATGTCCTATAAATATCAATTAAATCTATCTGGTCTGTTGTGTCATTTAAAGCTTGTGTTTCCTTATTAATTTTCATTTTGGATGATCTGTCCATTGGTGTAAGTGAGATATTAAAGTCCCCCACTATTATTGTGTTATTGTAGATTTCCTCTTTTTTAGCTGTTAGCAGTTGCCTTCTATATTGAGGTGGTCCTATGTTCAGTGCATAAATATTTACAATTGTTATATCTTCTTCGTGGATTGATCCCTTGATCATTATGTAGTGTCCTTCCTTGTCTCTTGTAACATTCTTTATTTTAAAGTCATTTTTATCTGATATGAGTATTGCTACTCCAGCTTTCTTTTGATTTCCATTTGCATGGAATATCTTTTTCCATCCCCTCACTTTCAGTCTGTATGTGTCCCTAGGTCTGAAGTGGGTCTCTTGTAGACAGCATATATATGGGTCTTGTTTTTGTATCCGTTCAGCAAGCCTATGTCTTTTGGTTGGAGCATTTAATCCATTTACGTTTAAGGTAATTATCGATATGTATGTTTCTATGACCATTTTCTTATTTGTTATGGGTTTGTTTTTGTAGGTCCTTTTCTTCTCTTGTGTTTCCCACTTAGAGAAGTTCCTTTAGCATTTGTTGTAGAGCTGGTTTGGTGGTGCTGAATTCTCTTAGCTTTTGCTTGTCTGTAAAGCTTTTGATTTCTCCATCGAATCTGAATGAGATCCTTGCTGGGTAGAGTAATCTTGGTTGTAGTTCCTTCCCTTTCATCACTTTAAATATATCATGCCACTCCCTCTAGCTTGTAGAGTTTCTGCTGAGAAATCAGCTGTTAGCCTTATGGGGGTTCCCTTTAAATGAAAAAATTTGTCATTTTTCCCTTGTTGCTTTCAATAATTTTTCTTTGTCTTTAATTTTTGTAAATTTGATTACTATATGTCTCGGCGTGTTTTTCCTTGGGTTTATTCTGCCTTGTACTCTCTGTGCTTCCTGGGCTTGAGTGGCTATTTCCTTTCCCATGTTAGAGAAGTTTTCAACTATAATCTCTTCAAATATTTTCTTGGGTCCTTTCTCTCTCTGTCTTCTCCTTCTGGGACCCCTATAATGTGAATGTTGTTGTGTTTAATGTTGTCCCAGAGGTCTCTTATGGTGTCTTCATTTCTTTTCCTCCTTTTTTTTTTATTCTGTTTCGTGGCAGTGAATTCCACCATTCTGTCTTCCAGGTCACTTATCCGTTCTTCTGCCTCAGTTATTCTGCTATTGATTCCTTCTAGTGTATTTTTCATTTCAGTTACTGTATTTTTCATCTCTGTTTGTTTGTTCTTTAATTCTTGTAGGTGTTCGTTCTTTAACTCTTCTAGATCTTTGTTAAACATGTCTTGCATCTTCTCTGTCTTTGCCTCCATTCTTTTTCCAAGGTCCTGGATCATCTTGACTATCATTATTCTGAATTGTTTTTCTGGATGGTTTCCTATCTTCACTTCATTTAGTTGTTTTTCTTGGGTTTTATCTTGTTCCTTCATCTGGTACAAAGCTCTCTGCCTTTTCATCTTGTCTATCTTTCTGTGAATGTGGTTTTTTTCCCACAGGCTGCAGTATTGTAGTTCTCTTCTTGCTCTGCTGTCTTCCCTCTGGTGGATGAAGCTATCTAAGAGGCTTGTGCAAGTTTCCTGATAGAAGGGAGTGGTGGTGGGTAGAGCTGGGTGTTGCTCTGGTGGGCAGAGCTCAGTAAAACTTTAATCCACTTGTCTGCTGATGGGTGGAGCTGGGTTCCCTCCCTGTTGGTTGTTTGGACTGAGGCGACCCAACCCTGCAGCCTACCTGGCTCTTTGGTGGCGCAATGGTGGACTCTGGGAGGGCTCACACCAAGGAATACTTCCCAGAACTTCTGCTGCCATTGTCCTTTTCCTCATGGTGAACAACAGCCACCCCTGACTCTGCAGGAGACCCTCCAACACTAGCAGGTAGGTCTGGTTCAGTCTCCCATGGGGTCACTTCTCCTTCCCCTGGGTCCCGAGGTGCACACTACTTTGTGTATGCCCTCCAAGAGTGGAGTCTCTGTTTCCCCCAGTCCTGCTGAAGTTCTGCAATCAAATCCCTCTAGCCTTAAAAGTCTGATTCTCTAGGAATTCCTCCTCCTGTTGCCAGACCCCCAGGTTGGGAAGCCTGACGTGGGGCTCAGAACCTTCACTCCAGTGGGTGGACTTCTGTGGTATAAGTGCTCTCCAGTTTGTGAGTCACCCACCCAGCAGTTATGGGAATTGATTTTATTGAGATTGCACCCCTCCTACCATCTCATTGTGGCTTCTCCTTTGTCTTTGGATGTGGGGTATTTTTTTGGTGAGTTCCAGTGTGTTCCTGTCGATGATTGTTCAGCAGTTAGTTGTGATTCCATTGCTCTCGCAAGAGGGAGTGAGCACACGTCCTACTCTACCATCTTGAAACAATCTCCATTTCTTCATTTTTTAAAAATGTAATTGCTGTGTATTTTCCTTGGATGTTAAACATTTGAATAAAGATTCAAAAACAGGTACATGTATTTAGCAATATCTTGTTTAATTCTGTCTTATAAAATTAAATCATGTATATTATGGGGTAAACTCAAAAATACTATCCTAAAATGATTTCATTCACTTTTAACATATTTATTTTAATATAGTTTCAGCTTATAAACAATTATACATGGAATTAATAGAGTTAGAACTGTAGATTTCAACTCTAAATGAAAGCATTTGAATCACTTTTGAATTATTTCCAAGCAGATAATTTTCCTTTTCAATATATAAGCCAATTTTTACCCCAGTGAATACTTAGGGTCCTAGTTCTTTAAAGCATAAAGTGGAAAATAGGATTACTTACAAAGGCTGAATGAAGTACATATGAAATCTCATGGATATCATAATCTGGCAGCTTTTAAGAGCTGTCTTGGTTGCTATAGTCAGAACCTACTAGAAATTACGTTTTTTCCTAATATAGCTCTGTTTGAAATGACACAAATTATTTTAAATTGAAATTTTTATTTAGTACAATGATTATATGTTTATAAATTGGGCTGAGAGACTTTTAGCCTGCCAATCCTAATCAACCCATGTTTCAAATGCTTCTTGGAGATGTTTAAAGTAAAAATTTATGGGTAATATTAAGTTAAATATTATATCCTATTTTGAGTCACATACTGTAGGTAAAAATTTAGTCATAGATTCTGAAATAAACAACCTGTACTCTGGTTCTGCCCTTAAATCAACTATAATGGCTGCACTTGATCCAACATCAATTCGAGATTTCATGTATTGTGTCTATTTGAAACTATGTGCAAAATAACAAGACAGATCTTAACTTATTGAAGTTTTGCTATGTGGTAGGTACGGTTCTGCATCCTCTACATGTGTAAATTTAATCTTTGCAATAACCCTTTGAGGTTTCTAAAAGGGTAATTAGCTCACCTTAAGACCTCACAGCTAGTTAGTGCCAAAACTTGGATTCCAACAGGCAGTCTGGCTTCAGTGTCCATTTTTTTACTCATCACCATATATTCCTTGTTATATCACATTGTACTTCTATAAATAAATTAAATTGTGCTTCATTTAAGAGTTTTTTAGTAAATATCATTTTAGATTGAAGACATGCTTAAAGAAGCTTTAAATTCAAATATTGATTGGAATACATGACCTAAAAGCCCCGCCTTTAAAATCCTGTGATTATTTTAATATTTTAAGTTATGAACTGTAAAATTAGGTTAGAAACATTCAATTTTCAAGAGTCTTAATGTCACAGCAGTCTTGTCAGAATTAGAGGTAGAGTTTTCAGAGTTACTAGTATTCAAAGTGAATTACTGAATGAAACCGCCCAAGAAGAATGTTATTTTGGTAAAGGTGACTCAGAAAGTATAGTCAATAAGGTAAATAAAAAATTATGTCATATAACCCAAGAATAGAAGAACTATAGTTGAATAGTTCTATTCTATTCAACTATAGAATATTGCTGAGTACTCAAGTATGATAAGATGGAAAGAGTTGACAAGGGATTTGGCAGTGACAGGGGCATTGTGGAGTTAGGAACATATGCCTAAATAGAGTGGCTTTTATGAAAATGAGAAGTGACTGAGTATGAATTACAAAACTCTTGATAAATTTTTCAGGAAAGGATAACACAAAAGATTCTTGGAGAATCTCTGGGATCTGGAAGGTGTTTTGTTTTGTTTTGTTGTTTTGTTTTTTAAAGTAAGAAATACTAAGGTGTGTTTGAGGATGGGGGTGAGCCAATAGAGGAGGAGATATCGATAAAAACAGAAGAGACAGGAGCACAGTTCTTGAGAAGCGTCAGAATGAATGGATATGTCGGCTTTATAAGAGCAGAGGCACTTCTCTCATTATAATAGGAGGGAAGACAGTGTGTGTGGCTACTGTTGAAAGTAGTTGATAGATGTGGTGTTGGAAAGATGAGAATATTTCTGTCAGTAGTCTTGTTTGAGTTCTCCCAGAAGTGGACTCTGAGCCAAGGATTCAGCTCAAACAATTTATTATGGAAGTGCTTTCAGAGAAAATCAGTAAGAAAGTAAAGGGAAGCAAGGGGATAGATAAGAGGAAGAAGCTATGCAAGGTTGTCATTTTGGGTGAAGTCTCAGACTGACCCTGATCCTAAAGGGAGCTCTGGAGTGTAAATTACACTTTGGAACTGTCTTAAGGCAGTTAAGGTATAGGAGCTGGAATTCTGTAACTTCACACCTGTTCATAATTGATTACAGGCTTGCCGAAGGGGGGTGGGGAGCGGTTGTGAGAGTGGAATGTAAACTCCCAGACACTACTGGCTGTATGGGCATAGCAGCTCTGGTGCCCCAAAACAGTCATCTGTGGGTCACAGGGGCAAGTGTTTAGCAGCTAAACATGCAGCAGATGAGTGATAAATTCAGGAGCTGTGCAAGCGATTGTGAGGTCTGGAAAGTGCACCAGTGCATTTGCAACTGTTAGATTGTTTCTATTTTTTTTTTTTTTTTGTAAGGAAATAGGAGGCAATACTCAGCTAAGGGGGTTGGGATGAAAAGGAAGTTTGAGGTTGAAGGAAGATGTGAAATATTCCTTATGGGGAAGGGGAAAGCATATGTGCTAGGGGAGTTTAGTTGGCTTTTGGATATTGGCTGTTAGACATTTGTTGTCATGAATTTGACATGTCTTCAGTAGTCATGGTTGTGTGTTTTTTCATCAATGCTCACCTATCCAGGGTTGCATATTGTTTCAAATCATTAAGGATGAGAGGAGAAGTAAGAAAGTGAAGGTCATAGAATCTAGTCTGGCCAAGCGGGAAATGATGGACACAAAAGGGGTGATACATAGTGAAAATGTGGAGAGACAGAAAAATGGGAGGTCTGGAGATGCTACTAGGATAACAAAAACAAGAGGAAATAAATGGTGGTAGTAAATATTTGATGGCAAGAACCTCAAAGGAGCTGGGGGTTTGGACGGAAGAGAAACAGTAGTTTGGCAGTGCCACTTCTACTGCCTGAGTTGTAAGAGAACCAATATTTGAGTTTGTGTGGTCTTCAGGGAAGGCACTGTCAGCAGGAACCAATTTTACTTAAAGCATGAAGGTGACAAAAACACACAGGGATGAAGATTAGAATGTAGGGGAATTTGTTGATATTGGACCAAGAATTTCAAAGGACAGTATGGAATTTGGGGGGAGGAAGAGAAATGTGGAAATTTGATTGGATTAAGGGATATACAAAGAAATTTTAGAGTAAGTGGATGGAACAAGCTTGGAACCATTTTTGTTGTCCAAATTCATTACTTACTGTCTTCTTGCAGTCACTTACAATCTTGGGCAATAGAGTTCCTACCCAGTATCAATGGAAAATCCCCCTAGGTGGATGAGAACACTACTTACACTCTGCCTTAGATACATACATTTTCTCCCCAAGTTCTAGAAAATACCAAGATACATAATCTTAAGAATCACATCTCAGGCTATTTAACTATATTCCAATTTCATAAAAGAAGGCTAAAATGCTCTATGATTAAAGGTAATAAATAGATGATCACTGATTGGCAAATTAATCATCTCAAAGGTTATGTGCTACACAAATGGACTGAAAAACTTACCAACACATTCTGGGTACATATCAGTTTTCCTTAATTCCAAGGGAATACCTCTCATTTAAATAAAAACAACATTAAGGTAAACAGCACTCTTTCAGACTTCAGCTTTTCTCATTCTCCTACTCTCCAGGAGTGCTTTTTAACAGGAGTGTTACTTTGTTTTAGAAAAGTTTACCTCATATTAAAAGTGGTGAAAGCATGTAAGTCATAGTTATTTTAAATAAAGGACTGTGTAGTAAATCATTGGATTTGTAATTAAAACGTGTAGACAGTATAGTGGAATGTTAAGTGTCTTGAGCTACTCAGTCCACACTTGAAAATTTCCTAATCTGATTTTCTCTTGGCTGAATCCCAATTGTTCTTGGATTTTTCCATTACATACAATTATGTATTTTTAAAAGATCTGTCAACAAAGTCCCTGGCACTTTTATAAATGTGCTATTTGAGTATGTATTCTAGAATACTCTGGAATGTCGTTTGTAGAAGTTAACATTTTCAATCAGACATTGAAACGTGCTAATACAAAAATTCTCTCAGTTCCAGAACTGAGATTGATAGTGTAAGGTTATAATTTCAAACTGTTTAATTATGAGATAAAGAAAACAAGCCATCAGTGTGAAAAGTAATAATTTATCAGCAAAAGTATTGACATGATTGAATATTAATATATTACATATACCAAGATGTAAGTTAAAAAACTGGCACATATTCTTTACAATAGTCATTGTCATTGCACTTTTCTCATTTTGCTGCCTTCTTTGAATTTACCACATCTTGCTCAGTTAGGTGTAGAAAGATTTCTAAAATTTCCAGATCTCCCACTCAGTAACTTTCATTCATGCAATAAAACAATAAAAATGTAACATCTCAGTTAATACCTACAGGAACCCTATTGGTAAAATGATTATGCTCATTTATTTCTATTAGATTTTTTAATGTTTTAAAAAATGTTTTAATTTTTTCCCATTTTTTTCTGTTAGCTTTTTGGTAAACTTTCCCTTTTGCTTGCTAACATACAACTTGAATGCTTTGGCTATTGCATGTATCTTCTCCCAGCCTGTCATGTCTCTGTTGATTTTGCCTTTGTTACAGAGAGCAATATATATATTTAAATAATCTTTTTTTTTTTTCCTCTATAACTTTTGACGTCTTTGGAGGACATTTTGTGTTTCTTATATAAAGAGCCAAATTTCCAACATCATTTGCCAAATAATCCATCCTTTTCCTCCAGATTTGTGCTGCTACACTATTCCATATCAAATCTGTCTTCTATTCCGAGGACATACACTTCGTTCCTCTACCATTACCACATTATTACCAAAACTTGCTTAGTATCTGGTAGAATGAGTCCTCCCATTTTGATCATCTTTCAAAACTGCTTTAACTACTCAGACTTTCATTTTCTTTCACATAAATTTCAGAATCAGTTTCTAAAGTTCTTCTGATATATTCCTTACCATTCTGGAATAATTGATCATGATATTTATGCACCATTAGATTTTGCTATTTAATAGCTTATTTAGGATTTTTATGTAAGATTTTTTTTTAATAAATTTATTTTATTTATTTATTATTATTATTATTATTTTTTGGCTGTGTTGGGTCTTCGTTTCTGTGTGTGGGCTTTCTCTAGTTGTGGCGAGCGGGGGCCACTCTTCATTGTGGTGCGCGGGCCTCTTACTGTTGCGGCCTCTCTTGTTGTGGAGCACAGGCTCCAGATGTGCAGGCTCAGTAATTGTGGCTCACGGGCCCAGTTGCTCCACGGCATGTGGGATCTTCTCAGACCAGGGCTCGAACCTGTGTCCCCTGCATTGGCAGGCAGATTCTCAACCACTGCGCCACCAGGGAAGCCCTATGTAAGATTTTAAATAAAATGTTCTTATTTATTTTTTATTCTCTTAAACTGTCCCCACGTAGTAAATTATAGTAGTCTCATAAAGTTTTTCTTCCTTTTTGTTTAGGCCTGTCCTATGTGAAAAAAGGATTATTTGTTACTTTAATATTAGATAGAACTTATTTGTAAAATGTTCGGGGTCTAGAGGCTTTTTTGGAGATGTAGCAACAGAAGGATAATTGTTCATGTGCATCTATGCATATTTTATTAGTTATTGATTTCTAATTTAACGTCATGATCATCAGAGACTACATTCTGATTGATGTTGATTCTTAGTACTTTATTTAGGCTGCACTTTGGCCTAAAATGTGATTGATTTAAGAATTGTTATTTTGGTATTTGGAGCTTTTGTGTATCTATAAAATTGGATTTATTTACTATATTTGCTTAAATTTTCTATAACATTTAAAAATTTTTTCTTACTGACATAAATTTAAGATTATATTTAGATTTCTAGTAATAAATTTAATTAGGAACAACGACATCTTACAGGGCTTCTGTATTAGAAGCAGAATTGTGGTAGAGATCTTGTGTCATTAACTAGGTCTACTCATTGTCCAGATAACTAGCTGGGGCATAGACTATTCTTTTCTTGGTCCATGAAACTCTAAAAAGATCCTAGTAAGATTGTTTTATTCATTGTGAAGGTGAGTAAAGTAAGTAATGAAGGTTAAATTACTTGACCAAAATTAAATAAAACTTGTCTGCTTCCTATTGTGTTTCAAGGCCTCCCTTTGTTCCATTTATTGGCATCTTAGTAAGTACAAACATGTTTTAAATACTCAGTTGTGCTTTTTTTATGTTTTAGTTGTTCTTACAAGCAGTTTATAATAAGGTGTTTATTCACAGAAGGGTTATGATGAATGTTTCTGTTGCAAGTTGTTGAAATGAGAGGTGATGATACCATATGGTATGAGAAAGAGTATAACAGCCATTCAACCTGTCAGAACACATTTGGCAAGAATATCAAAAAGTTATTAATTTCCTGACTTATTTTACTTAAGTTAAAAGTTTGTATATCTTCTAAGTTGCAAAAAAAAACCCTGAAAGTAATATATTCTTTAAAGTACTTCCTCTCTTTGCATTCCAATGACCAGATTTTATCAGCTCTCTTGTTCTAAAGAGTCAGTGAATTCTAAGACTCATGTAAGTCTGAAAAACACTGGCCCTTCAATAGTGAACCAGGAAACAGGATTTTAACTATAAGTATTAATAAATAAAAGATAAGTTGCCATTATTTTATAGATCTTGAGATGTTTCTTACTAAAACCACAGTTTTCATAGATTACAAGATAAAAATTACTAATTAGAAATACAGATTTTTCTTTATATATTTTGTCATTTACTTTATCTTTCCTATTCAAAGTTTCAAGTTTTCAAAAAATCATAAGAAAATATTAATAAAGTTCAATATTACAACATATATCTCAATGAATTTTCATGAACATTTCACATAATTTTATGTCCTTTGTTTCTTATTTTATGGTCAAATGATTACATTTAGTGAAACATGGCAGTTACTTAGTGGACTTTTTGACACTGAAGATACTATATATTTATGAATTAAATTTGGATTTCTTATGTAATCCAGAGGACTCTGGGTTTCTATTTTAATGTGCATTAGTCATCTGAATATAACCCATTTCAAATGAGAATGTAAAAATTCATAGCATTTACTAAGCCTAAAGAAATCTTAGAATGAAATATTGGATAAACTGAAGCTTTCTAAATGTAAATAATAGAGATCATTTCAGAAAGAGACAGTAGTTCCCTCTTCCTCTTTGGATTTCTACTTAATATATGAATTTCCAAAACACTTAAAAGGAAAACTATGTTTGTGTTTTTTCCCTATAGCTTGTTTTTTGAGGTCAGAAAGTCAATACACAACAGTAAATGTAATAGCACATATGTATATAGTACTTTTGTATGTTAAAATTTTGTGTATTTGAATAATTTTTGTATATTAAATAAAAGTTCCAAGCCCTTTTATTTAATACACACAACAGCCCTATGAACAGAGTTCTGTATTTATCCACATTTCGCAGATGAAGAATGTGAGGCTCAGAGAAGTTGAATAATTAGCCCAAGTTTGCAGCGTTAGTAGAATGCTCAGCTGGCATCCAAATGCAGGCAGGCTGATTCACAAATCCATACTTTCAGTCACTATGATATACTATCTTTCATATATTAATAGTAATAAGTAATCATACAGTGATCTTATTTGCTTCCAACATGATTCCAAAATTTTATATCTTATTTGCATGGCATCTTCCAATTCATTTTTATAACTCTGATAGATGGAGATACTAAACTGTAATAAGTTTGTAGCTGTCTGTGTACAATATACTAATTCATTATTCATTCTCATAATTGATACTCCTAATTTCTTTCATATATGTTAGTTCTTTGACCATATTATATTGAGTTATAAAAATTTGTATAACATTGAGTTGTGGAGATAATATAATTAAAGTTTTATTAGTTATTGATTTAATATTTATTGATCCTGATTTATTATACTGAATTCTGCCTAATTTCAGACTTACCCAATTCATCAGCAGTGTGAAATCTGTGATTAAAAATTTAATATTGGTGTATGCTCTCAAATCTCCAATACTATTGTAAGAAAATTGAGGCATGGGAATGAAAATGTTTATGATATATTCGAAACCATTTATTTTAGTTATTTGGTTCATTTCATTCTCCTCTTAATATTTTTATATGAACAAAATGTAGAAATATAGCTTTTAGTAGTACTACTTTAATAGTAGTAAAATCCACAGTTGAAATAAAATCGTCTTCTCTGTTTATAATTTTTATATTTATATTATATAACTTAAATATTTTGAAAGGATTTTTAATATCTTTGATAGTTAGTGATTTAAACATAAGACCATGATGAAACATTGCTTATATTCTACTCAAAAATGTTGAATTACATTCTAAATGACGTTTCCTTTTAATCTTCCTATACTGGTTGAAAAAAAGAGAGAGAACTGAATAATAATGTAATTCTAGGATGGTAGAGTCCCACTAATATAAAGTACCTTTGAAAGAAATATAAAGCTGTCAAGATTTCTATCATAAGTGTTACAAACTGATTGAGCATTTTCAATACAGTGAGGTATAAACATTGATATGTTTAGATTTTTCTCTGATCACTACTCTTCCAACTATGCTATCTCAAATATCCCTTAACCAACCTGGTAACAGATATCTTAATGACATCTTAGACAGATCTTGATGCTTTGCCAGTCTATTCTGGTTATTAAATGTCTGACCAATTTAAAACTTAAATAACATCCCATTTAAAACATACTTCCTTCATTGCCTGTTAAGATTTGTGGCTGGGGGATTCATACAAGTAAAGGTGTTTTTTTTCTTCCTCTTTGCACTATTTTATGTATTCTATGAACATTGCAATCTTAAAAGGCCATGTCTTTACTCTTCCAGTTTTAAAGATTGGGGACACATATACACTATTGATACTATGTATCAAATAGATAACTAATGAGAACATACTGTATAGCACAGGGATCTCTACTTAATGCACTGTGGTGACCTAAATGGGAAGAAAATCCAAAAAAGAGGGGATTATGTATATGTATAGCTGATTCATTTTGCTGTACAGTAGAAACTAACACAACATTGTAAAGCAACTATACTCCAATAAAAATTAATTAAAAATAAATAAATAAAGACTGGGGACTCCTGGATTTGGTAGTATGACAAAGCAGTGTCTCATAGATCACTTCTAAATAAAGTCTGTTAGCTTGGGTTGCTAGAATATGGGTAACTGAATCCTCTTTATCCTCAATTTGAGAGCCTCATTATCGAAGAGGGGCAACTGGGAAAGCCCACTCAACATACAGATACATAAGTATTTATTACTTTTTTTTTTCTTCAATGAAAAGTGAAGAATACTTTCATTTTGAGAAACTTACTCATATTACCTTTATCATTCCTACAGTAACCCAAACCAAATCCAAGGGGAAAAATCTTTATTTGTTTGATATAATTAGTTTTATATCAGGGAAAGTAAATTCAGCTGCATACTGAACCTGGAAATGCTGGAGCACTAACCAGAATGTATATATACCTCATGATCTCACTCCTTCTCGCTGTTAAATATACAGTTCACTCACCAACACCAATTAGCTAATTCGACAATTCCAGAGGATCCCAGAATGTATTAGTCTTGAAGTTGATGAGATCAACAATTCTGCCTAAAGGCATTCATTTTCCTTTACCTGTTGTGATTTATCAACGACCAGATCTTTTGGCTTGGGGATTAAATTCTCAAATATGGCTCTCATGACTCCATCTTTCTTCACACCAAACCTTACCCATGCCACTATTTTTTAAAATTCTGTACTATTTTATATAATAAAAGGGAAAGTTTAAAACTATTTTTAAAATTAATGTTCTTTATATCTTGAATTTTATGTAATATTTCCTTCAAAAATTTTGTCAAAAAACATTATACTTTAAACTGTTAAAGTCAGAGAAAAAATATCCTATAACGAATCTGATTCATTCATATTGTTTCTGTCCATTTATCATCTGTCTATACTGATATACTATATTATGAGTCTTTATATCATAGCATTAATTTATAAATTAATGTTTTGGTTAAGAAATCTATCCTCTTGAAGATATATTTTTTACTAAGCTTCTATGGGGCTAGATTTTAATGTTCTTTGGAATTGTAGAATATATAAGCATATGCATAATTATTATCAATCTATGCAAAGGCCCCTAACAATTCTGATCTTGATTCTAATGATCACTTTTAAAGATAATTTTATGACATTAATGTTTAAATAAAGCTTTCAAATTTAGATGTAAGAATAAAATGATAAAATGTCTGATGAAAGAAAAGTGGATATGCTAAAGAAAGGAGAGTCTTTTTTTCTTACTGTGCCTTGAAAATTGTACAATATGTTTTACTTCATTTTCAGTGTCACCATTTATAAATTCTAAGATAACCTGTAAGTTCCTATTAATGTCTGCCAAGAGCATCTTAAGCCTTTGTGTCCATATTTTCATAAAACCTTAAAATAATTGCAGTAAAATTGTTTTAGTCCTACACCTTGGAATGAAGTTTTGTTTCAATGGACTTTCATTGGTAAATCAAAATGAAAATTATTCAGCTTTAGAAACTAGTTACGTAGATATGTTTTTTAGAATAAAAAAATGAATCTATAGCATACAGCTTTAGCACCATAACTGGTGGCAACATTATCATCAATTTAATTTAGATTTGATGGAGAGACATTCTAAAACTAGATATTCTAAGCCAATAGAATATCTGACAAAATGATGGAAGGCACTGAAATATTATAGATAATCTTTAGTGATCTTTAGATTTTGAACCATTGTATATTATTCATGTCATCCTGGAAGTAAAATTAATGAATAGTTCTTTGCCATTAGCATGAATTTCTATACTGAATATGAACTAGAGATTCTTATAGCTAAAAGATACAAATTAAATGCTTTAGCAATTATTGCATAGGCTAAGACACTATAAAAATTACTCTAAATTATAGTTGCTTAAACTTATATGGGTCTAGAATAAGTGGTCTAAATCTAATACGATGGCTCCACATCAATAAACAGCTTTCTTTCTAGGTCTGTCACTTTCTCCTAGCAAAAGAGAAGGAAAAAAAAAATGGTCAAAGGAAGCCCAATTCCAATCCTTTAATTGGCAAGACCCAGAAATGTCACAGTTCACTTCTGTTCACATTCCTGTGGACACTACTTAAACACATAGCTATAGCTAACTCTAAGTAAAGCTGGAATTGCTATCTTTGTTATTGAGTAGAGCAAGCGGCTGATCCCCACAATTACCAACAAAAACTGCTGAATTGCACCCTGATATCTCTCTTTAGTGGTTCTCATTAAAGGCAAACATCTCACTCCAGCCATTACAGTGCAAGTTCTGTATTTTATTTTTTGAAACATTTGGATAGCTTAATAAAATTTTGTAGAGTGTTTTTGCGTGTTTTCCTACATGCTAACGTCTGAAACTTTCTTTACTTAACATTGTCCTATACAGATTAAGATACAGTCATTCCAATCATGAACTTGGCATCACAGATGGAATATATTGATGCAATGGGAATGCATACAATGGAATAAATATCATGTTATTAAGTTCTGTAACTTTTCAATGTTAGTAGAAGTACAGGATTTTCTTTTTTGGCACAGTTTACAGCTGTTAAATATGATCAATTCTTAGAAATTCTTCTCTGTTTATCTTTTCACATACCCATGGCTTTATTTAAATTTCTCTTGGAATTTCATTTCCTGGCTTAAAACTCTCTCTAGTCCAGCACTGTCCAATTGAACTTTCTGTGAAGACAGAAATGTTCTAGAACTACACTGTCCAATATGGCAGCTACTGAAGCTTTTAAGTACTTGTAACTAGTGTGATTAAGGAACTGAATTTTAAACTTTATCTCATTTTAATGAATTTAAATTTAAACAAACCCATGTGGCCAGTAACTCCATATCAGACAGCATGGTTAGTCACTCCCTGCTCCATCTACAAACTTATTTCTGCCACATCTATTTTACATCATAATATTACTCCTGAAACATCCTCAAATGAATTTAACTATTCAACATTTATTATTTGGTGTTTTATTCTTTGGGTAAGAAATTCTGTATTTTCATTGTGAAAATAGTCTAATAATAACTATGTGATATTTATCAAACACAATATGTCAGGCAGTGTTCTGAGCACTCGATACACAGTATATCATTTCATTATCACAAGAAAATTACCACCATTTTATAGATGTATAAACTGACACAACCACAGGCTAATAAATTTTTTGCCTAAGATCAAATTGCTAGTAAGTGAATAAGTTAGGATGTAAACCTCAGGCAAACTGGCTTCAAAGCCCAGGCTCTCACTCTATTCTTTACCCTTTCATCACCCTGGAGAGTAAGGTTTTTTATCAGTGGTTCTCTTTGTTCAAAATGCATCACAGTTGGGACCTTTCTAAGAGCTTTACTTGTGTATGCATAATATCAGAAACTATTGCCTCTTGCAAGAGGTAAGAGAAAAGAGGACACAGTTTGCTGTTTCTTTTCTGTCCTATCACAATTCACTGAGCAGCAACTATGTTTGTAAAAAAATATCCAAAATATCCCTTAACTAATCTTTACTAATTTGGCGCTTGGATCTCATTTTATCAGGATGATACTAAATAGATTAGTATATATAAGTGATAATGAACAGGTGCCATCTGTTTGCTCCTATTACTACAAAAGATTATTCAAAATTTTTTCTCAGTGCACTATCAGAAAGAATTTTAAAGTAGTTGGGTTGATTATTTTTAAAGGGCTATAATGTTCAGATTTAACTCAGGTCAATCATCTGCAAGTTAAAATTACTCAGAAGTGTACTGTCCATAATTAAGTAATCTTACCTTCTAATATTATACAATAAGAAGACCTTTAGGTGACATGAAATCTGTCATTTTAAGTATGCCCCCAAGCCTTTTCCAGATTGCTCATAAGATTTCTTATTCTCTAGAGAAATGTGATCTCTTAGAAATAAATGTCTCTGTCAAGTCACAAGTAATATGAGCATATGATGAAAAAATGGAATTTTTTAGTCTCATAAGGGATATTGCAGTATTGTAAAATTGATTTTATTCCTCGTTATTTAAGTTCTCATGGTCATTTTAGGATTTACCTTTTAGATATAAAGGGAGGTTTATGATGCCTTTTAGGGAGGTGGGGGACAGAGGCCTTTGGGGACCAGGAGAATATTTTTCATATGAAATTCTTTGTCATAAGATGCTAATGTTGGTGTTCTTGTCTTTATGTCTATGCATTCTTTAGCTATGAGGATAACAGACCCTTCATCAAGTAAGAATGACCTGAATGGCTGATAAATTCCATTTATCAGTGTGGTCCCATGAACCAGCTGTCAGATCAGTACTGAAAAATCATTAGAGCTTCTGTCATTCACATTGAGGCAGAAGAGCAAACTGTGCAGGAAAATAATCAGGCATACAACTTCTATGCAGAATAAATATGCTGCAGGTGTATTGCCAGAAAAATTCTGCTTCACCTCTTTTAATTGGATATCACCTGAATTTAGTGCCACAGTAATAGCAACTTCATGTGGTACAGACTTGTTTTGCTTTTAATAGATTTCTCCTTTCATTTCGATGTGCTCCTCTGTGTTGCATATGTCCTCATTTCTGTTGTTTGTTTGGACATCATTCATCTAAAATTATTTCGTGATTTAGTGTTATATCTTCAAATGATCTCAGGGGTATGAAACTACCCAACTGCAAATGAAACTAATGAATTTTTAGGTTCAATATCCAAAAGAGGGGAAAATACCTCCTTCAAAAATTAAACTTTACATATGCAAAATTGTCTTTTCAAATCTCGATACGTCACTTGATTGTTGATCTAATTGTTCATGAACGTATCTTTTAAATTTCTAAAACAAAGCTACAAGTCTGTACTAATCTATAAGCATAAACACAAATGCTAATATTTGGGCTTTTTTTCCTTTGTACATTTTAAAATTACATGTCCTGTAATTAAGATTGGCAACCTTTGGGTGACCTTGCTGTAGACTTTCAGTTTGTTCTTCTGGTGAAGAGTCCTTTGTTTTCATTTTCTCCAATACCATTGCACTTACTTCTTCATGCTCTTGCTTATTTTTTTCTTTTGAAGTTGGGCTCATCACTCTTTTATATCATTAACACTTGGGCCCATCATGTGTTTTCTAGTAGATAATAGCTGGCTTGAGTATTTTATCTTATCATTTTATTTCTAAATCTGAAGAGCAATTTTGACTTGATTTAATGGCGACTCTTCCCATTTTTCCTTATTCCAATACCTGTCAACAAATAAGAGCTTTACCTTGAAAGTTCCCATACTTCTGAATCTGCTTGTAAAATAAGATATTAATATCTAAGATGTTTTCTTATTTGTATAAGCAAACATGCCACATACAATGGCAAGCTTCCTTTAGGGATTCTTTATTCAAGAGTGTTAAAGTTTTAAATTAAGCACATTAAATTTAGTGGATGTTTACATCTGAAATATAGTGGCTGATGGTTGTAGAAGGAAAATGGTAAATATTTGAGACTAATTTTAATAAGACTTTAATAATATTTGACTACTTTGGGACATATCTTTCTTAAGACATAGTTCTCTCTGAAAAATTTATTAAACCCAGCTTCAGATTATAGTAAACATATGTGATTTTGCCCCATCATTTTGCAAAGTTTCAATCCCCATATTTATTCCTTAGACAATGTAAGTAGCAGATAGTAGTCTGCTAAAAATAAATATTAGATTACCATGTTCAGGAAGGTATACTGGGAAAGGAAAGGGTGGGCTCATAAGAGTATAGCGATCTAGACTGTTGGTCCTATTCTATATACTTAGAGAGA
Source organism: Balaenoptera acutorostrata (assembly GCF_949987535.1). NCBI lineage: Eukaryota > Metazoa > Chordata > Mammalia > Artiodactyla > Balaenopteridae > Balaenoptera > Balaenoptera acutorostrata. The sequence continues at coordinate 61,503,048 of NC_080068.1, read as the reverse complement.
AGTTGAGAAGATTCCATTTTCATTTATTGGATTCCCATCTATTGGAAAGATTCATTTTATTTTGATAGTAAATACATAATACATAACTACAAATATATGGACTTGTGTCACCCATTTATTACTATTGTGAATGGCAGCTTGGAGGAAACTAAGGGAATGGAGTGAGAGTGAGAATTTGTCTTCCATTTTGGACTACTTTGTTCATCCCTCTCCATCCCATTCTCAGCTTCATTTTCTCCCACGAGTTTGCAGACACTTCAAAGACATGAAGGTGTCCTGAGCTATTGGGCTTCTTTTCAACAAAGCTGCCAATTGCCCGATTTCCAAAGTCTAGTCCAACATAACCCAAGACACAGCAATCCAAAGGCTGAAAGAGTAGATGGTGATCTAGAGGGGAACTATTTTTTCCCATTTACTGTATCTCACACTTGTTCTGCTTAACTATAGAATCAGACAAATAGAAGTTTAAAATTTTATACAATCTTCCATATACTGGTTCCTTCTGTTTTTGTCTGTAAATTTTTTATGGAAAAAGAGGAAATTTGGAAAAATGGGCTAAAAGTGTATCAGATGAAGAGTCCAATCAAACAAATGTTTGATTAATGGAAAGAGTCCAATCAAACAAATGTTATCATACCAATGAGACCAGTGGAGACTAACATAGCTTTACAGACTCTTCCTCCTTGCCATTCACCATAATTACATCTCCATACCATTTGCATATGTGCTGCAAATACATGAATAATTTAATAGTACAAATCTGCTTTTGCATAAGTGAATTTCTGTGTTTATAGCATTTTCATTCATGTATATCTCCTTAAGCTTGAAAACATGTAAGTTCTCATTAAAATCTTAAAATACTTATACCACCTGTCTTACATTTTCTGTCAATAAAACTGTAACATCTTTTTCAGTGTCAGTATTGTTGATACAATATGACTGTGTTAATTAAAGACAAATTATTTGATAACCCTTAATTTTCTCTTCTCTCTGCAGGTCATGGGTTATAGGTGCAATAGCTCTTCTCTGCCTATTAGGACTGACCTGGGCCTTTGGACTCATGTATATTAATGAAAGCACAGTCATCATGGCGTATCTCTTCACCATTTTCAATTCTCTACAGGGAATGTTTATATTCATTTTCCATTGTGTCCTACAAAAGAAGGTAAGCTAGAATTCTCTATTCAAGAATAAATGGCATACATTCTATGACAGTAAATTACCCATAACATAAATCATTCTTGATGTGTTTGTCTCTAAGAAATAAATATATTCCTTCATTGATTTCATTTTTATAATAGTAAAGACAAAACAGACATAAAATGAAAGCATAAAAGTTGAATGTGCTTAACAACAAAAAACAGAATCAAAATATTTTGATTTGGACAATGTACAAAAATTATATTCTTATAGATTTGACCTTATAGTCTTTAATATTTTTATTGGCAGACACATGGAATTTTTATATTAGGGAGTAGATTTTCTAAGATGTTACGGAGGCATGGGATATATGTATATATATGTACATATATGGCATGGCATAGGAAATATATATTTTTCTGTTTTTTTAAAAACTAATTTGTATTGATATATTCTAGAAAATATAATTATCTAAACATTTTATGATAAAAACATTTATTTTTTAAATGAATGGTGGAAACTTAGTAAAGATCTCTGTATTTCTTTAAAAGCATCTTTTATAAAATCTATGATTTTGATGATTAGAATGCAATATTTAATTTTTATATTGGTCTATTTTTATGATTTTTCACATCTATAAGGACCAAAATATTCATTTTCAAAGTTAATTTTAGCAACTAAATACTTACATTGCATTTTTTTTTTTAATCTCAAGATTGATTTTCTCATCTTACACTGTTTAACTCTATTATAAATGTGGTCTTTGTAGTTCTGACCATATAGACCCCTGAGCCAAGACTGGGTCTGAATCCTAGCTCCTCTACTTAAAGGCTTATGTGACTTTGGGCCATTTAATTAACCTTTATATGCCCCAGTTTCCTCATGTGTAAAATGGAGGTAATAAAAATAATTATGAGATATTGAGAGGTGGCTCTGAAAATGAAATGGCAAGAAGTGAAATTTTTTTCTGAGAAAGAAACTATAAGACCTAAAATTGTTTTTGGAAAATAAAGAGTAAAGATATCCACCTCTACGATTTTTGGCTTGAGAGACTAAGGGAACCTCAAATAAAAGTTGAGAAAGGTGTCCACTTGTCGAGGTGGGTCCAGTTTTATCCTGTTTCAGTTTTATGTGTTGGTAGGTATTAAAAATGTGTTGGCATGATCTTAAATACAGGCTAGAATAGTAATGATGACTCAGACCTGTAAATGTAAGTTACAGAAAAGAAAAGAGGTTATGATGTTAGAATGGATGGATTCTAATCTAATGGATTAGAATTAACTTAGAAAAGAGGTTGTGTTGGAATGAATGAATCTTCCCAAATACTTAGTGTACACACACCCCAAATTGCAGTCCCTTAACCTAATAAAGGTTTTTTTTACTCATTGCCCAATTGATGAGGGTGCCTCACAGAAGGACACAGGCCAATGAAAGCTCAGCCAACCTCACTGTTCGATTTCCACAGCCACCTTGGGTGTTGACATCTAGCAGATAGTCTGAGAAAGAGAGGATCTTGTATAAAAAGTCTGGAAGTGGTTCACATCACTTCTACTCACCTTCCATCAGATAGGACACTATCAGTAGTACCAACTAAACTGCAAGGAAAACTGGGAAACATACTCTACTTTTTGTACCCCAGGAAGATGAGGAATTGGGTATTACAAACAGCTAACAGTCTACCACACTTGATGATTAGGAAGAGTAGGAGACATGAGTAATGAGTAAGAATAGAAATGGATGGAAGAAAGTGTTTGAGGAGAAGAATGAGAAGATAATACCTAAATGAAACATAAGGGGAAAATGTCCAGAAGTAGACACTGGTCAGTATTATAAAACACTTCAGAGAAGTCAGAAAGACTAAGCACTTGGAAGGATTTCTAGATTTTGGTAGAAAAAAGCTATAACTGATTGTCAACAGCAATATGTAGAATGATGGGTGCAAAATCAGGAGATTAAGGGAAAGGGTGGCATTTGTCCATATAAATAAGGGAATATTGGGCCATCATATTTAGTTATACTAACATCTTCAAATATAGGGAACCAGCTTTATCAATTATTTTATGTATTAGCTGGAAATTGGACTAACACATTTTTAAATTTTAATGTGTATATTGAAGTTTTCTACAGAACAGAAAATATTTTTGTGCTTTGTGCATGAATGATTTTGATTGTGATTATTTTTTATTAGCCAGTACCTATTAGTTTTCCCAATTATTATTTTTATTGTATTACAAATACATGTCAATGTTTTGATGTCCAGGTAGAGATACCAGACCTCAGGATCCAAAAACTAGTCTAGAATTTTTAGTATATTGAACATATTTAACAGAAGTGAAATTTTAAAAAATATATGTCATCAAGCTCAATTTTGTGATTCATTAGAACAGAGTTCAGCAAACCACAGCTTGTGGGCCAGATTTGTCCAGCTGCTTTTAATTTTTACAGTCAGTCAGCCAAGAATGGTTTTTACATTTTTAAATGGATACATTTAAAATTTAAAATAAGTACACACACAGCATTGTTGGTTTTGCCTCTTGGTTCACAAAGCCTGAAATATTGACTGTCTGGACCTTCATGAAAAAAAGTGCCAGGCCCTGATTCAGAAGCTTATTTTTATGATTTATAATAACTAGTAATAAGCATATTTTCTTTCATGCATTCTATGTTTTGAATTTTTCGATTTTGGTGGCATTTTTATTGGGTGTCAAGAACATGGCCCAACATCAGAGAATATGGACATCGAATTATCATTCACCTTTTTTTTTGCCTACAAAAAATCCAGATACTTCTCTTTGAAATTGCAGAAACAGTCAGGAGATTTTTCTTTTATTCCTTTTTTAAAAATTGAGGTATAATTGAGATATAACATTGTGTAAGTTTAAGGTATACAATGTATTGATTTGATACACTTATGTATTGTGAAATAATTACCACCATAGTGTTAATAGCTAATACCTCTATCATCTAACATCTTTTCTTTTTTGTGGTGAGAACACTTAAGATCTCCTCTCTTAGCAACTTTCAACTGTATAATACAGTACTGTTAACTAGAATCATCATCATGTACCTTAGATTTCTAGAACTTTTTCATCTTATGGCTAGAAGTTTGTACCCTTTGACCAACATTTCCCCATTTCCATACAGCCAACCTCTGGTAACAACCAATCTATTCTGTTTCTACGAGTTTGGCTTTTTTAGATTCCACATATAAGTGACACCATACAGGATTCATCTTTCTCTGTCTGACTTACTTCACTTAGCATAATGCCTTCAAGGTCCATCCAACATTGTTGCAAATGGCAGGATTTCCTTCTTTCTTGTGGCTGAATAATATTCCTAGATATATGTAACACAACTTCTTTATCCATTCATTCACTGATGGACACTTTGGTTGCTTCCATATCTTGGCTGTTGTGAATAGTGCTGCAATGAATATGGGAGTACAGACATCTCTTTTATTTTCTTTGGATATATACCCAGAAGTGGGATTGCTGAATCATATGGTAGTTCTATTTTCAATTTTATGAGGAACCTCCATACTGCTTTCCATAATGGCTGTACTTATTTACATTCCCACCAGCAGTGCACAAGGGCTCTCTTTTCTCCATATCCTCACCAATACTTATCTCTTGTCTTCTGGATGCTAGCCATTCTAACAGATGTGGAGTGATATCTCATTGTGATTTTATTTGCATTTTTCTAATTAGTTATGTTGCGCATCTTTTCATGTTAGCCATTTGTATGTCTTCTTAGGTAAAAAACGTCTATTCATTTGTCCACTTTTAAATTGGATTGTTTGGTTTTTTGCTTCTGAGGTGTATGAGTTCTTTATATATTTTTGGTATTAACCCCTTTTCAGATATATGATTTGCAAATATTTTATTCCATCCTGCAGATTGCCAATAAATTCTGTTGTTTCTTTTGCTGTGTAGAAGCTTTTTAGTTTAATGTAGTACAACTTACTACTTTTGCTTTTGTTGCTTGTGCTTTCGATGTCATATCCAAAAAATTGTCAAGAACAATGTCCAGGAGTTTTCCCCTGTTTTCTTCTAGGAGTTTTGTGGTTACAGGTATTATGTTTAATTCTTTAATCCATTTTGAGTTAAATGTTGTGGGTGGTACAAGATAGGGGTTCAATTTCATTCTTCTGCGTGTGGTTAACCAGTTTTCCTAATACCATTTATTAAAGAGATTGTCTTTTCCCCATTAATTATTCATGGCTCCCTTGTCAGATATTAGTTGACCATATATGCAAGGGTTTATTTCTGGGCTCTCCATCTGTTCCATTGTCTATGTGTCTATTATGCCAATACCATACTGCTTTGGTTACTCTAGCTTTGTAGTATAGTGTGAAATCAGGAAACATGAAACCTTCATCTTTGTTCTTTCTCAGGATTGCTTTGGCTGTTTGAGGTCTTTGGTGGTTCTGTACAAATTTTAGGATTGTTTTTCCTATATCTGTGAAGAATATCATTGAAATTTTTTTGAGAGATTACATTGAATCTATAGACAGTATTGGCTCTTATGGACATTTAACAATCATATTTCCTTTAGGAGGTTTTTCTTAAGCCATCTGACTGAATTTCAATAATATGCCCATGTAGTTGCTCTTATGTTTGATTAGGGAAATACGAATTATTCCATTTTTGAATTATTTGTTTTATAGGATTATTTGTTGATTGATTCAACTCATTAATAAAAATCAAACTTTGAGTTTTCAGTCCTTTTCTGAGTGTGGGTTGTATGATTGTGTCACCATTATCTCCACTGGGTGACATTAAAGTTGTCAATTTTTCTTTTGTTGTGTACTCAATTATGTGATACATCTCAGAGGGTTTCATAATTATTTTATTTCTGAACAGAGAGTATAAAAGAAATATTCCATTTGTCAGGTGTATTTTCTTTCCCATCTTTATATATTCTAGAACAACCTCATGTTGAAATAATAAGATACCATATCTGATTGGGATAAGATGAAGTATCATGTGAAATAGTGGATTAGCATATGCAAATAATTGATCAGTCAAATAAATTTTATTGTAATCTAAAGAGAAATATCTCATGGACATGGTCCATGTTATTTTGAATTCTTCTTTTTAAAACACATGCTTACCACTTCAAATCTCATCATAGAAAAATAAAGTCTGTAATGATTCAGCAAATAATGTAGCTAAATGTGGGACTTGGCATCTCTAGATATCTTGATTTACTCGTTGTTTATATAATCAGTTCAGAACATTTAACCTTTGTTGGTAAATGTAAATAGTCCATGATGAATTCCTGTGTCTTATGCAATACTGCTGCCTTTGTAAGTAACAGGAATGGAACTGGTTCCTTTTCTCTCCTCTCCCTTTCCCCCAAAATATTTGTTTAGATTTAAGTCACTTCATTACAGAACACTTCCTCTTCTAAGAAGAAAAATCTCACTTGTTGAGTACATTAGGAAAAACAAAATGAGATGTAGGTTATGGTGAAAGTTTAGGTTTTGGGAAATGCTTCATAAATTCAGTACAAATTACTAAACTGTAATTGATAGTGCTTACCTTTGGGTGGAGATTATTTTAAGTTTCCTCAAATTCTAATTAAATGTTTGTCCTTATTTTCTCCAGAGACAGAGGAGGAGATAATCTAATAGATTACTTTAATAATATATAATGCCTTGTGTTTGTCTTATATCAATATTAGAAATGTGGCATCTTAGTAAGAGCTTTCTGATCATAAAGCACCCATGAGATTTGGATTTTTTTCACATAAGACACATCACTTCACTTTTTCAGTCTTTCAGTTTACTTTCATTGCTTAACCTTTTCAGTGTTCTTATCTGTAAAATGTAGGTAATAATTATTTCCCAGAATCATTTTGAGGGAGGAGCCTAGCATAGTTCCTAGCAAATAGTGATTAAAAAGTAGAAGCTTCTTCATCTCACCCTCCCAAAACTCACACATGTCTTGGACACACACAGGTGGGCACAAACTTACTTCTTTTAAAAAATAAACAAAATATGAATTGGCTTGTAAATAGTGAATAAAAATAATTATTTCTAATTATTGATAAATATAGCATAGAAGAGGTTGGTTGGAAAACATTAATATAACTTAAATATATTAAATAATATGTAATTTTGACCTTACAAATCAGAGAAAGGCTTCAAAGCTTAGCACATCATGCCTCTCTGTTTTGCTCTCACTGAATGCCTTTTTTCTCTTATCTATCCATTCTTTCAACTTAATCTTCTAAACCAACACATTCCAACCTATCTTTTAAAGATAGCTTGAAGAAGTCCTCTTCTCTGAGAAGCCTTCCTTGGTCTGCCTACCCACTTCCTATCAGGCTCTCTTCCTCCATGCTTTGATTCACCTCACTCTGTATCATTGTTCCTATCACATAATAAGGATTTAATGAATGTGAGTTATTCAAACAAATCTGAATATAGTCAGTCTGTGATTTTTGCTATATCTTTGATAGAATGAATGTTAATATATTAAGATATAATGTTTTATTTCAAATACTAATTTTAATGTGTCATCACACTCCTTATTTTTTTGTTTTTGATTCTAAATAACACTTCTCAAAAAAGCATGTTTTTATAACTTTGTTTTAAATAATATTAAATTGTCACAAATTCTGGAAACTATGAACTCATGTGAAATCAATAAAGTGTTAAGAATAACATATATACAGTGTTATTTCATAATGAATGTAAAACTTGTGAATATAAAACCAGTAAGTTATCCTAGAATGTGTTTTTAGTTGATGAACAAGTAGTTGGAGATTATTTTTCTTGATGTTGCTAGTGGAGGTGAGATTTAGAACAGTTACTGTTTATTTTTGTATGTCTTGTTTGATTAAATAGGCAGTAATAAAAATTTTTAAATAAACATGATCAAAGTTTTCCCCAAAATTGTTGATATATTTTCCTGTTTGAAAACATCAGCTAAAAAATGCTTATCTCCTTTTATCCTGTGATTTTTATACTACAGCAAGGATTAATAATGTAATCACAGTGCTATATAGAAAAGCAATCATATTTCTCTGTAATTATTGAATAGAACTATTTTGAAGGAATGAATTTAAAATATTTTGAGAATATTTTATAGTCTCAAGTTGCAAATCTGACCTCTTTTAAGAGAAATAAACTTCAGAGAAATATAAAATTTTTTAAAATGCTTAGCCCAACACATTCCTTTTTTTTCTGTTCTGTCTCTAAATATTCTCTCTCCTCTCTTTCTCCCTCTCCTTCTTTCTCCATTCCCTCTTCTCTCTAACTTCCTCACTACACTTCTGCCTAAAGAACAGTACAACTGTTCTAGAGAGGAAGTTAGAAGAGGGAATGGAGAAAGAGTTAGATAGGCTACTTTATATCAAATCTATGAAGCTAAAAATAGTGTCTTGAAGAGTCTTAAGTTTTTGTTTTTTCAACTGAGACTGTATCATTATAGTGTGATTGGACATATGTGTGTTTGTGTGTTTTAAAAGGCTCCAATTATGCAAAATTTCAATCTTGACAGTATGAATATTATTTTATATTGTAAAAAATGTATAAAATATATGCTGAACAGACTTTTTTATATCTGTAGGGGCAAAAAAAAATTTATATTAATTATCTAAAATAAAACACATACATTTTATATTTCCTAGCTGAAATGAATTACTTGCTAACAGAAGTTGATATTTTTGGCTAGGTACGAAAAGAGTATGGGAAATGTCTGCGAACACATTGTTGTAGTGGCAAAAGTACAGAGAGCTCCATTGGCTCAGGGAAAACATCTGGTTCTCGAACTCCTGGGCGGTATGCCACAGGCTCACAGGTAAACAATATTTGTTAACTACAATGAAATATCTCTTACCTATATTCTGTTATGAGTTGCTATCCTTTCTTGATGAGATCTATTTTCTATCCCAAGTATTTAACATATCAAATTTGTTGTTTTGTTTTAGTGTGTCTCAAATGAAAATGGTTATGACAGAAATTTAAGAAACCAAATTGCAAAAAATGTGAAGTTTAGGGTCTAAGTTTGCATAATAATTCATGATTTCAGATTATTTCCAGCTGAATGAATATAGAAGGTAAGGAAAGGAATTTTGCATTCCACCCAAAATTCTAAGAAAGTAATATTTTACATAGATATATGATTCTTGAGTTAATTTCTTCTCTTAACTAGTGTAATAATTCTTTATCATATACTGTATTTACTTATTAGATGGTATGTTTAATAAAAACAGTTCTAACTCATACCATATTGTATGCTGGTAAATCGAAGGGCAATTCAGGGAGTGAAGAATACCATAATAGCATCATAGACTTAACTGATCTAAGTGCTACTCCCATCAGTCCAGCATTAAATATAGTAGCTGCATTATCCCTCATCAAGGAAATTTTAAACTTTTAGGTAACCTCTCTGCCATTTTTCCCAGGCCACAATGTCAGTCCAAAGATTATTATGTAGAAAGTTCAGCAACTCTAGGATGACTAAAATGAGCCAGTCAAATAAAAGATATATGTGGGTCATACATGAATGAGTTTGGGTTCCAACTAGCATACTAATATTTTTAAGATTGTATGGTTCAGTGGGAAAAACAATCATTTTTTTCAGTGTTGTTAATAGCAATTTTCTGAGGAAGACTTGAATTTTAATTCCTAAATAAAGTTATAAATAAATAACATTTTTTTTAACTCAGCTCAACCTAGAAATCTATTTTTTTAACCTGGTAATTTTATATATAATATAAAAAAGAACACTTCATTTGTTCTTTGACTAATTTCCAATCAGCTTGTAAATTTAATCAATTAAATTCACCTAAACAATTCCATTCATATGCTTAGAAAATTAAATATCCTTGTAACCTTTAAATATCATTTACAAATCTAATATATCTGATTCTCTCAAACACATTCACTGTCAGACTGGACTGTTGTACACACCTAACTAGCACTTGAAAAACTCTATAAACCAAAGATAATGAACAATATTCTCAGAAATAAACACTTGCCTCACGCTAAAGGAGTTCTCTTTTATCTTACAAATAAAACTACATATCTAATATCAATCTGATATTTCCAACTAAAAATTTTAAAACTAATCTATAACTGTCAAACCTATCAGACTATCTCAACACTTAACAAGCACTAATTATCATAATGATCATGAAACTTATTCCTACATATAATATACAGCTATTAATAATTTGAATTTATTTTATTATTTCTATGCCTTACTGAGGTTGCAAAGTTGTAAATTAGGGGAAACAAATGTTCCAAGTTAGGTGGACTGAGATTTCTTAGTCTAGGACTACTAAATTTGTCAGTTAGAAATCTGAAGTTTCACATAAGAGTTGGGGCATACCTTCCAGCGTGACCTCCTTGTAATCCATTCCTTTATTTTCAACCTGATAATGCTTAACTCTCTTTTTTGTAACAATCTTTTCCCACAACTTTTAAATTGCCGAGATTCTGTATGTCATTTAACTTGATTTGTTTGTGCATACTTCTCATAAAACCGAACGCATCAACCATTATCCTGTAGTCATTTTATTGACATATACCCTTAATGAAACAATACTTTGGAGCTTCATTTATTATGTTAGAACAGAGTTGTGCAGTGTTTAGCGTTACTTCTAAGCTACATGATAGGGCAGTGCAGCTTAATAGAATAACCATAAACTTGGTGGGTGGGGAGAACTTGGTTTGAATTCTAGCCTTGCCATGTACCTACCAGCTGTGACACAAAACAAGTTATTAAGTCTCACTGACCCTCAGTTTTTTCATAAGTAAAGTGGTTTCTGATTTCTTATGTTGTTAGGAAGATCAAGCTAATGTATACCAAACACAACATACTGTATATGCTCAATAAACTGGAGCAGGTACCACTTACTAGTGTCATTATTGCAGACTATAATTTCAGGTATATATTTTAAAGTTGTGTCATTTTTTTCACTTTTACAGTTATAACATCACAATTCTAATATTGGGGGAAAAACCCAATATTAGGTTTTTTATTATGCTTAATATAATACTAATTCTGATTAACTACAATAATCCAACCCTACCTAAAATTATAGTCACTTAAATCTAGTCTGTTTAGGTAAAAATAATAAATATTTCATCTTAACTGTGAACTTCCATGAGCAAAGTCTAAAACACTCACTGATATTAAGGTTAAATTTTGGGAGTATAGATGCCTTTTTCCACATCAGAGAACTTCTAAAATCACAATTGTTATATTTTTTGTTGAGAAACATTGAGTTTCTCTTTAAATGCCAAGCAGTCTTGTAAGCTCTGGTGATAAAATGATTGAAAGACAAATAACTTTCCCCATGATCTGGAGCTTTCATTCTAATTGTAAAAGGCAGAAAATTTATTAACAAACAAATAAACCAACAGGGAATATCAGATTATGAGAGCTGGTGGATAACCAAATATGGTTATGTGATACAGAAAGTCCAGGTAGTTACTTGGATTAAGTGCTAGGCAAAGACTATTTGGGGAAATGACAGGAAGGAAGTTCAGGGAAAGAGAATTCCAGGTGAGAGAACATCAAATACAGAGCCCTTTAGGTGGGTGAGACCTTGCAACTTTGGGAATAAGAAGAATGTCATTGGCCAAAGTGGTGAGAGAGTGAATAGGAGATGAAGTCAAAGAAGGCTGGAGACGGATCCTAAGGTATTTTAAGAGTATGGGAGTTCACATTTTATTCTGATTACTTTAGAAAGGTAATGGGATCATTTAGAAAAGGCAGTGACAGGAAATCATCCATATGTAATAAAGATCATGTGGCTACTATGTAGGTAATGAAAGAGTGTGATTGGCAAGACTAAAAATTAAAAATCCTCTCCACCTGTTGATCTCCTGGTGATAATCACTTATAAAAAGTTGGTAATATCCATAATCACACACAAGCATATATTCACAGAGATGTGTATAGGATTGGTATGTGTGTGTGTGTGTGTGTGTATTTTTAAAACTATGAGCTGAAGTATTGTCCTTTCCACTTTGACCTTCCATTAATTGTTCTGTCATTTATCTTTCATTTGTTTTATTGACTTTGTAAATGTATTTACTTTTGTTACATAATATTTGAAACATAAAAAAAAATGTGGCATATATTAAATTGTGAAGCATAGTATAATAAAATCAATACCCGTGAACTCACCAGCCAACTTAGGAAACAGTATTTTCCATATGTTTTTCCCTTGTTGAAACCTCTCCCTAACCAATCCTTATGCCTCTCTACCAGAGATAGCTACTAACTTTTGTTCTTCATTTCCTTGACTTTTCTAATAATTTCTTCACCTCCAAAAAAGATGTTGTTTACTTCACCTTTTTAAAATCTTTCTTTAAAATGGTACCTTATTGTATGTAGTCTTCTGTGACTTGCTTTATTCACTGCCATATTCTAAGGCTTGTCCTGGTTCGTTCCATGAACATTTAAGTGTTGGCTCTGTGCCACATACTGTATACTTTTCTTCTGCCTGCAATACTTCACCCTTTTCTCCGCTTCCTTTTCAGCAATTATTTGATATAATGTAGTGAGTTGTTAATCTCCTAGATCAGGATTCAAATACTGGTTATGTCACTTATTTGGTCTGTGATATTGGACATGTGAACCTCTAAACCTCAATTTTGTAATGAATAAGAGAGTGAATACATGAAAAATACATAGCATAAAACCTAGAACATAGAAAGAATTGAAATATTTAAATATTATATTTATAATACATATTTTATGTATATACACATATAATAATCACTGTGTACCAGGCATTATTTCAGGTGTGTGATACATCACTGAACAAAAAAAGACAAAATTTTTGTTTTTCTTTTTTTCTTTTGGCCACGCTGTGCTGCTCGCGGGATCTTAGTTCCCAGACCAGGGATTGAACCTGGACCCTCGGCAGTGAAAGCATGGAGTCCTAACCACTCGACCGCCAAGGAATTCCCAAAATTTCTGTTTTTCTAGAGCCTCAAACCTAATGCAGACATTGGACATTAATTATTGGACATTAAATATAAGACATAACTATATTATAATAATATTGTAGAAGATGGTAAATGCTATGGGGGCAGAAATTGCAGAGTTGGGTGAGTGCAATACAGTTCTAAATAGGGTGATCAAGTTAGGTCTCTTTCAGGAGCAAAAGTTGAAGAGATGAAAGATTTATCCATACCAGTATCTGGGGAAGGAGCACTCCAGACAGAAGAAATAATCATACAAAACCTAAGGCAGAATTGTGCTTGGTGTGTTAAGGAATGGCAGGGGAATAGGTGTGGCTAGCCCAGGTAGGGGAGACTAATGAGAATAATAATAGAAGATAATGGGGGCAGCTCAAATAAATGTCACCTAACAATGATCATAATTCCATCAACTCTCAGCTGAGATGTCACTTCTTCAGTGCAATGTTCTCAGATTTCCTAAACGTGTTCTCTTGTTACATGCACTTAAAAATTATTTCAATTAAGCAGTATAAAAAACATTAAAAAAGCATGCAAAATATAAGCGTATGGCACGGTGATTTATTACCCTTCCCCAGACCAAATATTAGAATATTGAGAGTGCCTCAGAAACCATTTGAACCCTTCTCAATCTTTCACCTCAAAACATAGTAACTATCTTAACTTTTAACAGTACTTTTTGTTTTGCATGTGTCTGATACTTATCCACATGAAATCATCCAATACATATTTTATGTTTTCCTCCTTTCCTTGGACATCTATATTGCTTCAGGAGGCTATGTTGCTCTTTTATTTTCATCGCTGTATATTATTCTATAATTTATTCATTCATTCTACCATTGATAATCAGTTGGGTTGTTCACAGTTTTCAGCTATAAGTAATGCTTCTATGGAGATTTGTGGGCACATTGTACTTTTGCTTTTATTTTTGTTAATTTATATTTGATTAGTCTGTCACTTACTAGTCTAGCAACTCCATGAAGGCAAAGATGTTTGTGTTTGCCTTTCCCCTTTGTATTTCCTAGATTCGTATTTGGCATGCAGTAGAGGGTAATTGATATTTTTAATTAGTTAACTAATAAAGCAAATGTGAGAGATTTGTTCTCAGTATTTCAGCTTGAAGTTTTGAAGTATTTTTCAATAGAAACATTTTTCAAGTGCAGGTTTTACTGCACCGATTTTCTTATTGTACTTTTATTAGTTTTGCTGTATGTGTATGTATGTATTTGCTGACCTATATAACAATATAGACATTTCTAAAAGATAAACATATCCCAATATTTATAAAACCAATTGTCTAATATTTTAAGATTAGGTACTCCTATTATTCAAGGAATTCAAATATATTTGGAACATAACCCATTTGTGAGCTTGATTTCACCATTAGTACTAGTAATAGTTCTAAGAAGTTTTTCATCCTTGGAAAAGCTTCTGAAAATATTTTTGTTTCCTGCTCACAAGATTGTTAATACTTTTTGATCCGTAACTCAAATAAAATAGCAAAGCAATAAACCAGAAAAAAGTCCTCCCCAATGGAAAAATATTACACTGCTTTCTTGAATTATCAGACACTTGGAAAATTGAATTTGAGAATATATATAATGATGTAAGGATTTTCAGTTCTCTATAAAACTTCCTACTGTCTAGAAATGAATAAAGATGAATCGACTTCCTTTATCTCCTTCAAAAGAAAGAAAAGTTGAGATAGTATGTAACCTGTAAAATTACATTGGTCTTACAAAATTTATGGAAAATGTTAAGTTTAGTAACATTTTAATATACTCTGTGTTCTTTTCTTACCAAACTGTTTCTTCTTGCAAGATTCTGAATTCATAAGTAAATCTTTTGTTAATAAAACTTACAAATTAATGCATATTTAAATGTCTCATTCCCATAAAAGTTACAATGAAAATAATTTGTTTTACCTTAGAAATTTAAATTATTAAATTCTATCTAGAGTACATTTCTATGTATCTTCATGTTTAAATTGGTATAGTATGTTACATTTATTCCTTTTAAATAGTTATAATTATTTCTGGCATAGGCATTTAAGAATACACTTAATGAGAACCAATTATTATCATTAATTTAGTTCCTGATGTTCTCATGCTACTGTACTACAAGCATGTAGAAGTTGTATATTTGCCAGATGCCAGAAATATAAGCCTCATATAACTGTAATAGAAACAAAAAATAACACTGTGTGTGAAAATTCAGTGTGGTGAGTGCATTTCCTTTTTATCCTTTCCCTCATCCAGAGCCGAATTCGTAGGATGTGGAATGACACGGTCCGAAAGCAGTCAGAGTCTTCCTTCATTACTGGAGATATAAACAGTTCAGCATCACTCAACAGAGGTAATTAGAAATAATTTTTCATATTTACTCTTTTTTGTGATTACTTTAAGAAGTTCTTAAATGCATTGCTTTATTTGCAACTTCTGGACCTTGTTCCATGTGATAGGAATATTGCAAGGATATAAAACCTGGTTGAGTGTAGTAGTGTATTCCATTATTCATAAGCCTTTTTGTTTTTTCAATCCAGAATTTTCAGGAGATCTTTTCTGAAAGTAAGTTAAAAAGTGAGAAACTTCTTTCTCTAGTCATCTGCCACTATTATAAACTGGTGAGCTGTCAGGCCTCATTGGAAGCAGTGAAAATGGGCAATTATGTGGCTATATAGTCTGCTAAACATCATAGAATTCTACATTGTCCCACGTATAGAGCAATTTCATAGTCTTTGTGGAAGTAAAATTATACTCTCTAATACATACTTAAGGCAACCTGTGTATTTGGGGAAAAATCCCACCTAATCTTAATATCAAAAAGATGTGTCCAGATAATATTGGATACTTAAAGATACAGAAGAAAAAACCCACTATATATAAATTTTATATATATATAAAATGATTTTTTTGGTGTGTATGTGCTTCTGGTTAAAATGCTTCTGGGGTATCATTTTGATTTTGAAAATGAAGTTCCCTTAATCTACTATTTTGTTTGTGGTTGATGTTTTTATTGCTTCTGTCTCTCTCTTTCTCCCTCTTCTCCCCCTCCCCACTGTGTGTGTGTGTGTGATTAAAATTAAATTGACTGCAGTAAAAATGAGTAGATATAATGTTTGTGGAGAGCTAGAGTACACTACAGTCTGTACTGGGAAATCTTTAGAATACACTTTTATCTGGGGGGTGGCACTTCTATGAGCACATTCTAATTGCACTGTCCTAAAAGAGACATTTTTATGCATATATTCAGTGGTTATTTTTATGATTGACATTGTTATTTTTTTTAGCCTCCAAGCTAGAATTATTTGTTTGTTTTAAACCTGTTTCTGTGAGCTTTCTGTTATATTAAATGCTACTTAGAAACAAATAATTTAATAATTATGGTTTATGATTAAGAAAGATTCAGATGCTGGTGCTGTTAATTACTTTTACTCAAGTAAGTTGCATCGTATTTATATAAAAGAAGTTACAACAAGTAGTGTCTACGTTGAATTCGATATAGGGATTCATCCATATTATATTTAATCTTGATTGATTTACATACTTTTATTTGTGGTAGTGATATAGTAACTATAACCTAGTAATGATATTAAATTTTCTACATCACTTTTGCTTAAGTTAAAACAGTGAGTGCAAATATTCCTCCAAATATGAAGAAAATACATTAAAATAAAACAATTACCTTTTATTTTGTTTCACTTTTAGTTTATTTTACATAATATCTCTCAAGTATTCTTCTCATTTTAAGTTTAGTTTTACTGGTTAGTTTGTGAAAATTTAAATATGAATACTTTTAACTTTCTGACATACTTCCTAAACCACAGAGAACAAATTACTTACACATGCCTCCAAAGTTTAGGAACAAATTTGCTTTCATAGTGACAGATTTTTCTTTTCACTTTAAATAATACATAGAAATAATACATAGAAAATTTACAGTATGTTCCTTTAAGAAAACTATCCTTATTAATAAGATTTATTATTAGAAGTATCTTCCATCTAATGGTCACAGCAACCATAGGATAAGTGTCATTTAAACAAAAGATGAGATTTAATTTTAATGATGAACTGTTTATTTGCCTAATGTGAAGACAGATAAAATATGTAAAATAACTATTTGTTTTAGCATTATGATCTAAATTTGTATAACGATAGTAAGGTATGCAGCTTTATTAAAAATTATTTTAAATGCATAATTTTTATGACCTTGATTTTTAAGGTCAATCACATTATATAACATTGCTGTGCCCTTTTTAGTTCCTTCTCAGAAAGTTCAACTTGGAATATGTGCTATGAGGATGACTAGGTCAATTTGAAATATATTTAAAGAAAATAATATTTTATATTGTCTGATTATATGTTTAAATCTGTTTTTAAAATCTTTAGCTTTAAAAGATATTTCTTAAAGTTATTGAAGAAAGGGTATAAAATTTCTTGTGACATCCAATAAGTTACTTTGATGATGGCCTTGGGGAGGGGGTTAAATTGAATTTATGACTTGTATGTTCATGCAGTGATCTTTTCCTTCAGGATATATATTCTTCCTTTCACTCAGTGACTTTAATGGTGGTAGACATCATAGTGATCTTCCTGATCTCCTATATTAATTTCCTAGTTCCCCTAGTCAGAAACTCCTCGTTTTATTCTCATCTCATTATGTTTTATCTTAGATGAGTGCAGTATTTTAAAATTTTATTTCTTCATACTATATCTCTGAAGCTAGTCTTTAACTTCCTTCTTTAATCTTGTCTTATTTCCCAGGGTCCTATCCTCCCTGCATTCAGGCGTGTGTATCATATTTAGGTAGGTGGCATCCAAGATTCACCTTTCCAGATAAACACTTCAGTCACCTCAGCAACATAATTATTCACATCTATTTATTCAAAAAATTGTATTCCCTATTATTAAAATAAAATGTTAGACACTGCATTTTTACATCTTCATGTACAGTATTCTAACTTCCCATTCATTCTTAGTTTCTTACAGCTGCAATTTTTTTTTAAATTCCAACTCCATTTTCCTTTCTTTCTAACTTAGATATATTAAATCTCTTATGTTTGCCTTTAGAATACTTCTGACCTTTGAAAACTACAAGAAGTTGTCTAAAAATTAGTCCTATTTTCACTTCAGGTTTTCTTATTCCTATTCATACCACTGCTCAATTCATCAAAAGAATAATTATTTTAAAATTCTGTATGTCTTATCACCTATTCTTCCAAACAAGAATCCATCATTATCATCTTTGAGATTCATTAAGAACAAAGCATCTACCATGCAGTGCAGAAATCTTTCTCAATGGTTTTTATTTTTTCAAATCATCTCTAATATTCTGTTCTTGAACCAGCTTGTTACATCCTATGTATCAGTTTACCTGTCCAGATTTCCCAATGTGATAAATTTGATTACTATTGGGATTTTACTCCTTGGAATCAAGCAAGACCTTGGAACATTTGTTGATAATTTTCAATTTATGTAATCATTCTTATATATTCTCTTTGGCATTTTGTTATTTGGTCACCTCATCTCTTTAAAAACTTTCATTACATTGTCCTTTGAATATATTTATGAAAATGTTTTCCAGGTGTTCTCTATACATTTTCAAAATTTTTTCTTCTGCTGACTTGTTGGCTACAATGCTACACACTCATACGAAGCCAGAATTTCTTGAGGGCAATACCCAATACTCCAGGGTTACCATCAAGTTAACTTCACCGATGCCGCTGTATACACAGGTAGAAGGAGCTTTTTGAGAGCCCTAAGGTGATGGTTGATTACGGAGAGTTTCAAGGAAAGTTAACTCTTATCCAAACCCAAGTTTCACAAACCCCACAGGAGGGTTTATTCATTTGTTCATTTAAATATATACAATTTGCACATACCTAGAAGTCAGTCCTCAATCCCCAAGCTCCTCCCAGGCCAATAGAACTCTAATCCAAATTTCTGGTAGCTCTAAGTTCCTGATAGTAGTAGAAACGATTTGCAGCTAAGGTAATCTTTTTCACCTGTATCCCCTACCCACAATCTCTGCTAGCCAAACAGCATTCTGAGCGATTTAGATTAGCAATACCTATGAAACTTGAGTTTGATCCAAAAATGAAGCATTTGGGGAGAAATTTCTCTGGTAGTTCAGTTAATTGTTATACATTTCCACTCTTTCTGTAGATTTATGTGGAAATTGGGATATTTCTGAAATGAGATTTTACTAGGCTTTATCATCATGGATAATATAATTGCATTTCCCATTTTCTTTTTTTTTTAATAAGTTGAATTGACATCAGAAATTTCAGTTTAAAATCCAGGTTTGCTAGGTAGCTGCTACCAGTATGGTATTGCTATATGAATTACCAAAAGGTGGCCCCCTCCCAGCTGTGGATTGCAAAAATATGCCGCATCTGAGTGGCAGAATTAGCAAAAAGGCATTTCTCCTTCTGCAACAATGACTTGGCCTGTATTGTGGGTTTTTATTTCCCCTACCTCCCATTCTCCATCTTATCAACCTCCCACACAAGTTAATGCAGTATAGATTTTTATTCATGGAGATCAGACCAGTAAAGCTATATTTATTTAAGCCAGATTTAAGTGTTATATGGCAGAAGAATGTCTAATCTGTAGTTGTTTTTTGCATCGAAGTTTTGAGTAAGGAGTTTTAACCCAGCGACTTTGGGTAAATTGCTTAACTTCTCAGTGTCTATGTAATAGGGATATAAACAGTACCCACTTCAGAGGGACTTTGAGAGGACTGAGTTAATATGTGTTAATTGCTTACAACATGCCAGGGACATAATAAGTACTATTATTATTCTATTCAGAAGTTCACTTATATTTTCTAACAAATGAAAACTGGTCCTTGCCAGTGCTCTCAATAATGTTATTAAAATTCATCATTCACTACCAAAGGTTTCTTTTACTTTGTATTTTCTAATAACAGGTGGGAAGAATGAGGTGGTTACCTGAATGTCAAGTAAAAGAAATAATTTACCTAAAATGGTGCTCCCCTTGATGCTAACAAAAGGAAATAAACTAATAAAACTGAATTATCTCTTTTAAATTAGAAATTAAATGCAAATTATATCTGCATAGTTGTACTTTCCATTTTTGATTTGTAACTATATTTTAGCAATGAGGAAATAAAGGTAAAATATTTCTTCTCCCTACCTTAGATAATGATATAAACAAGCACTGCCTTCTCTTTCCTCCAAGCCCTCCCACCCTTCAGAGGTTTAGAGAACACTAGTTAGACAGGTCTGCTAAATAACCAGTTATGTAGCAGAGTAGGGATGTGACTCATTCCCTTTTTAAACTCATATCTTCTCAGAGCCTGTATTGTCTTTCCCAGGAGGTTGGTCACTGGCACAGATGAAACTTCACAATAAATCACCTGCTGTCTCATTAATATTCAGGCTACTAAACATATTTTGTTTTTATGTTTTTAAAGAAAAATACAAATGAAAAGTGGTGTTCACCGCAATTAATGATTTCTATAAATTAAAGCTACTAGGGTGAACATGCATACTCATTCACTCCATTTTATTAATGTTAGTAAATATAATTTGGCTTATATGCATAAAATGTCATATTGCCCAAAAGCCTTGCTGTTTTGAAGGATTATAAAATCATTTGTTATAAATATTAACCAGATTCTAATATAAGCTGACATTTGTCAAATGTGCAGAAACAGTTAATCATATGCCTAAGAGCACTTCTGGCATAGCTAACAAATCAAACTAGGCTATATAACAAATTATTTTTTGTTTTGAGAAAGTATTACAATGATATGAGCACAAATATAATAAGTGTCCCATGGTATGGAGAAATTTTTCATTTGAGATTCGCCATTATATTTATATCTAGTATTTTTTGACCTTTATATTCTTGATTGTAAATGAGGCAACAGTGATTTCTGTGTTAATTTCTTTCCTTTGTATGTGTCCTCAATAATCAGAAAATGTACAATAAAATAAAGATATCTTCTGTTTCAGGAAAAATCAGTTTAATATACAAAAGCAAAATAGGTACAGATTTTAAAAAGTGAGATGCTGCATCAAATAGATAACTAAACAATACTACTAATACCCTGATTCCTAACTCTAGGAGACCGAATAACTTTCAGAATGAACTTTTCATTGTAAAATGGAATATATTAAATATTGATCTCTAGTCAATCTGGGGCAAATGTTCTTTCTATAAGTTGTTAGCAGGAACTGAAAAAGAAAAACTTTTAAAATGCGTGCCCAGTGAGTCCTTCTTATGTTTTGCTCTTAACTTTGTCTCTTTGTCCGGAATCCTTGAAATCATCCAGCCTCTCACAGCCAGCTACACAATATTAAAAATGGTTTTATTATTATTATTATTATTATTATTATTATTATTATTATTATTATTATAGTTTTCAAAGATCGCTTCACAAAGGGGTTATTTATGTAGAGTAGATTTCTCATTTTTATGGTTTATTATCTTACTTCCTTTATATATACTTAGCAGTATCTCTTACCTCTTTGTTATAAATCAGACAAGCCACAGTGGGTTACCTTGATAACTTCTAAATATGGTGCTATAGAACATCTCCAATTGGTTTTAAAATATTACTGTTTTGTATAAGTTGCTGAGGATGTAATTTTTTTTAGAAAACAGTATCTTTTTTGAGAACTAAATGTGAATACTACAACTTATCTTCAGAAATTAGTGGTATTCTTTTCTCTGATAGAACACAATGTGCCTCTTTATAGTCTTGGTGACGTTGGGATTTCTCCTTTAGTGTGTGTAACTATCATTTACCTGTTTTACACTGTTCATTATTTATTATCCATTATCTTTATATCCATGAAGAACCTGGGTTTTTTGACAATTTGTCCAAAATCACATGGCTGATAAAGAACACAATCTAAATTCCAAACGGGGGCTTTCTGACCACACAGTCCTACTTACAATAATAAAAATTTTCGTTATTTTCTTATGATGACAGTTTTACATGAAGCTTGCTGAAGATTAGAATTAAGCTTCCAAGAATGTATTTCAGAATGATTTTTATCACCTCATGGAAATAAGATATTCTTAAAGTGCAATTATTCACATCTTTATTTCTTAATTTCCTTGATGTACTATTCATTTCTTTCCACTTTATTTTGTTCTAAGTACAATTCTTTAGAGTGGATTCATTCATCCTATTTACTCAGGGAAAGAGAAGCTTTAAAATATTGTGAATATATGGGGAGATGGATTGACCAATAACATTTTTTTACAAAACTATTTGATATCGAATATGCTGAATTACTATACATAACTGTTCAGTTGTAGGACTTAGATTGCAAGAATTTTATAATCATTTTTTTCTCCTGGAAGTTCTCAAATACCAAAAATCTCAAGATATTTTATTAGTAGAATCCTTTTATCTTTAATTTTTAATTTCTTATATTTCAGTAAAAGGATGAATATTTTAGTCAGGGCAAAGACTGTGTTTAAAAAATCTGGTAAATAGCTTCTGCCTATAATCATTTAGTAATAGAACCAAAGATATAACTTTCCCAAATCTCCATACTCCTGAATTTGATATTCCTTGAAACTGTGTCCTCTGTCAGGGCAATATAATAATGCCTAGAACAGATAGGAAATTTATTTGAGTTGACTTCAAATAGTTAGTGATAATGTTATAAATTAAACTTTGTATTACTTTTATGTGCTAATTCCAGTTTTTTAAAAACTATGAAATGCCTTATAATTCAAAATTTAAAAGCAAACAAAACTAGACTGTACCTCTCATCTGGAAAAATATTCCTACTGTATTATAAGCATAAAATTGTGATGATATAAATGCGGTATATAATATCCAAAGTTAACTAAAGTCATCACTTGTTCAGATTATTTTTTCTAAGAAATAGATTATATTAACCTATATCTGCTATTTGAAAGTAAATAGAAGTTAGTTCATTTACATGAAAAATTAAAATATGGAAATGGGATATATGTTTAGCATAAGAAGGTCTTATTAGAAAAAAAAGATACTTAAATACCAATAATTGTGTATTATCCAAGATAGCCCCTGTTTATTGCATACTGGGGCTTGCACTTTATATAGTTCAGCCTTATATGCTGCATGCCATTTAAAAATAAGTGTTTATGTAATAGGCTCTCCTGTAATCTTCATAATAGGCTTTTCTCATAATTTATTATTATAAGGAATGTGGGTGCTTTAAAAACTAAAACAGGTTACCCATCACATTCATAAATAGTAATTTATAACCCCAGAAAATCACTGCAGAACTAAGAAAGATTTAAGAGGATATACAGATTGAGGGAAGACAGTTAGTCTTGATGTAGAAAAATAGAAACAATATGTTTCCTGAAACAGTCTCAGTCTAAACAGAACAGAGCTGGTTATGATTATATGACAAAATAAGCCTTCTCTGAACAACATAATCAAGAATCTCTTTATTCGTAGATATCTTGTTTTAATTCATATCTACTTTTCTCTCACATGCTTTTTTTCAAATAAATTTCCAAATATAAAATTCAGGTTTTAGCTGGTATAGACTTTCTGCATACGAATTTGTATAATTTGCACAATATAAGAAAGTATGCCAATATAGGGCAGAGAAATATATGAAAAGTCATATTTTCTTCAAATTGGTAAATTATTTTGTATTGTTAAATAGTTATACTTTCCTTTGTTCTGAGGTTTGTTTTATTCATCAGAAATTCACAAGCAGTGTGAATTTACAAATAAAATGTAAAGCAGTGTGTGATTTACAAATAAACATAGCTGTGGGAATGACTACATACCACATACTATACACTACCTTCTTACTAAAAAAAAATGGAATTTACTGCTACTTTACCTGTGGTTAAGCATACTTGACCCATTATCTTTGGGCTCAGTATTCTTTGTTTTGAGTACTATGCCAATGTATTCAAAATGTCCAAGTTAAAAGCACACAGAAATACATGACTTTGACCACAAAAAATGAGTTTTAAAGATGAATGACTGAGTAGTATAGGTTCATCATTTCTACTTGCAAATCAGCCACTTCCTATACTGTAAAGCAAAGATTCGCCAAGAATTATGATTTCCAAGCCTACCACTGTTGGCTAGAGCAGTCAGAAAACATAAGATCTCTGAGAAGCTTCTTTTTCAGTAAAAAACAACAATGAATATCTAATGGTATCAGTTTCTTCATTGCAATACAACCAGGTTGTGTTGAATTTCAGGGCAAAAAAAAAAAAAGTATATACATAAAATAATACTTTAGAGCTTTTAGAAGAAAATATATTTTACATTTTAGGTTAAAGGAGTTCTTAAAGACAAAATCACAAAGATCATAAATTATAAGAAAAAGACAGATAAGAGTCCTATCTCAAAATTTAAACAGTACTCAAACAGGTGAGCTACTGGAAGGAGGTGTAAACAATACATATAAAAAACAAAATGTTAATGCATATATTGTGTAAAGAATGCCTACAAATCAATAAATAGAATTCAACAACCTAATATGTATGTGGGCAGAAGATAAGAACAGGCAATTCACAGAATAAGAAACCTTTACAAGCAATAAATATATGAAAAATTATTCCATCTCTCTGGTAATCAGGAAAATGCAAAGTATAACAGTAATATGAGATACTTCATACTCTGTCAAATTGGCAAAATGTCAGCCTGACAATACCATGTCCTAGCAAGAATTTAAGAAATATACATGGGAAGTGTGAATTGATACATACATATTTGACAGCATTGTGGCAATATGTTGTAAAATGAAAATGTGGACCACATATGACCCAGGAATTTGACTTCTAAATGTTTATTGTAGAAAAACCCATGTATCTGATGAAGAAGACATGTATAAAGCCAATTAGTGCAAAATAAGGGAGAACAGAATATGTAATTTCTAGGGTTCCCAACTCTAAAGCTTTGAATTTACATATTGAAATAGAGGCAACACATCTACATTCAGAATATTTCATTTTATACTGAACTAACAATGACCCAATCTGTACTCTGGAGAAGACATGTCATTGAAATCCATATTAATAGATTCCCAGTGAATGAATTAGCTATTAAAAGAAGCTGAAGTATCCCTGAACCATTTGAAAGAAATTTAATAGGCAGGTTGATTAAAATTTAATAGCTAACTTGTTGGCTATTAAAAGTGCACAGTGTGATAAATCAAGATGTCAGCTCTTCAATTTATGACTTAGAAAAAAATGATGAAAGAGATTTTGGCTTTCAATAAAACATTTCTTTGACACTTTGTAATTTCATTAATGTTTGAATAAAAACAGTAAAAAATATAAAATTATGGTTTCTATGGCTTTAAAACTTGTATAACTTTTAAGGATAGTAGGCAGATTATTTTAGCTTTGTTTGTTATTATAAACAACTTGGTCTTGATTAATATGGCTGTCTCTATTTTATAAAGTAGCCCTTTAAAATTGAACTAATCATTGCTTACACTGTCTTTCTGTAGATTGCATGTGTGCTGATATTGTTTTGCTACATAGAAAAGCAAAAAATAGGAAACAAAATATTTAAAATAGAAAATGCCTATTGAATCAGTTCTCCACCGTTCTAGAAGTCTCTTTTATCTATTTACTTTTATTTTTGTTTATTTATGTTATGTGAATTAATACGTGAATATGAAAATAAAATAATTGAATATTACAGAAAAGCATATTATAAAAAAGTAATGCACTCCTATAAGGCTCCTAATAAGATTTTTTTTTTTTTTTAATAAATTTATTTATTTATTTTTGGCTGTGTTGGGTCTTCGTTTCTGTGCGAGGGCTTTCTTCATTTCTGTGCGAGGGCTTTCTCTAGTTGTGGCAAGCGGGGGCCACTCTTCATCACGGTGCGCGGGCCTCTCACTATCGCGGCCTCTCTTGTTGCGGAGCACAGGCTCCAGACGCGCAGGCTCAGTAATTGTGGCTCACGGGCCCAGTTGCTCCGCAGCATGTGGGATCTTCCCAGACCAGGGCTCGAACCCGTGTCCCCTGCATTGGCAGGCAGACTCTCAACCACTGCGCCACCAGGGAAGCCCTCCTAATATGATTTTGTTGAAACATATTTTTGGGAGAGGGTGCTAAAAAATGTTTGAAAATCACTGATATAAATATGTTTAAGAAAAACTACCAGAGTCATGTGTGACCTTGAATAAATTATGAACATCTCTGGACCTGCGTTCCTTTACATATTGAGCGATGATAGTAGATTAGATAAGATTAAAATCTTATTCCATTGTAAATTCTGGATTATAACCTTTCTCCATTATGTTATACTGCAATTGATTAGGTGATACTTACATACATAAGATATATTTTGGGTATTCTGAATCATTTTTTCCAGTTTTCTTGTTTATATTATAGGTCACTCGCCAAAGAAAGAGACATGTCTTTTTTCCTGTATACCACTTTTCTTAAATATTGAAAAGGAAGTAAAAGCCTCAGGACCCTTTCACCAGAAAGAAGTGCAGGCATGTGTGTGCACAACGCAGCACACAAACATACACCAAAAGCATTTTACATACAATTTTAAGGGTTTCACAACTTCATAGATACCATCTCCTGGTGAAAGATTCCTTGCCTTACACTGAAGTTAGTATTCTAATTCTATAGAAAATACCATCATTAGTGAAATTATTTTTACTTGTACAAAATGAAATCTCTGCTTTGGGCCAAAATTAATGTCTGAAAACAAAAGCACAAAGTCATCACTCAGTAGTAACTCTGCTTTGTGTATAACTCTGACGTGTATGCATCAGTCGATATATATAAAGAAAATGACTTCATAAAAGAAAAATATGTCAAACCAAAGGAGAGAGAACCACGAGGGAATTAAGTAGAGGATGAGGTGCATTAAGAAAGAAAGAATCGTCCAGGTAAAACTATTTTATTGAAATAAAACAAACAGAACATTTACCATGTTATATGTTTATACATAAAAATTTGAAAATTGACGTATATTGGTATGTGACTATTACAGAATGGTTGTATTCAGTTGGTTCATTAGATCACCAAGGTCTTAATTTATAAAACTTTGCCCATTCAATATGATAAAATAAGAATGTAACTACATTTTTAAAAAAATGAAGT
Organism: Balaenoptera acutorostrata; assembly: GCF_949987535.1. Taxonomy (NCBI): domain Eukaryota; kingdom Metazoa; phylum Chordata; class Mammalia; order Artiodactyla; family Balaenopteridae; genus Balaenoptera; species Balaenoptera acutorostrata. The sequence goes on along the minus strand of NC_080068.1, from coordinate 61,475,877 downwards.
GTGAGGGGCAAGCAGAGTGATGGTTCAAGTTATTTTAAGAGCTTTTCAGTATACTTTTGTTAGCCTGCTGTCAAGAAGAAACGTTGTTTGAATTATGTTTCTGAATGATATAATATAGATTCAAGTGAGATCCAACTGTCATCTTGTTTCAGATCTGTTCTTTACTTCACAATTTCAAAGCAGGCGGATCTGCCTTGGAGCTTCAGTCCTCAATTACATGTTCACATTGAACTGGCCTAGGCAGTGCTGTCATTCAGGGCCTCCCAATGTCAAAACACCTATTTTATTTTCATAAGGAAGGAAATGTAGCAGTTTTGTGGTTAAAAACTACACATTTGAAAAGAGTGTACTCATTATTCCATTCAAATTTCACTCATTTAAAAACTTTTATATCAAAACCTCAGTCTTCAGGTATAAAGTTAAAAAAACTCTTCTTAAAATGATTATCTGTGATTTTGAACTTAGTCTTTTTTCAGTAACTTACGGTCTTACAAAAAATCATCAGAAAAACTTGCCTAAGTTTTTCAGTGTGGAATATGAAAATCCTCTTTTGCTTTCTATCATGCTTTCACCAGAAATAAAGATTTTGTGCTTGGTCTTCTGTTGATAGCCTTGTTAATGATTCACATATGTAGAAATTCAATGTTAATTCCTTTTCCATGGTTTTATGAAAGAGCTGACCCTTGTTTCTGATAGCAAATATGCAGGTATGACTAGACTGTAGCCAGGATTTAAGGACTCAGAGAATTAAAGAACAGCTATTTTTCACAGCCACCTTGAGCTGTTTTACCCTATTTAGCTTTTTGAGTCATGGCAGGTTGTACTGTTTCTTTCCCCTCTAATTAATATCTGCAGTTAGTATTCAGGTAGCATTTTCTATTTCCAAATAATTATATGGATGTTTATCTTTGCTTTAAAAGTTTCAGTATTATGGCCACTGGTGTAGTATTAGAAGGAAATAAATCACATTAGAAATTAGACAAATGGCACTCTTCAAAAATTTACTCAAAATATAAAACTACTCATAATTGATAAAAATGACTTGTTTTAGTTTTCATATTTTCAGGATGCCATGCATTTCACATAAATTTTTTCTTTAATTAAGGAAATATTTATTGAGCTCTAAGAACTATCCTAGACGTGTGGTATAGAGCAGTGAAAAAACAAAAACCCTATGTATTCCCTGTTTTCCTGGGGTGTACATTCCAGTGAAATTAGCACATAAACATGCTTTTCACATACATAGGCTGTAACTACCTCCCAGCATCAACGTATTTGTGTTTTCAAACTGGCTAACCAGTAAGCTTAACTTTTCAGCTGAGAAACAGTGACAGATGGTCTGTAAACACTGATTTTCTTGGAAGTCTTCAGCAATTTCACAGCTATTAGAAGGGAAGTTTACAAATCAGAAGTTAGTTGGAGGTTAGAGAAAGAGGCAAGATGGACAGAACCTTGGAAAGTAGTATCAGAATTCAAAGTGACCCTATTAAATTGGAGAAGCAGCTAGAAGCAAACAGAATAGACTTGGGCAAAGACAAGTGAAATGCAGTGCAGCTACAGAGAAAAGACAAAAGTAACTGCACATAAAAGATGAAGGAAAACAGGTTCTGTGCAGGTTTTTAGGAAAAGATCTAGGCATTGGCAAGAAGCAGGTTTTTTTAGCACAGTCGGTGCTACCTTTCAAAAGTATAACGGAAGTGCCTAAATGTGAGTGGGTACTGTAGGCAACACTTTCTAGGAAAATTGCACTTGTTTGGCATGCCAACAGGAAAAATGGCCTCTTGAGGTCACAGCAAGCTGTGAGTGTCCATTAAAAATTATTAACTTCTTACACTAGGTGAATCAAATGAGGGATAATTGTTCAGTTATTCAGACATCTCCCTCATTCTTTCAAACTAGCAAACTCATAGAGCTTACCCATAACCTTATATTCTTTGCAAAAAATGAATCACCAAACTTTACATCCTGCTCTGTAATTCCTGTGACTGAGCCCTCACTTGTGTTATAACTCTCCACTTTCAGGACTAAATCAGTTTCAGTGACATTATATTAGTTTTAAATGGTGCATGAAGTATAAAAATGAGCGATAGTTAAAAAGCAACTTAATTTATATAGTGTTTCTTTTTCTATCAGGAAAAAATGTCCTTAATACCAAGGATAAAGAAAAAACTGATTTTATTTTTAAGTTTTAAATTTTTTTAATAAATGTTTGTGTGGTTTTAGATTTAACAGCAGGTAGATCTCCAATCATGTCACTCATTAGGGCTGTAGATTAGTAACAGATTCTGTGTTGCACCCGGATTTGAGGAAGCACGCTACCAAAGCCATGTGGCGGAGACTGAATACTGTTCCATTTCACCAACATTGTCATAATACAGCTGTATACCAATCCTTTTCTGCTACTGTTGCTTGCCTTTCTAGCTCAGCAGGAATTGATGATAAATAAGTGAACTTTAAAATTCAGTCTTCCTATATTAGTAGATTTCACTGATATAAGTGCTTTAAATTTAAAGTACATTCAAAAATTAGGAAAACACTAAGAAAAACTGAAAAGGAGCTTTATGCTAAGAAAGCTAGAACCAGATAGATTATCTATACAAATTGTGATAGCTTTGTTAGAATTCCATTATGGAGCTCCATTTTTGTATGATTAAACTTTTTTTATTCTCACATTATTAGCTTTTTTTGTAAACTGAATGCTAAACAGAAACCAAAATATTGAGTCACCTGCTTCTTGCTTATGCTTGATTCTTCCCAACTCAATTGTTTCCTTATTCTAACGTAGAGATCATCTTTTTTTAAATTACATTCTTTTATCATTTATTTATTAGTTTTTGAATTCAGGTAAATTGACATATAACATTATACTAGTTTCAGGTGTATAGCAATTAAATACTTGTACATATTATGAAATGGTCACCACATGAGTCTAGTTCACATTCATCACCATACAAAATTACAGTTTTTTTTCTTCTGATGAGAACTTTTAAGCAGATCATCTTCTTTTACATCAGCAGGTAAAAAAAAAAAAAAAAAAAAAAAGGAATATTTTCTTTTCTAAGCTATATGAAGCCAGGGAAAAAAGTGATGAGCCATCTTTCCAGCCTACTGTTTGTTTTCCAGTTAGTTTAAATTACATAATGTGTAGGAATAAAGGGAAATGTGTAGAGATGTACATATAAGTCCCAGGCATAAAGATCTTACCATTATTTGATCTATTAGGAAGTGTAAAAAGTTTGAGCAATTTCATATTTTTAAGGTTTTTACCCTAGTTCATTTTAAGTTGCTTACACCTTTCATTTTTTATTTCAATGCTTATTTAGAGTAACTTTAGAAGACAGCTACTTGTGTTAGAAAACTAACTTTCCTTTTTACTTGAGAAAAGGCTGCAATAATAAATATTAGGTAGCAGATACAATTTACAGGTAGTTTGCTTTCTAAAAATGTTGGGCAGACCAAATCCTGTCTCAAACAATTAATCTTAAATTTGTGTAATATCAACAATATCCATGTTTAAGATTAACAGTATTCCATTTCTTATCTGAAAGACACTGTAGCCAACTCTTTTTAGCTTTTCATACTAATATATCATGTGCTTAATTCATCAATGGGAAATAATAACCTGATATGCCCATTATACGATAAATTGAAGATCTGTCATCTCACTGTGTAAAGACATCTAAATGTATATGAAGTACAATTTCAGCAAATATTCATCGAGCACATAGAAAACTTCTGTGCTAGTTCTATGCTAGTTCTTTGCAGAATGTGTAGGATGCAAACATATGGCTTATTTCCTGATAAAACTGAAACTTTCTAGCTCTAGCGATCAGACAAGCTTTATTGTCCTTTAAATCAATAGTTCACTTTCCCAATTTTGAGGTTAAAATATTTATTTGACTGGTAATTTACTATATGACAAAGAGCTATGATTAAGAAAAAATTTAAACTGCCATGGCCAAGTTTTCCCTTTTCATTTTTTTAACATTTCTATGAGTGACTGAATGTTCTTGTCATATTCATTCAATATAGATTACTTTTTATTTTGAGATAGTTGTAGATTCACTTGCAGTTGTATGAAATGATACAGAGATTATGTACCTTTTGCCCAGTTTCCCTCAATAATATCTTGTAAAACTGTACTACAGTGTCACAGCCAGGACACTGACATTGAAACAGTCCTCCAATTTTGTTCAGATTTCTTCTCTTTTACTTGTATTTAATTGTATTTGTGTGTGTGTGTGTGTGTGTTTAGTTCACTGCAATTCTATCACAAGAGTAAGTTTGTGTATCCACCACCATAGCCAAGATACAGAGTCATTCCATCACCTCAAGGATGCCTCATGCTGCCCTTTTATTACCATACCCACCTCCCTCCCGTTTGCATTTTTAAGCCCTGGAAACCACTAATCTATTCTCCATTTCTATAATTTTGTCATTTCAAGAATATATGTATTTATGGAATCATTCAGTTTTTGAATTGTCTCTTTTACCCAGTATAATTCTCTAGAAATTCATCCAGGTCATTATGTGTATTGATAGTTGTTCCTTTTTATTCCTGAGTAGTGTTCCATGGTGTGGATATGCCACAGATTGTTTAACCATTCACCAGTTGAAGGACATCTGGGCTCTTGCCCATTATGGGCTATTACAAATAAAGCTGCCAAGACCATTCATCTGTAGGTTTTTGTGTGAACATAAATTTCCAGTTCTCTGGGATAAATGTTCAAGAGTACAATTCCTGGGTGGTATGGTAATTGCATGTTTAGTTTTATGAGAAACTTGCAAACTGTTTTTCAGAGTAGCTGTACTATTTTACATTCCCACCAGCAAAGTATGAGTGATCCAGTTTCTCTTCATCCATGCCAGCATTTTTGTCACCACCATTTTTAAGTGTGTAGTAATATCTCATTATGGTTTTAACCTGTATTTTCCTAATGACTAATAACAGTTCTTTTCTCATTATGAGCTTGTTTGCCACCTGTATACCCTCTTCCATAAAATGTCTGTTTATACTTTTGGCCCATTTTCTAATTGGATTGTTTTTGGTTTTGTTTCTTGTTGATTGTTTTTTACTGTGGACTTTTGGGAGTTGTCCAAAGTCCCATATATCCCAGATACTAGTCCTTTGTTGGATTGCAAATATTTGTAAATTTGTTTGCAAGTATTTTCTCCTGTTCTATATATTTCTATTCTCTAATATATATATTTAAATTAATATATACCTGTGTTTTCAACCTATCCTTATATAATTTGTGTTTTTCTTTCTTCATTTTTCTTTTCTTTATCATCTAACATAAATATACATTCTGCCTATCATTTCCATACATGGCCTAATTATATTTAATAAAACTGTCATTCTCAATTTTTTGCTTTTTTGGTTAAATGACTCTTGAGGGTGGGAGGTTGTAATGCATACTGACAGTATGTTAGAGATTAAGTACATCTGTTCATAAAGAGATGAAAGAGTTTAACTTTGTTACTTTGCTATGCCAAAGTCCAAACAACCAGTTGGAAAATGGAAAATGGAATTATATATATTGCTTGATACCATGAAGTTAATATTTTATTTAAAAATAATATCCTTATGATCATTTTATCAGATTTGTAAGTTCACCTAATTAGTATGCTTACTATGGTGTACTAATAAGTGTGATTGCATTTTAGTTTATTTCAATTTAAAGAATTCTTCTTCATAGAATTTTAAGTAATGTCAAAATCTTCTGTTGTGTCAACAGCTGCTCTCCAAATGAGTGTTTTATCATAAATGTTGCCTTTTATTATTTCATTGAAAACAACCCAATGGTTTCCGTGATTGAGGGAATGTTTTGTTTAATTTTAACTTTTCTTTCTGTGTTTTCAACTTTTCTTTCAGCTTTTGTTTTGTGTTATATGTTTTGTTTATATGGAAGACAATATTTTGCTTTTTTTAAAAATTTTTCATTTTTAGCAAGCATGGGAATATATTTTTGCTTACACTCTGGGAAGGAGAAGACCCTAAATGTGGCTTAATCAACATTGTAAATCATTTAATTTCTTTCCCACTGAGTTGGATATGTGCCTTGTTGGAAACGTGTGCTTTAGTGGCATATATTTTTGAGTCGAACTAGCTGCCTGCCTGTAATCAGGACTATATCAACTGTTGTCATTCTAAATGTTTCCTTTCCTTTTTTTCAAACACATTTGCCTGATTGACCTTTTTTTTTTCTCTGTCTTTCTATGGGGCTGCTCCAGGAGCCATGGCTAATCATCTTATAAGCAATGCTCTGCTTCGTCCGCATGGTACTAACAATCCCTATAATACATTGCTTGGGGAACCGGCGGTCTGTAACAACCCTTCTGTCAGCATGTACAACGCACAAGGTGTGCTGGAGTTTATCTTAATTTTTTCAAGTGAGAGTCCCAGTTTATGTAGCTTTTATGGCCACATTCTATTTTTCTTTCTTTCCTCCTGCCTTTTCTTTCTTTTGGAAGCAGACGCACAGACTCTTTTTGCCTTCCACCCCTCTTGGTGCTTTTATTTTCCATTTTCCTTAGGTTTTCCTTAGTAAGAAATGGATTCCTTCCTTCTGATAAACAAATGCTTGATTCATCAATATGTGTTTGTTTCTCTGTAATGTTGTAAAATGTATTGTGGTTTGTCGGTACTTTTCTTGTTGTTGATTGATTTCTATATTAAATACCTGTGTATTCATTTTAAGAAATGAGATATTTGCCTAAGGTAAGTAAGATAAAGGAAGACTTGATTCAGCAATCTTAAGATCAAGAAAGTAATCTTACTCTGTTATACCATGAAGCACACTCTAGGCACAAACATCACTACTGATGAAAGCACTTAGATCAACTCCATGGAAAACACTGAAATAAGCTGTGGTGGAAAGAACAGTGAATTGAACAGTAGCAGATCAGGTTCTACCATAGCTTGACATTGCCTCTATGAACTGGCTCAGGAAGGTCATGAAATGCTTTTTCTACTCTGGCTGCATGTTAAAAACAAGGGTTTTGAATATGGTTCCTCTGTATATCCTCCAACTTTAAATGATTTAAAAATTTAATTGTATCTCAAACACATAAGCATAAATCTCTTTAAAACCACTTACAATCTAAGCATTTTTATGTGACTTTTTACCTTTTCTAAGCTAAAAAATGTATTGGGGCACAAGAAAGTAAAAATATTCATATCATAAATAAAGTGACCACAGGAAAAACTTATTCAAGTAAAAGTGTCATAAAAGAAAAATTTTAGTCAGTGATACACCTATTTAAAATTATATTTGAAAGAAAATTCACAATAACAAAGAGACCTCAGTGGTTCCTTCAAGTTGCATGAGACAGATTAGCAATATTTTAAATTTTTCCCAGACAATCTTGAATAAAATTTCTATTATCCTCTTTGGGAATCTTTGTGTGTGTGTGTGTGTGTGTGTGTGTGTTTTCCTTCTCAGTGAGAGGTAAAAGATTAGTGGCATGAGTGTGAAAAACTTGGTGTGCATGCTTATTCTAGAAAAGCATGTTTGTTGCAATATGGTCATTGGGTGTCTAAAACCATCTGAGTTTCCCAGGTGACACCTTGTCAGATACGAAGGATAATTTTAAATTATTTCAAAAATACCAAAGCCAGTAAGTCAGAAGTGACTTCAGGAATAGTCAAGTTGTTTTCCAATAGGATTAAATAATTAAGCAAACTGTCAGTTTTATCCAGTTTCTTAAGGGCCTACACCTAAGAATCATAGACTTAGAATCAAAAGAATAGATAGAACTCACTGAATCCTCTTTACCACATTGTGGATGTTCTGTCAACCTGTGCTTAAGTATTTCCTCTAATGAGGCCCTTCCTACCTCAGGATTTTATATATTCAATTGTTGAAATGCTCCATTCGTTATAAATATTTTTTCTTTCCACCAAGTCGAAATTTGCCTCTGGCCATGATGCTTAGGTTTGCTTTCTAGAACAAAGATGAGCAGAGCATTTTTCTGCTGTCTGTGGCAATCCTCTAAATACTTGAAGGCAGTTAATCTGGCTTCTTTTAGTCCTCCATTTTCTAGTAAAGCAACCTCAGTGCTATCAGTAGGAGAAAGTTTCTTCATGATTGTCCCCCTTTACATTGTCTACCATTTGTCAATGTCCCTATTTCATTGTAGCACTCAATGATGTGTATATTACATAATGCACTAAATGTGGTTTGTCAGAACAATTTTGCAGACCTTATAGAGTCTTGTTCGGGTTTTTCTCTTTATTTTCATTGGGCTAAATGACATAAATGTGTCATTAGAGTATTGTAAATTGTTCTGACATATTAATGAGTTTTGAAAGATGTTAAATGAAGATTTACACCATATTTGCATATTAAATCTATTCTACATTATTCACCTTATGCAAAGAGTTGTTGGAAATTGTTTTAAAATAAGTAATAATTTAGATCATATTTTGTTTAGCTTTTTTGATTATTCAGATATAATTTCTAATGTCTTAAATAATGAAAAACTAACAATCATTAATCTGTATGTTTTCCTTAATTCAGTATCTGCCTTCTTGTCTTATTTTACTCCTGGTATCCTAAGTTAGGAGATTTTTCTAAGGATGGAACACTATTATAAACACTATCAAAGTGAAATTCCCATGACAAAATTTAAAATAATACCATATAAATCCAAAGTTTTATTCCTATCGAGCCTATTACTGAATATTGCTATTAAAATTATCAAAAAATACACAAAGGATTCTTTGGAATGGATTTGATGTTTATGCCAGTAAATTAAATTCTACTGACTTTTCTTAAAAACAAAAGTAAATAGTTTTATTATTGGTTTTCAGAGTCAGAAATGGAATTGTTCAACTACTTTATGTTTTAATATTTTTGAGATGTTAAGAAACTATGGTAGTGCTTAAAATAATTTTTTTACCACTGAACAAAAAACTTGGTGATTGTCATATTGCTACTAATCTTATGCTTTCAGATGAATGCACTTATATTCTTACTGGCAAGGTGAAATCTTACATGAAATATAGGTGGCTCGGTATGTACTGGAGTGGTTTATGTTGAATTACCACTTGGTTCTGTTCTGTTGGTCCTTTAATTCTGTTGTACCAATGCCATCCAAGCAAAGAAGCATTCAGATTTAAAGTATCCATTTTTGTTTGTGATGCCTTTATTTAAAATATGTAAAGATATGTTACAGTATTACTAATGCATATAGAGTTAGGAATAAAGATGAATAATATAATTTTGTTATATTAGATTCAGATTCTATCTGTGGAAATATTTAAAACTTCATGCATAGTATTTCTGGACCATTATCTTCTTGTCAGTATTGGAGAATTTAGTTTTTGTTAGATAAATCTCATTATAGATTAACCTGTCAACAAAATGTAATATGGAGAAGTCATGCTTTTACAAGTTAATTTACATTTTAAAGTAATTTAATTCAATTCTAAAACTTTAAAGAAAAACATATCTTTAGGATAGGATATAGTGAAGAATACGTTATAATTGTCAAGAATACAAGGTTATGGTATAAAGTATATAAATAAATATTCTGTTATAGCTTTCAAAGCCTAAGGCGGATGTGAAGAGAAGGAGGTAGATAGTAGTGCACAGAGTCAATCTAGAAGATTCCCATTATGATCCCAGTTCTGCCACGGTTAGCAGAAGTGTTGTTAGATAAGGCTCAGTCTCTTGTGGTTGAAGCTTCCTCATCTTAAAAAGCAGGAGCTGAACTTCAATTATCTCTTATGTGCTTTCCAGTTCTAAAATGTTATCGTTTACGGAAGGAGCCATAATGAGCCTACTAGCAATTTCCATCTGTTGCAATACTAGTTTGGCTTTTTATTTCCAATTCTTTTTCTAAATGTGTTTTGAAACTTTAAAAGAAATTTTCTCTGCATTTTGAAATATTGTCGGTCTTTTGCTGAGAAGCAAATCGACTTTTAAAGTACAAAAACAGTATCTCTAAAGCAACGGCTAAATTATAACAAGTTGGAATCTCTTGAAATGATATAGCCCGATGACTTTGCTGGTTTTTATTTTGTGATGATTTAACCTTCTTATAAACAAAATCAGCAAGAGCAGGTTTTTTGACAGGATTAAAATATGACGGTTTTCTTTTTTAAATAATTTTGCTACTATTGTTCTTAAAGGATTAACTTTTAAAATGTTAGATTGCATATGATTGTGCAACAATCCAGAAGAAAACCTGATATTGATTGGTGGTATTTTTTCCCCCTCACATTTTCTTGATACAGAATAATGGTTGCATTTAACCTTTTTCTTTCTCCATAGTTATACAACTTTTGAATATGAGCTCCAGAAATGACAGTATCGATCAGTATAATTTACAAATGATAAAAAGCATTTGTATAGGTACAGTGGGAGAAAAATAACCTTTGTACATGAAAAGAGAAGATACATAAGAGAAAACACAATCATGAAAAGTTCAAACTGTGGTATTTTTCTCTGTATATAAACGAAAGAATTTATTTATAATCTTACTGAAAAATTTTAAAGTTAAATGACATTCCTTAGAAGCAAGTATGTCCTAACCTATACACACACACATATACATAATACTGAATTATAGTTGTGGAAATAGTCATAGCTTGCCCTCAAGATTTTACTCTCTTTGGTTGGTGTGATAATTTTAACTTTAAAATAAGTGTGTATTTGTTTGAAATTTATGAACTGCAGAAACGCTTATTAAAGACTCATTAGCATGTATTATGGGGGTTTCTTATTTTCTGACTAACATTTCAGTATTTTTAATTATGATAAACCATGTAACACAGACTCATGAATTTTGGGGCAGTGGAACTATTTCCTTTGACTCTTTTTTCTGCATATCATCAATTTGCTTTTTACTCATGTTTCTTCTACTGTCGCTGTAAGCTTACTTGTTGTTTTTTCTTTCCTTTTCTTCATGCTGTCGTTTAGAGCCCTACAGAGAGACAAGTATGGGAGTAAAGCTAAACATTGCATATCAAATGTAATTTTTTTTAGTTCACTTTTATTGCATCACATATAGATGATGTAGTTATTAAAAACAGTTCATCTCACAATTTAAAAACTAAAGAACCTATGAATCAACTTATATAAATATATGTTAATAGAGATTAGACGCTTTTGTTGTCTGATTCTTTTATTGTGTCACATAACATAGTTGTTAAGTCTCATGTAATGTTTGTGTGAGTTAAATTGTTTTTAAATTAAGCATTTATTTTTGCTAAGTAATTCATAAACTTTTAATTTTCATTACTACATTCCATCATACAAATACATGTCACATGCAACATACCCAGTTTATTTAACTATGGCTGTTTTCAAGCCATACCCAATGCATTGACAACAGAAATAATAAACACATGTTTCAATGCATCAGTTGCTCAACCATAACCATCAAGCCTACCATAGCAGCCTCTGCAACAACAATCACCCATCACATATGGCCCTTTAAAAAGCATTTACTTTTATTTTTTCTTAACATTGTGGATTTGTCTACAAGATATCTTATAACATGAAAATAAATCGCTTCACCCTATGTCTGTGATGGCTGCTTTTTTAATGTATTTAATGCATTGCTATTTTTGAAAACTGTGTTACTTGAATACAGAGTGTGCATCAGAAATCCATATAAAAATTGTTATATTTGGGATACTTTATTTAAACAAGTAATGAACTAGTTCAGTTTTGGTAAACATAACTGCATCACAGATATAGAATGAATGCTATATTTTCACAAGTTAGTGATGTTTTGACAAGTTTAATAGAATTCTTCAATTAATTGTTCTATAAAGAAATACCCTTTATTATTTAGCAGTGTTCGTTAAATGTTTGTGTTTTATTTTCTTTTGTGGTTGCATTCGGAGAGATTTATGGAACTATTATAGATCCTTGGATTTCTGTTCAAGAAAATGCAAAAACCTTGAAGAAGCATGTGGTCAAATTTATTTCACTGCAGCTGTTTCTTCCCAGAATAAGACATTTAATCTCTTTTAAACCCAAAGTTTAATATGCACACAAAGTCATCACTCCTTATGAAATGGAACCTTCAATACTGACACTGCGTTTTTAGGAATCAGATCCCCCATGTCTTTACAGTCTTTTGTAGAATTATCTAATGACCCTAAACAATTACTAATGGATTAATATATAATAGTAACCAAAGTACTTATAGCAGAAAAAAAAATTGGAAAGTAAATCCAAATATTTTTGTTTTGAAAATTCCTATGTGCAAATTATTTTGAAGTGCCATTTATTTGACTAGGCATTATTTCATGACTGTATCATTCTGACAAATTTAACATAATCCTTTTGTACTTTTGTGTATAGGGATTATTTTCAATCTTACAAATTACATATCGGATTATTAGAAACTGCTTGAATCTTTTACTTTGACCAGTATATTCAAAGTACCACCCATGAATTATGTTAATTTTATACCTATTGCAATGTTAAGACAGCACATAAAATTAAAGGTAATGAATTATTGGATTGACCTTGGTGTGTATAAATTGAAAGCTATGAATGACAACAGCAAAATTTTGCGTTTTTTTCCCTAAGTCATAACCAAATATGTTTCAAATACTGTCAAACAATGTTTGTGTGGAAATTGCAAATTTATAGGGTTTTTTAAAATTCTTTTAAAGATTTACTTTAAATACTTCTTGTCTGTTTATAAGATTTCTATCAATTGTCCAAGTATACATATACATATAGATATGTACATATAGATTTAATATTTTTTTATTTCCAAACATTTTATACTTAATTAAAATTGCTAGCAATTTATACATACTTCATAGTCGGGTGTTTTTGCTTTTCTGTTTGTGTGTGTGTTCTATGGCCAATTGGATATAAATGTCATGATGTTTTGTAATCTTTTTCAGAGGGGCTTCTGAACAATGCCAGGGATACAAGTGTCATGGATACTCTACCACTGAATGGTAACCATGGCAATAGTTACAGCATTGCCAGTGGCGAATACTTGAGCAACTGTGTGCAAATCATAGACCGTGGCTATAACCATAACGAGACCGCCCTAGAGAAAAAGATTCTGAAGGAACTCACTTCCAACTATATCCCGTCTTACCTGAATAACCATGAGCGCTCCAGCGAACAGAACAGGAATCTGATGAACAAGCTGGTGAATAACCTGGGCAGTGGGAGTGAAGATGATGCCATTGTCCTGGATGATGCCACCTCCTTTAACCATGAGGAGAGTCTGGGCCTAGAACTTATTCATGAGGAATCTGATGCTCCTTTGCTGCCCCCAAGAGTTTACTCCACAGAGAACCACCAGCCACATCATTACACCAGAAGGCGGATCCCCCAAGACCACAGTGAGAGCTTTTTCCCTTTGCTAACCAACGAGCACACAGAAGATCTCCAGTCACCCCATAGGGACTCTCTCTACACCAGCATGCCGGCACTGGCTGGTGTGCCTGCCGCAGAGAGCGTTACCACCAGCACCCAGACCGAACCCCCACCGGCCAAATGTGGTGATGCCGAAGATGTTTACTACAAAAGCATGCCAAACCTAGGCTCCAGAAACCACATCCATCAGCTGCATACCTACTACCAGCTAGGTCGCGGTAGCAGTGATGGATTTATAGTTCCTCCAAACAAAGATGGGACCCCTCCAGAGGGGAGTTCAAAAGGACCTGCTCATTTGGTCACTAGCCTATAGAAGATGACAGAAATTTAAGCCAACAAAACTGCTAACACCTGGTTGACTGTTCTGAGTTGATATAAGCAGTGGTAATAATGTGTGTACTCCTAAATCTTTATGCTGTTCTTAAACGACAAACACAAACTCTCAGACTTCTTTTTTTTTTCTTTTTTCTTTTTAAACTGGGATTTTTTTAGGTCAGCCCAGGGGAGAAAGATAATTGCTGAAATTCCCCTGTGCCAGCTTCTTTCCTGTCCTTCCCCCCTCAGATGGAGACTTCATTATGTTAATGAACGAGATTTGAAGAAAATGGCGCTCATTGTGGCCTTGTTGAATTATGTTGTGTTTGTTCTAACATCTCTGATGCTCTGTTACTATAATTACAAGGACCTGATTTTTTGAAAGGCCAGAACACTTGTTTGAAATTAGTAACAATGCTGCATCTAGATTGGAGTGCTGCACAAACATAAAATCAAAGCAAACTATCACATAGTGGTTTTTAGTCGCTCACAGCCTGAATTCACCACAGCGGGAATAGCTGAGGTGTACAAAATAAAACAACAAAATCGATAGTGAAATGGAGGGGAATTCTAGAATTATATGCTAAATGCATATTTTATGATTTGCTGTATTAACTGATGATAAAACTAATGGCAGAAAAAAAATTTGAACAATTCTATGTAATGTACAGATACTAGCATTGCACATGTAGTCTGCTTTCTGTTCTTCCAGAATTTGAGTCCTGTTAATGTAGTGGAAAAAAAAGAAATTTTCTTTTTCTTTCGTGCTGGTCTTGCAAGTTTGTCTACCAGTAAGAGAGCAAAGTTTCCTTCCTTTCTTCTTTCTTTCTTCATTTTCTTTTTTTTTACTTTCTTTCTTTTGTTCTTTTTTTTTTTTTGCCTTTTTTTTCTTTAAAATTTCACATGGCAAAAAATAAATAAATAAATAAATAAATAAATAAATAAATGAAGCTATCACTTTATAAGAATCATTTTCTAGTAATGCAAACAAATTATTTTTTACAAAAAAAATAAAATAAATAAAATTAGACTTCCTTCCCTCACTATATATCTTTATTCAGTCAGAATATTTCCAAGAACATTTTTGCAATTAGAGCAGGAAGAACTTTTCTGTTTACAGTGCACATCTGTTGTAATGCAAAGCATATTTGGCAAGCAGTTCATCACTAAGAGAGTAGCTATGATTCTAGAAGTAAAGAGGTGTCAATAGAACTAGTGGGGCTTCTGCATGTGAAAAATGGTATCCCATGGGTGTGAAAGTGCTGAATGCTCAGTCTGTTCCCCAAGTGGGCACCTGCACTACCAATTTTTAAAAGAAATTCACTCCCTCGTAGAAAGAATCAAAAGGTCAATTATTTTGAAGTGATTTTTTAAAAAACTCTTCTGTTTATTAACAGGAAAATTTATTTATTTGACAGGATTTTAAGTAATGTAGGAATACAAGAGGTAAATTAGCAGCACATATAATTTTTTTTAAACTTATGATCCATTTTGTATGGTCTCAAAGTTGGATGACCTCATTACTAATATTTGTTGTAAAAGTGAAACTTGTTTGCCAACCAATAAACAACTGATTGAGATTTAGAAGATATTGTATTGATGTATGTACTATATGATTAATTATTCTTTTCATTTTTCTCGTCTTTCCTTCTGTTTTCAATATATAAACTTTGCTAATCCTCTATGGCCCAAATGAGCCATGCAAAAGAAATCAACCTGCCTAAACTAAGCACAAAATTATACAGTTTTTGCAAAATAATCCAGAAAAATGGGATGGGCACGTTTATGTTGGCTGAAATAAGATGCATAACGTACTTTCGAGCAGGTTAATATATAGGTTACTATGTGCTTATTTATAAGCCAACTGCAGTCACACAGCTTATTATAAATAAGTCAGCTTCAGTCAGAGATTTAAGTATTGAACTGGGGAAGGGGGGAATCATTTTTTTTCCTCCCTTGTATGCTTCATTTTGATGTTGGATATTAAATTCACTCAATTGGCTAAAAATGCAAGAATAATGGCAAGAAGAATATCCATTTTATAAAGATGGTACTATAAGACAGTTTTTTGCCAATTTTTTGTTTTTCTATATATGGATAAAATGGGAGGGAAAAAGTCCTTTTAAAGAAACTTCCTGGATCTCCAATTACTGAAGAATCTTTACCAGCAGTGTCCAAGCATGGAGACCCTCCTAGGGCAAAGTTAGAATGAATTTGCCAAATTGTAATTTCTGTTATGTTATGTGATATCTTGGCAATTTCTTTTTCTTTATTTTTTCAAAAAAAATTTAAGCACCAGCCACTTATAAATGAATTTCTTAAGATTAGAAGGAGTAGTTTAGAGAATAGCCAGTAATCTATACATACAGTTTTAAAATATGTAACAAAAGAAAAAATTCTGTGCTGGGCCAGAGTATATCATAACCTTAAATTAATATCACCTCAAAATATCTTATGTACCATTCCTTTTTAGTCACTTGACATAAGTATTTTTTAAGTCTACAGATTTTCTCTAAGTTGCAGGAGAACCACAAGCTTTAATAGTAATTAGGTTTTCTCATACCACTTATGGCAATATTAGCACCTGAAAGGTGGTTAGCCTATCTGTTACATAGAATACATTTGGTAATGAAAGAATCCTTTTTAGACATGTTTAAGGTAACTTCAGAAACACAAATGTAGTCTGTGGATTTATGAGTATTTATGCTAGTTTTGCCAATCCAACAGTAATCTATATGAAAGCAGCTCCATCAATAAGAAGCTAGTTTCACAGAATAATGGGGAAACTACCTCAATTCAGCTTGCTGTTGCTGCCGATTCTGATTTTCTGCTATTGCTACCTCCCTGCCCATTATCTTTTGTGTTTCATTGTAGGGAAATTTGAAGCCAATAGCTTCCCAGCTCTACATAGTCCAAATTGAAGAAAATCACTTGAATACATAAACTGGTACGGAAAGCCATTCAGTCCTGTTAGTTACTACCAAGTTCTTACATCAAGATGAAAGGGTGAGATTTTTGAACTCGCATACATTGTAATTGGTGTGCTTTCAGTGAGACTTATGATCCCAAAGACCTTCACATGAAGATATTATTCCCCCAAATTGAATATGACTATAATGAAAACAAAACTGGATGAAAGTTAATTATGTATACATTTCAATAGAAATTTGTGTATGTCTAACATGTACTCATTTAGTCCTCTTTACACTAGCAAGGGTTGAATTCCTGAACTTTAATCTTTGTTTTACATGCATTTTCATGTGTAGTGACTGATAAATTAATAATTTTAAAATTTTCTCATTTTTTGCCATCTTTGGCTGACTCTATATTTGCAATACCCTGTGACATTCATGACCTTATTTGCATATTTCTGATGTGTTTATCTGATTTGCCATTAAGAAGTGAATTTTCATCAAATATACTATACATACATAGCACATTATTTGGATAGCTGGAAGTAAAAGATATGCCAATGAAACAAATTATTATTTCCAAGTAAAATAATATTTTCATAACATTTTACACTTATTTTTCCTCTTTGAGGTCTATTTCACTTGATACTTTATTAGGACACTAGCTAACAAACCTCATGTTATTTGATTCAGAAGCTGTTGGATTGTTGCACAGCTCACAATCCTAATTGATAATATTTATGGAGAAGTATAAATTTTGTGAAGGAGAATAGGCTGGAATTCCAATTCAATTTTTGAACATCCCTCTTTGTTTTCACTCTACTAAAATTAAAAATACTATACTTAAATAATAATTGCTCTGCTAAAATAATCATAATGACAAAAAAGAACTGGCAGGAGGACAATCATCTTGAGATAAAAATAGTGAGGAAAATGTAGTAATCAAATGCAGGTACTGGAAACCCCTTAACTTCCTGTAATACAAATTCACAATGACTTAAATTAAAATGTAGTTTACGATGTGTATTTTTAAATTCCCCATTAATCTAAAAATGTTGACATATTGATGAAAAGTCTTTGAGATTTCATTTTGTAATTTTTTAATATTAACTTGGTGTAACATGTTTTCATAATAATGGAGATAAGCATGTAAGTGAATTAGTAATTTTATAAAGAACCCATAGACATAAATTTAGGCAATATCTTCAGCTTTACCCCCCATGCTTGTTCAGATCCATTGACTAATTTGCTTATTTTTAAAAAATGACATTAAAAACTTCAAAGACTGACTTTTTGCTCAATTATAGAGACCAAAAGGGAGAGGAAAAATATTTCTTCTGGGTTGTCTAAGGATCAACTTCAAATTAATCAATCATCACCTCCTATTAGTGAAAGAATAATTCAACTATGTTGTGATGTTTCTTTCTCTTAATATTACATCACACAAATTTTTCTTAATTTGTGTCCCTTTAGAATATTTATTGCATTTAGGTAAATACAAACTATGATTTTTAAGAAGGCATGTGAAAGGAGAACTTTGATTTACGTGAAGAAGTCAAGGAAGACTATACAAGAAAAACACCTCTATTGAGATAACAAAGTCTTTTCAATCACAATATGAACAGGAGAGCAGAACCAAGTTGGCAAATTCATGGTGAGGTAACTGGACCTAAATTAGAGATACAGAGAAAAATTATCCAGGAAAAAAATAATAAAATTCCTTAGAGTGATAAAAATCTTAAACACTGTACCCAGTGCTATTGATGTGTTGAAAAAAATAAAATTGAAGTTTACCATATTATAATTTTAACCTGCTGATTCCACAGAAAACACTAAAACACTTTTAACACTCTTTAGGCATTTTTTGTCTAAGTATTTTTGCCTCAATTCACGTTCACTCTCTAATCTGCTTACTCTGTTGTATGCCAACGCAGTTAATGCTACTAGTAGCTTTGTACCTTTTAGAGCTTTATTATGAATCTTTCTAATAAACATTAAATTAATATTAAATTGGAATTATGTATGTTGTGCAAAATAATTCATAACCAAGCAATAGTCATAGGATAATTCATTATATATATGAATATTACTTTGAGACTGAACAAATAATTACACTGCTGAAAATATTACTCTCAAGTCCTTCTCTCTCTTCAATTATTGTAGTCAATTCATAAAGTTCTGCAGACAGTTGTACACATGATATGTTATCAAAGTACTCCATAATCCAAATGTGTCTAAAAGTATTCCAATGCTTCTTTCATTCTAGAATGCTAAAGGAAAGAGCTTGAAAGAAGAGGAAAGTAAAGCTGTCTTCTAAGTATCTAATTTAGATAAACATTGTCATTCAGAATGAAAAATTTTGAAACAAGAACGTTCCACTTTGTGGTCTGAGGGAGAGGTTATTAAAGATTACACTTAGTCCAGTATTGGAGGATTTTAAATTTTAAAGAAGTTAAGTTTGTCTCAGTGGCCCAAGACTGCAGAATTTCACAGTACATTGGCAAGGAAATATGTTTAAAATCCATACCCAAAGTGGCTTTTTAAAGGTTAAAAATTCCTCTGATTCTTCTGAAGGTGAAACTGGCAAAATAGTCCTGGCTTCAAAATGAAATGTATTAGTTGACCTAAAAAAATGGCAAAATTCATGAATGCCATCAACTCTTTAATAGTAGGTAGAGGTCTTTGGGAATGGAACTCAGGATACACTGACTAGAACAGAGTGTCCTCTCATGCGGACCACTGCCTAGTCCTCTAGAACATTTTTAATGCCTTGAATTTCAACTTATCATAATGTCTTATGTTTTGAATGACATCATGAATCAAGAGATGAGGAAAAAAACATTTAAAGTTGGTTTTCATGCCGCATTTGAAAATAAAGATTTCCTTTACCATCCTAAGTAATAAAAGATGACATGTCTTGAAACAGCTGTGGGCAATCAGAATGTTTTCATTTATAAACAAGTCTTATTTGTATATTCTAACACTGCTCTTTGCCTATGAACTACAAAGACACGTATTGTAGAAAGGGTCAACTTGATTTCCTTTAATGGCTTCTGTGAATGTATTGGAAGATGGAAGGATAATTGAAAAAGTTTTTTCATACTGTTTTCCCACTTGCCAAGCATTAAATCTAATTCAAGATACATCTTTTAAAAAAATGATAGTTTACTTTAAAAACTAACAACTAATTAGGCTATTTCTCATTGATAAGAAAAATCATTTTTTTAGGAACAAGAATATAGCTATTGCAAGCTTTGGTCTCTTACATTCTCATATATTACACATGGCATTAATCTTACCATATACACCCAGCAGATTTCAATCTATTGGAATTTTTTCCCCTTGTACAACCTTTCCAACCTCTTTTTTTTCCCTTTAAATCTTCTGTACAATCACATGTAAAGTCATGAGCTACAAACCTCAATAAAAATATCAGTGAACAATAAGTGATGTAGTCACTGTTATTATATGGTAATACTCAAACATTGGTTTGGGGACAGTGTTTCGAACTGCAGGATAGTAACTGAAACATGAACTCCTAGTATATTTTCTTACTATCCCCGCACCCTTCAACCTCCTCTCATATATTGAAAATAAAATGTGAGGCTTTTTTCTTTATGTTTCCAGAGAACTGCTGCCACCCAAGGTGTCTGTATGTCGATTTGTTCTTTCCAGGAAGATAGGAAGTTAAATTAAGAACTTAAAGTTTGCCCTTAAAGTTTGCCAATGATGTGATATAATTAGATGTAGTCCTATATCTGCTGCCTGATCAATTTATTTCTCCTAATCTTAAACTGGGTAGTAGGAGAGTCAGTCACCAATGAACCTTTGGTCCAAAGGAGAGTTAGGAACTCTGTGCTATTCTTCTTTTGAATAAAGAGCACAATAAATATTAGTATACGTTGTGGATCACAAAGATAGACATTGTATAACCATCATTCTGTAGTGTCAGGGATTCTGGTTATTTAGTTTACTAACTCTTGCATCAGTAATATGAGTACAAATATCAGCTAGAGTAATCTAATTGAGATGCCTCTACTTTATAATATTGAAAATACATTTTCATTAAAAAATATTCCAAAGAGGAAACAGAGAGAAATTAGCAGCTCCTGAGTTGTTAGTATGTGCCTGGCACTTTACATTGCCTCATTTGATCTTTTCAATAATATGGTGAAATAGATGTTTTTCATACTTGCTTTATGAAGGAAGTTGAAATTCAGATCTCAGAGTCATAAAGCTAGTAAGTTTTGAACCAAAATCTCTCAGTCTAAAGTCCATTTTATTCTTTTTTAACCATGTTACATTTCATCAACTAAATGATTAGTTGAAAAGAGATTAACCCATCCCTTGTCGTTTAAGTAAACGGGTGGAACAGACATTCAAGGAAACCTTAAAAAAACATGGAGCCTGATTTTAAAGAGCTTGAAGTTTATGCAAACTCCATTTTACCAGGCAGTTGGGAGAAATAAAAAGAGAGAGAGAAAAAGAGAAGTGTCACTGATTCTATACTTTTGAACAAATTACTTTTCTAAGAATAAGGCTTCTCATCTCTAAAGTAAATTCAATACCTAATTTGTATGTGATACATAATGTACTTGGTACACATTAAATTCTAGAGAAAACTCTTAAACAGATTTTTGGTTAGTACTAAATAGACTCTGTGTGTGTGTCTTGTTTTTCAGCAGGTCTCATTTGATGAAAAAAATGTTTTTGAGTTTAAATACATTTGGCAGATGTCGGGCTAAAGTAAAACAGCTTTTTTATTACAAGATTTCAGAGAATGCGCTGCAAAGTAGAAGACTATTTATCATGCTGTTTCCTAAACTAATTTGGCCCTGAAATCCTCAAGGAACCTGAAGAGCAATAATTTAAAACTATTAACCCATGGAACTCAGTTTGTAAAACACTGCCCAAAATATTTTTGTTGCAACTGAGTTTTTTCCCCGAGTATTTTACATCAATGAGATGCTGGAGGTGTGACTCCTCCAATATTAATTGGTTTTATAACTCATCATAAAATAATGTTACAAAAGTTTCTCCACTAAATGTATGGTCCCAATCTTCAGGTAGAGGAAGAGCAATTAATAAGATGAATGATGGCTTAAGTATTCTGCCCTAATCATAGAATCCCTTGATTTTAGTATAGCTTCCTATCTTCCAATATCAAATATCCACTTGGCTACAGCAGCTGGAGACAAAGAGTTTTTACTCAACAATCGTGTTTCTCAAAATAAAAATCAACTGGATTATTAAATATATATTTCATTTTTTAATTCATAGAACAAAAACTCTTATTCAGAATATCTGGATTTCTATCACCATTTTCAGGGTCCATGAATATTATCATATAGAAAGAAGTCAGTTATTAATTTTAAATCATGCAGAATTCACAGATAAATATCAGAATTATTTACATGGAACAAAAGCCTCTTCAAGTTTTCCCTGGAAATTTGACTGTTATCAGACCATATATCTACCTGGTATTTAGTACAGTGTCACGGCTATTCAAAAATCTACTCATTGTAAAAGTGAATTGACTGTAATTCCACAGAATAAAGCTGTAAATTGATGAAGGATATATTTTTTTTATTATTTAAAATGCATGATAGTAAATCGAGTTCCTTCAGTGTAACTCCCAGCTTATATTTAGCTGTTGGCCACCCAATTCACATTCTTCTTTTTAAGTTTTAGTAAACAGCTAATATTGATTCCTAAAAGTTTCTCTAAACAGGAATAGCATGGAGGACCCCATAGAAGGTAAGAGAAAAATTAGTAACCATTCATTGGATAGAAATAACCACTTCTCTTGGGTTCTCACAACCACTAGTCTTCTGCTTCAATGGTTAGTAATAATATATAGAACTAATACATCTAAATTACCAAGTTACTTATCGCATAACTTTCATGGATAAAGTGATAGAGTGTCAAATAGTTTTTACTCTGGTGACAGCTAATCCAATGGTAATGCCTGTTTGGAGCACGTCTTCAGAAGGCTGCATCTAAGATTAAGAAAGAATTCCATGATGTATTATTTATGTCTGCTATGGTCAGGGAAAAGAACCGCAGGGGTAATAATCAACTCACATGCAATTTACATGTAAATTATATATATTTATCTCTTGTATACAAATTGTTAATACAAATATCTGACACATTTTATTTTATTTTTATTTACTTATTTATTTAAATTTATTTATTTTTGGCTGTGTTGGGTCTTTGTTGCTGCACGAGGGCTTTCTCCAGTTGCAGCAAGCAGGGGCTACTCTTTGTTGCAGTGCGCAGGCTTCTCATTGCAGTGGCTTCTCTTGTTGCCAAGCACGGACTCTAGGCACGTGGGCCTCAGTAGTTGTGGCACGTGGGCTCAGTAGTTGTGGTGCACGGGCTTAGTTGCTCCGCGGCATGTGGGATCTTCACCGACCAGGGCTCGAACCCGTGTCCCCTGCATTGGCAGGTGGATTCTTAACCACTGCGCCACCAGGGAAGTCCCTCTGACACATATTTCAGAAGAATCCAGTGCCCTAACTCCTTTTTGATGATAGCTACTTCAATTATGCAATGACAGAAAATATTGATATTTTACAAGGGGAGCAGAAAAATTATTTATATCATTCATTCCACTTCTTTCTCATGTTTGCTTTATATAAATTATTGGGTTGTGTTTAGAAAGCTTTCTTTCCCATTATTGTCACAGAGCTATACCTAAGCCCTCCTCTCCTCTATGCAGTCATCACCTCCATCTGACCACATCCCTGACCAGTCTCCCTCAGATTCAGGCTAAATTCCATCTAATCTCATAGAAATACGAGATCTCTTTTCTCTTTAATCTTTTCCTACCTATCAATCTCATTCTCGGTCTCCCTCTTTTTAATCTTAGTTTTACTCGTTTTCCCCTTTTATGTCTGTGTTTCGCAAGTCATTTCTATCTTATCTGATGTTTCTTTAATTCCAAAAATCAGCAGCATCTTCTCTCACTCAGTCTAGAGACTTACTCATCAGATAGTCCTTTTCTTCGTTTCTTCTTTCTCTCAAAATTCCCAGACCCACCTTTGTCTTAGCCCTCAACCACATTTTTTTTTTCGAGGTCATTTTCATCCATCTCTCTGAACTTCTCCACTCATCACTCTAAGCCGTTTGTTTTCCCTATGTACAGTGTAAATTCACAGAATTGCAGACCTGAAAAAACCCTTGAAATCATTTAGTTAAATCCCTTTACTTCACAGATAAGTAAACTGAGGACTACAGAGGACATGTGACTGTTCAATGTCATAGCTCATTCATGCTGGAGCTAATTCTTGAGTCAGGGCTTCCTGATCAGTATATTTTCTACTATGTTATTTTTAAAATATTTTCCTGGCTAGGCCTTTCTACTGCAACATGTCTGCCTCACCTGTGATCTAGTTTCTCCTCTCTTACTAGATGAGTATTTTAGTATCCTTTGGTTTTAAGCAATAGAACCATAATTTAAACTTGCTTAAGCTAAACAAGTGAAAAACATCAAATTTTATTTTTACATTTTTACTGGAGTATAATTGCTTTACAGTGTTGTGTTAGTTTCTGCTGTATAACACAGTGAATCAGCTATATGTATACATATATCCCCATATCCCCTCCCTCTTGTGCCTCCCTCCCACCCTCTCTACCCCACCCCCCTAGGTGGTCACAAAGCACCGAGCTGATCTCCCTGTGCTATGCAGCTGCTTCCCACTAACTATCTATCTTACATTTGGTAGTGTATATTTGTCATTTCTACTCTCTGACTTCATCCCAGTTTCCCCATCTCCCTCCCCTGCACCCATGTCCTCAAGTCCATTCTCTATGTCTACGTCTTTATTTCTGTCCTGCCCCTAGGTTCATCAGAATAATTTTTTTTTTTTTAGATTCCATATATATGTGTTAGCATACGGTATTTGTTTTTCTCTTTCTGACTTTACTTTACTCTGTATGACAGACTCTAGGTCCATTCACCTCACTACAAATAACTCAGTTTTGTTTCTTTTTATGGCTGAGTAATATTCCATTGTATATATGTGCCACATCTTCTTCATCCATTCATCTGTCGATGGACATTTAGGTTGATTCCATGTCCTGGCGATTGTAAATAGTGCTGCAATGAACATTGTGGTACATGACTCTTTTTGAATTATGGTTTTCTCAGGGTATATGCCCAGTAGTGGGATTGCTGAGTCACATGGTAGCTCTATTTTTAGTTTTTTAAGGAACCTCCATACTGTTCTCCATAGTGGCTGTATCAATTTACATTCCCACCAACAGTGCAAGAGAGTTCCCTTTTCTCCACACCCTCTCCAGCATTTACTGTTTGTAGATTTTTTTGATGATGGCCATTCTGACTGGTGTGAGGTGATACCACATTGTGGTTTTGATTTCCATTTCTCTAACGATTAGTGATGTTGAGCATCCTTTCATGTGTTTGTTGGCAATCTGTATATCTTCTTTGGAGAAATGTCTGTTTAGGTCTTCCTCCCATTTTGGGATTGGGCTGTTTGATTTTTTTGATATTGAGCTGCATGAGCTGCTTGTATATTTTGTAGATTAATCTTTGTGAGTTGTTTCATTAGCAAATATTTTCTCCCATTCTGAGGTTTGTCTTTTGGTCTTGTTTATGGTTTCCTTTGCTGTGCAAAAGCTTTTATGTTTCATTAGGTCAAATATTTTAATGGGATTTGTTGACTCACCTAATCATGGAGAAAAAGTGTGAGGCCAAGGCTAATTAGGAACCAGGACAATGAACAGTAAAGACTTTTTCTGTGTCTTATCTTTTCTGTTTTTCCCTGTGTGCTAGCTTGATTTTTTTTTTCCTACTGAGACGCAGTATCTGATGGTGGTTGAGTTTCCAGACTTCGAATCTAGACTGTGTGAGTTAAAAGCCTGCTTCTCTATTTTCTAGTCTTGGGATTATGAGCAAGTTCCTCTCTATAACTCAGTCTCCTCCTCTATTAAAAAAAAAAAAAAAGGTAATAAAATCTACTGAATAGAGTTACTGAGATAATAGAGTTAAAATCATGAGTTAATAAAGTGTTTAGGACAGTGCCTTACACATAATATATGCTTAAGAACTGTTCCCTCTTCTTACTGTTGCAACAAGACAGTCTCTTTTTTATAGAGAGTCATGTTTGGCAGCAGTTTTGGACTTTGAATCAAATAGCTCCATGAAAATATGGAAGGGCATTTGGTTAGAAAAACCTCAAGGAAGGATTCAGATTCACCATGCTTGGTTCTAGTACCTTACCCTGGACCAGTTTTGCCCAGAGGATTGAGTATCATGATGATGAGTACTAGCAGCCTAGGTTACTGTTCATATCTCCAGCTAGGACAGCAAAGTCTGTCTAGGAGCTAGTATGAGGGGAATGCTGGACAAAC
This sequence comes from Balaenoptera acutorostrata, assembly GCF_949987535.1. Classification (NCBI taxonomy): domain Eukaryota; kingdom Metazoa; phylum Chordata; class Mammalia; order Artiodactyla; family Balaenopteridae; genus Balaenoptera; species Balaenoptera acutorostrata. The sequence continues at coordinate 61,449,905 of NC_080068.1, read as the reverse complement.
ACACTTGGAGTAGAATCAGTTCTTACAGTGTTATGTCTTACCTAGTCCATCTGAGACATGAACCTTGCAAACTTCACTCTTTCTTATCTAAATCATGCTTCACATCTGACTGACCTTAACTGTTTATCTTTACTCAGTTCCGTGTTCTATCTCACCAGTATACTGCTAATCAAATGCACCTAGTAACCCCAATAATTCAATCAATATTACAAAGTGACACATTTCCATCCGTTACAATTCACTTCTCTCCTCTCTTTAATAAGCCTTAATTGTAAACATTAGAAAATCAGAAATGAATGTTTTGTTCTTCTCACTCTTCTCTCAGATCAAGGTCTTGAATTCCACTCTGTAAGTTTGAAATTTTCAAGTAGAGATATACTACTTTTTCTAAATACTATGTGTCCTTGAAAAGATAATTAAATTGGTTTTGATGAAAACTCTTTCTCAAAAAATAGGTAGAAATGAAAATGCTATTAGGTTTAATCCAGGATTAGCAAGAGATATCCAGAAAAGCTGTTATTCTTACTAAACCTGAAGGCTTAGAGCTGAGGGATAACCCTGCCACAATCCGTACATCTAAATAAAAGAACAGTTATACTTACAAAGAGTGCTGCCACCAGTCAGAAACAGTCTTTCAGATAAAATTGTCGGGACTTTTCCCAAGGTATGCCTTGCACGAAAAGCATTTTATTTGAACATGGGTTGCCGATCTTACTTTTCAACACACACGCAACTATTGGGGGGAAAAAACAAGTGAAAAATATGTATACACAATTCTAGCAAACAAAAGTGAATACTATCAGTTTTCCCCCAATTTCACGAAGGATGTATATGTATACAGCATATTCCGGGGTCCTCCACATTCTCTGAGTTAAGGAGAAGATCCAACCCTTAGTATAGTGCCATAGGATTTCCAAAGTCAGAAGTGAAAAACAATTACAGTCCTGCATCTTCTGCGCAGTGGTCCATATGACTGTAGAGTTGTGTTTTATTTATTAGTATCTTCAGTTTTATTTTAAGTGGAAGTGGTTATTGAGATTTTTGTGAATAAGCAAACTAGAAGTGCTACTAAATTTTGATTTTTCTTTTGGAGCATTTACTGAAATGTTAAAAGCTAGACAAAAGTAAAAAAACTAATTGAGTGGTCTCATTTAAAAAAAAAGTTTGAAGTGTTACAAATCTGCAAAAACTTGGATATATGTCAGAAGAAATTACTATTTCGAGTAGATTTAATTTAAAACAAGCTATAGGAGAGACCATAATAAGAAAATGATACAAATCTTTAATTCAAATAATTAAAGTCTAATAGTGACTTAATTACAGATAAGATTAAATTTTGTCAATTTTACAAATAAAATTCAATTGGATGTTAATGCTTTATTGAAGGTTTGCTAGATTTAAAAGCCTACATTTTGGAATTGTGGAATTTTGATTACTAAAAAAGACCTCTTCCTTTATCTATATATGCTTTACATTAAAGTAGTTGCATAATCTCAGGATACTAAAGTTTTTAAGATGATAGAATGTTCAACCATTTCTTGTCACCCTACATAAGTGCTAACAACATAAAAAATCAACATATACTTTCACTTGTCTCAGAGGAATATCGACTTCAAGAACAAACCAAAATACTGAGGATTAAATCACACTTGGGGCTTATAGAGTCACATGCCCAAAGTGTTTGAAAATGCTTTCAAGAGAAGGGAGTGCTTAAAAGGATTATAACTCTCAAGACTATTATAACTAAGCACATTGTGCTACAAATAAATCCTGATGTGACTGTTACAGAAAATAGGTGCTGTAAAGACCATCCTTTAAAGGGAAAATACAAGCTGTCTATGCAAATAATAAAACCTTTCTCATTAAATGAGCTGAAGCTCTGATGTCTCCAGAGTTTTAGAATGCTATTCAGCAATTATGTCCCTACTGAGATTTAATTATCCCATTAGATGTTTATTTACTACTACGTATTAAGTTACAGTACTCTATTAGAGTCAGTGGACTAATAAATACATAACTACTGCTAGATAGAAACAGCTTAGCCAAATAATTATTTCCAATTATTTCACTAATATTTAACAATATCCCCAGAACAATCCTCTGCCCAGAATAGGCATTTTAAAAAAATTTTTTTTAATTAATTAATTAATTAAATTTTTTTTATGTCTGTGTTGGGTCTTCGTTTCTGTGCGAGGGCTTTCTCTAGTTGTGGCGAGCGGGGGCCACTCTTCATCGCGGTGCGCGGGCCTCTCACTATCGCGGCCTCTCTTGTTGCGGAGCACAGGCTCCAGTCGCGCAGGCTCAGTAATTGTGGCTCACGGGCCCAGCTGCTCCGCGGCATGTGGGATCTTCCCAGACTAGGGCTCGAACCCGTGTCCCCTGCATTGGCAGGCAGATTCTCAACCACTGCGCCACGAGGGAAGCCCCAGAATAGGCATTTAATAAATAATTTTTGGAAATATGAGGATGGAGGAGGGATGACCTGACTTGCATGTGATTTGCCTGCTATTATCTGATTTCCTTTGCAATAAACCTTATGGCGATCCCCTTAGAACTTTGAGTCTCAAACTATATTAAGCAGGCTTGGGAAAGGAAAGTAACATAGAGAAATGGAAGAATGTATAGGGTCACTTACAAGTAAGTAACTTTTTAAACACATGCTGCTAGGGTTATTTTCTCTGCCAAAGCTACCATAGGTTGGCAAGAGAATGTTTACTGTTCTAGGAACCGAGACACAAAGGACTAGAGATAAATAGAGATCTCTTCTGTAAAAGAAGAGAGAGAAAAAAAAAAGAGATCTACTGATCTCAAAGTAAGCTTAGTGTTTCTCCAGTAAATGAATGTTTATATTACACCTCTTATTCAAAGAGTTTGGAAAAGTTATCAAGCCTTCAAAATAATCTCTATCATGATGACATTTCTCAAGCAATGAAGTGTTAAGAAGTTATTCTAAGACTTAAGTCAATGTTTCCCAAACTACTCTGAAAAACTTCTGTTCTTTGAGATATTATGTGTGTGTGAGGGTGGGGGGAGGAGGGTTTTCTGTGAGTCAAGTAAATTAAGGGAGACCAAATTAAACAAATTTAAACACATTTTTTAACCACAAGATTTGCAAAAGCTGTAATATACTAACTGTTGTTGTGAGTCTCCCCAAAGACAACATAAACTGAATATTTATTAAGAGGATAATATTCCGGATTATGATGGGATATAAAAGAAGGAAATTAAAATAGAAAGAACATTAGAGATCCATTACTAAGTCCATGATCCGTTGATTTGTAAACCTAGTTCTTGATCAACAGGATCTCAATCATGCTCTATTTTGAAGATATTGGAGAGGAGTGACAGAATAGACTCACTCTTTGGTGAATAAGCAATTGTATGTTACTTACCCAGTCATCCTTGTCCCTCTTAGAGAGGTGGGATAGCTATTTGTGGGGGGATAAACAAAGTCTGCCTTGAAGGTATTACTGGAACACAGCCATGCCCATTCATTTAGTTTCATCTATTGCTGCTGCTTTTGATTTACAAGGGTAAAGTTGAATAATTACATAGAGACCTTATGGCTGGCAAGCCTAAAATATTGAGTATCCGGCCCTTTTTAAAAAAAGATTGTCCTGTCCTGCCACTAGGTTCATCAGAACCATTTTTTTTTTTTTTTTTTAGATTCCATATATATGTGTTAGCATACGGTATTTGTTTTTCTCTTTCTGAGGGGTGGGATAAGGAGGGTGGGAGGGAGCCTCAAGAGGGAGGGGATATGGGGATATATGTATACATAGAGCTGATCCACTTTGTTATACAGCAGAAACTAACAGAACATTGCAAAGCAATTATACTCCAAAAAAGATGTAAAAAAAAAAAAAGATCTAAGAAGGTCTTTAAGAAGGACCACTTCTTGGACTTTGTAGTGTTGAAAAAAAAATAAAAAAAGGTTGTCAACCTCGGCATTACTAGTTAGGGGTACACACTCTGGAACCATAAATCAGGCTTCAAATCTTGGATTATTCCTGACTTAGGCGAGGTACACAGTCCTTCACTATCTCAGTTACCTCATCTGCAAAACATGAGTAATAATTTTACCTCCCTCATAGGGTTGTTATAAGAACTAAATAAGTTAATCTAGGAAAAGCACTTAGAACTTGTGATATACGTGTATGCCTGACACACATAAAGTGTACATAAGTACTAAACTGTTATTACTATTACTAATAAAACCCTGATATTATTTACCATTGCAGTTTGCTCAGCTACAAATCAATATTACCCATCCTTTCTTGTAGCTGGAAGTGATCAATGAGATATAGCTGAAAATTATTGATATTGCTTCAAAGAAGACTCCTTAAAGGGAGTTGCCTCAGCTGGGCAGTGTGTCCTTCATCCTTCTTCCTCTTCTTCCTTATCCTTGTTGGAATATAACTGTGATGGTTGGAATGTTAGCAGCCATCTTGGACCATTAAGCAACCTTGAAAAAGAAAGCTATATGCTAAAGATGACAGAGCAAGAGATTGTAGGAGCGTAAGTCCCTGGTGACTGTGCAGCTTCTGTATGACCCTGAATTGTCCACCTTCAGACATCTTTCACCTGAGCAAAAATAAATCACAAACTTATTTTAGTCATTGTTACTTAGACTTTTCTAGCACATGTAGCTAAACATAATTCCTAACTGATAGAGAAGTGAATCAATTAAAATTACTATTTTCTTTTTTTGATGGGGGTGGGAAAAGGTAATAATGCCCCTTTTTTTAAACATAAGAAAAGAATGGCAGAGCTTTACGCTTCAACATTAAATTACAGCTTTGCATCAAGGTCTCACTTTAGACCGCTTAAAACAGGATGATTCCATTTAATTCTAATCTCTTCATGGATTATATATTATTGTGGAAAAATCTCAGCTATCATTTAGCTCCAGCACAGCATGATTTCTCATTACTAACCTACAGTTATCAGAGGAGTTTCCTCTCAAGGTTGCAATCATTATGAAAATGGCAATGAAATATTTAGTCGAAAGATAGTAAAGTATGCTTCAATTAAAACCTGATAGCAACACAAATCTTTCTTTTCTTTCTTGACTCATGCATAAAAGCTGTCTATATCAACACTTAACTACTCAATTAAAAAAGAGCACTGGATAAGGTATAGTGGCAAACACACCATGAGATGGCTATTTAACAAATGCTGCAGTATCTTATTGGGGAAGGGGGAATGATGGCCAGGTATGTGATTTAACTTTCCTCTTGATAAGGCCATGCCATTTTACCCAGTGATGTCAGTAAGATACAACTCTCTGTCCAAGTAACACGGCACACATGACTAGCATAATATAATCAAGCTGATAAGCAATTGGTTGGTAAAACAATGTGTTGCTTAGATGGACATTTCTGAATATTTCTGCATTCTCCATCATTTGCACATATACAGATACCTCCATTATTTGAAATTAAGAGGAGCAAACAGGAAGAGTATAATTAGATGTAGTGGCAAGTGAAGAAACTAGTTTCAACAAGTGGTTACAAGGAAAAATAGTGAAGATTGTTAGAGCTAAACACATAAGTATTTAAAAATGACTCAAGGTTTGATTTGATAGGTTCTCAAATAGATCACTGCCAATTGGCACCCAGGCTAATGCTTTCCTTTTCTGCAAATGGTCATACTTCCAAATTAAATGAAGACAATCACAGATGTCTTTTTATAAGTATTTTCATGTGCAAATGATACAAACTTATAAATAACTACATAAGAAAAATCCCCAAAGCTAGTATTGCAAAAAACAATAAAAAAATGTCTGATAGCCTGTCTCATCTCACTCAGTGTCAAGAAAGTAAGTCCTTACTAAGACCTACAAGATCAGGCACCCAGTTCCCTCTGAATTCATCTCCTATACTCTTCCCTTCATTCTCTCCCCTCAGCCACACTGTTCTCAGGGCCAGTCCTCAAAGATAGGTGTGCTCTTGCAAAAAGTCCTTGCAATTGCTATTCCCTCTGCTGCAGGGCTCCCTCCCAAGAAAATCTCCAGGGTTACTGCCCACAGTTCCTCAGTGAGGCTTGTGCTGGCCTACCTATCGAAAAATTCAGCAATCTCCCCCTCCCACTCTTTCTTTGTTTAATTTTTCTCGTGATATGCTATAATTTTTACTTATTTATCTGGCATATTATCACTACCCATGAGAGTAGTGATTTATGTCTGTGTTATTCATTAGTGTATTCCCAGTTCCTGGAATCATATGTGGCACATAGTGGCACTAAATAAGTATTTGTTAAATAAATGAGTCAATGAATGGATAGGCAATAATGAAAGATTTTTAAATAGCGTATTATAAAATATGCCACTGATATCAGTTTGGTGCGTATTCCTTCTAAAAACTTTCTAGGGATATGCCAGTGTGTATTTGTGCCTGGGTATACATTCACACACGTATATGTATGTTGATATGCATATATAGGCACGCTTTATATAATTATATATTTTACACTGACACTTTTATATATTCACATTTAATATGTTACTTATGTTACTTGTGAGAATTATTTTTAGCAAATGGTTTTTCCTTTTTTTTACATTTTGAGTATTTCAATGGCAACAGAGGGAATAGCACTTATTCTTTATAATAATTTTTCATTACTGAATTTATTTTTTTCTTTTATATCTAATTTTTTTGTTCAATCACCTTGTCTAAACTTTCAAAATTCTGATATATATTGTTCTTTCATAACTTCTATCATTTTATTATTTCTTTTACTTTATTTTAAAATTTTATTTTATAATTTTTATCTTTTTTGAGGACATCTGGTCTGCTTTCATGTGTGTAGGAAGTTCTGCTCCATATTCTTTTCTTACTTCCAAAAACTTTCTATGGGTTTCAAACCAATCACTTTCCGTAGCTCAGTTCCATCTGAATTTAGTTTTCTGAACTTTTAGAAAGGAGAGGTCGATCAGAATATTGTTTTAGCATATTTCTAGGAATCCTTCTTGTTTTCATAAAGTGTTAAAAAAATATGGTTTTATATTTTCTGAACTCTCCTGATCTGGTACCCTTCTTCTGTTTTTATTCAGACCTTCTCTTTTCTTATATTTTATATTGTCCCTGTCTTGGTCAAGTTGCAATCTGTTCCCAACAATTTCTTCTCACTGTGGGACTTTGTCCTAGATGGAAGCTTTGGCTGGTTAGTTTTGAGAGTTCACAGAGACTATACTGCGCCATCCTGTCAGACCCCACCATGGAACTCGTGCACCCAAGAATTGGAATGTGCAAAAACTCTCCCACTTTCAGCTCCTGTGCTTTCTGGTAAAAATCTGTTGGAATTCTGGAGTTCTCCTTTCAGATCAGTCAGATTTCCATCTGCTTCATTTTTATCCCTCCAATGAATGCTATGAATTGCAGTTTTATAATTATTGGTGGTCTACCCCCATCTGCTTGTATTTTGGAGTCCATGGAGATACTTTGCCATTTTTATTGTAGTTGCTAGCTGTGAGGTTTTGGTTTTTGCTATGCAGTTTCTGCATCTCTTTTTATGGTGGGACTTTGGAAGATCCAACATTATACCGCTACAACAATCATTTCAGAATATTCTAGAAAAGAGGGTATGTGGCTTTTTAATTTTGATGGGTAGGGGGAAATTTCCCTCAACAAAGTCTTAGTCATTGTGCTCTCACGTACAGTTTATGAGAGTTTCTTTCCCCACCCCACGGCTAACATTAGATATTATTACTTTTCATCTTCAGCAGTCTATCAGCTGAACAGTTGTAGATCACTTTTTTATGTTGCCTTTCATGGAAGAAGCTTAAGAAGAAAGGGTGATTTGAGCTGTTTTCATGGATATACTGGGCAATCATGTATGTTTTCCTAGGAACTAATGTTTTGTATCCTTTGAACATATTTCTAACAGGTTGGTGGTCTTGTTAGTACTGATTTATTATTTTAATATATTAATAAATTCATTAAATTATTTAGAGAATTTTAATGTAGTGATTCATAGTGTCCTAAGTATTCCATGTCATTTGTCTTTCGTAAAACTGCCTGGCGTTTAAACATTGTTGCCCAAATATTCTGTTTTCTTTGATGATTTGAAATCCCACGTTTATCACTCTTAAATTACAAAACTGTACTTGGATTGATTAATGGGCATTTAATTCTGATTCACTTGAACTGTCTGCCTACTCTCTTCTATTACAATTCATTTAAAATTATTGTCTTTACAGTATATTTTAATATCTATAAGGACTATGTTCCTCTCAACACATTTTTCTTAATGTTTTCTTTCTATTAGATGAAATTTAATTATAATTTTTACTTTTTAAGGAAGTAAGTGGCTTGCCTGAAGACACGTAACTAGTGGTGTGCAGAGGCAGCATTTGAAATAAAATCTGCCTGGCTCCAAAATTCATGCTCTATGTACATGCTTCTTTTTTATAAACTTCAGTTCATTCATCAAGAAAAACAAATCTGTGGTGTGTACTGGGTGCCAGATTCTGTGTTAACTGCTAAGGCTACAAAGATAAATTACTTTGTTTTTGAACTTGAGAGCTTATTGCCTAATATCCTATTGTAATCCTTTTTTATTGCCAATTTCCCTCAAGAAAAATCATATATGAATCTTTACAGAGCCTTTTAAAACCACAGAAGAAGCCATTTTAAATATCATAAATATGTCATTTGTGCACAGAGACAGTTTCTAAAATAATTTTTCTTCGGATTCATTTTTATAGGAGAATACTACTTTAAAAAAAAAGCAAGCTTTATATTTTAAAAATAACAGAGTAAGTATAATCTCTTCTACAAAACAGTTGCTTTACAGTTTATACATAAAGATCCTAATTCATGTTCCCTAATTCCCCTTTAAAGATTGTTTGAGATATTGGAAAACATGGCTCAGGTTTCAAATCATTCCTCCTTGTATTAGTTATTTGTAGCTGCCTAAAATATTACCCTGACACTACCTTAAAACAACAATATTTATTATCTCACAGTTGCAGTAGGTCAGGAATCCGAGTGACGCCAGGCTGGGTGTTCTGTTTCAAGTTACAATCAATCAAGATGGCAACCAGGAGAGCAGTCCTCATCAGGTTCAACTGACTAAGGGTCCACTTCCAAGCTCACTCACCAAACTGTTGGCAAGATTTAGGGCCTCAGTTTTCACTGGCTGTTGGTCAGAGGCTGCCTTCAGTTCCTTGCCAGTTGGACCTCTCTATAGCACAACACGGCCTCACAACATGCCACCTTGCTTCATCAGAGCCAGCAAGCAAGAAGACAAGAGAAAGCTGTGCTGGCAAACGGCAGTCAGATTTGAATCTAGTCTTGGTAACACCATCCCATCACCTTTGCTGGGTTCAATTCATTAGAAGTAGGTCACTAGGTTCATTCCACATCCAAGTGAAAGGGATCATAAAATGACATGAATAACAGGAGGCAGGAGTCATTACAGGTCATCTTAGAGGTCTGCCTACACCTCTCCTTTCTGTACTGACTCTGTTACCTTGGCTTGTCTGTGTAATAGAGAGTCAGAGAAGAAAAGAAACATATTTACAAATTATTATCAATAAAACTAAATCTAGATATTCATGGAATAAAATTTTGTCAATATTTTCTTTATTTTGACTCTTACTGATAATAGTTAACATCCATTAACCACTTACTGTACGGCCAGCGCCGAACTAAAGTTTGTACAAGTTTTATCTCCTCTAATATTCACATAAGATTACTAACACAATCTTAAATTAGGTGATCACTGTGTACCCTTGTTGTATTTGACAAAACCTGGGCACAGAGAATCTAAGTCCCAAGTCATACAACTAGTAAAAACCTGCCAGCTTATCTCCAAATTCATGACTGCCACCACTACATTGTAAACAAAAGTTGTGTTTATTTTTAAAGTCTCTCTAAATACTGGAAACTGGAAACTCTCTACTGCATTGCTAGTAACTAATGCTGAGACCAAAGTCATCTTCTAGGTAGGACTTTGGGTGTTTGTTTGAAAAAAAAAAAAAGTCAGCTATGAGTTAAAGTTCACATAAATATCATACAGTAAGGCTTTGCTGCACAGAAATTTTATAAGTCTGCAGCAGTTATTACCCTGAACTGTGAAAAAACCTGAACAGACACAAACCTTTTGCAGATAATTGTGCTGACATTCCTACTTCATTACTTTTAATAGAATTGAATTTGTGGTGCTCATGCCCAGGTACATGAGTGCTACCTTCAGGAGGAAGACGTGTCAAGTGTCTTTATTCCCAGGTGAATTGAATGCTTTTGGCAGGAAGTCACTGTGCAGCACAAAGGACACATTCACTTAACCAGCTTTATTAAAACAAAATAATTTTTAAAATGATTTCAGATGACCCCGTGCATCTAGCCTAGCTATAAGTAAAAGAGATGTGATTATAGAAAGCAATTATACAGTAGAGCTCTCTGGGCAAATTTGGTATCCATTCCAATATGTATCAAGAATTAACTAGATAACCCACTCTTTTAAACTCTGAGGGGGAGTCAAACAAATATACATTGTCAAGGATTACTTTTGTATTCAGTGAGTGATGAGATTGAGAAAACTTTAAAACATTTACTATGAAACAAATTTAATCAATAAACTTAAACAGTTAAACATAATACCCAGGTTCCTTTGCCTATCCAAATGAACTTCTTTCTAGCCCCGAAACCACTCCATTTTGTCATTCAAGTCACTTTATTAAATGAATATTCATTGAAAATAGGTTGTATATCACTGGTATTCCTGCACTCATTCAACTAGTGATTTTATATGCCTTCCTTACTAAGAGACTTTTCCTGACTAATGCTACTCCACACATTATTGGATTTTTTCCAACACATTTTAAGATTATAAAACATATATATAAAATGGTGATACTCTCCAAATTGATCTAAAGATTAATTCAAATCCTGTCAAAATCCCAGGGACCTGTTTTGCAGAATTTAGCAAGCTGCTTCTAATAGTCATATGGAAATGCAAGGGACCCCAAATGACCAAAGCAGCCTAAAAAAACAAAAAGAAGAATTAAAACTTCCTGATTTTAAAACTTACTACAAAGCTGCTTATCAAGACAGTAGGATACTTGCATAAGGATTGGCATACATATCAATGGAATAGAATTTAAGTTCCAGAAATAAACCTTTACATTTATGGTCATGGTCAATTGATTTTGACAAGGGTGCCAAATCAATTTAGTTGGGGGGTGGTGGTGAGGATTAAAGCCTTTCTATAAAAAGTGCTTGGGCAACGAGACATCCACATGAAAAGGAAAGAATTTGGTCCTCTACATCATATCGTATGTAAAAACTAACTAAAAATGAGTCAAAGACCTAAATTTAAGAGCTAAATATATGAAACTCTTAGAAGAAAACATAGTAGCCAATTTTCATGACCTTGAATAAGTAAATAGTTTCTTAGTTATGATGATCAAAGCACAAACAACGAAAGAGAAATAGATAATTAAATTTCTTCAAAAATAAAAATGAGCTTTAATGTGTACCATCAAGGAAGTGAAAAGACAACCACAGAATGGGAGAAAATATTTGCAAATCATAAGGCATTTGTATCCAGAATATATGCAAAATTTACAACTCAACCAGGAAGAGTTAAATAACCTAATTAAATAATGGGTAAAAAAACCAAATAGACATTTCTCCATAGAAGGTACACAAATGGCAAATAAGCACATGAAAAGAGATGCTCAGTATCACTAGCCATTAGGGAAAGGCAAATCAAAACAATAGTGAGATGCCCCTTCACACTCACTTGAATGGCTGAAACAAAAAAAACAGAATAACAAATTTTGGCAATTGTGGAGAAAGTGAAACCATTAAACACTGCTTGTAAAATGGTAAAAGGTTCAGGCACTAAGGATGACAGTTCAGCAGTTCCTCAAAAGAGTAAATAAGCATAGAGCTATTATATGTGGCAGCAATTCTTCTCCTAGGGATATCCCCAAGAGAACTGAAAACATATGTCCACACAAAAACTTGCATACAAATGTTCACAGCCGCATATTCATAATAGTCAAAAAATGGAAACAAATCAAATTCCACAAACATAAACATATAAACAAAATGTGGTATATTCATACAGTGGAATATTATTAAAAAGAAATGAAGACTGGTACATGCTACAACCTGGATGAACCTCAAAAATAGCATGCTATGTAAAAGAAGCCACTCACGAAAGACCAGATATTCAATCATTCATTTATACGAAATGTCCAGAATAGGCAAATCCAGAGAAAGAGAGAGTAGGTTAATGGTTGCCAAGGACTGGGGGAAGGAGAAAATTGGGAGTGACTGCTAATGTGTATGGAGTTTCTTTGGGGGGTGATAAAAATATCTTGGAATTAGATAGTTGTTGTGTTTGCACAATTCTATGAACATTAAAGACAACTCTATATTTCAGATAGGTGCGTTTTATGTTATATGAATTATATCCCAATAGAAGTGTATAAGAAAATTGTACTTGCCTCATTATGTATTTGTCTATTTTTTCCTATTACATTTTAAGTTTTTGTTTTTACCTGAATATAAAAATTCATTAAAATTAGAAGGGTTCTACTTCCCTGTGAAATTGTACTTATTCTCTTTAATAACTATCTTTAACTGTACTTTTTGACGTAAAGTCTATTTGTCTATTGTTTTTAAAGCTACAACAGCTTTCTTTGATAAGGATATGGTGTGTTATAACTTTTTAAGAATTCTTTTAATTTCAACTCTCTATTTTTCAATTCTAAATGTTTCTCTCACAAGTAGCAAAGTCCTTGGAAAGGCCTTAAGCAATGTATTCATTGGCCATATGTTTTGGTTAAATTTGCAGTAAAAGATACTTTGACTGTAATTGATTGATTGCTCATTTTTTCCACTCAGTTTTTCCTCAGTCATACTTCCCTACCTGGTTGATGGCAATAGAGTGGCCATGGAACTTTTGGGGATTCAGCTAAGGGGATAAGTTCTTTAGGTGTAGAGAAATGTGTTTATGTGGTTTATAGGGTTAACTTTCCTGGATTTTTTTTTTTTTTTTAAAGAGCTCCTGACTTATTTATTTATTTATTTATTTAATTTTATTCTTTTGGCTGTGTTGGGTCTTCGTTTCTATGCGAGGGCTTTCTCTAGTTGTGGCAAGTGGGGGCCACGCTTCATCGCGGTGCGCGGGCCTCTCACTATCGCGGCCTCTCTTGTTGCGGGGCACAGGCTCCAGACGCGCAGGCTCAGTAATTGTGGCTCACGGGCCTAGTTGCTCCGCGGCATGTGGGATCTTCCCAGACCAGGGCTCGAACCCGTGTCCCCTGCATTGGCAGGCAGAGTCTCAACCACTGCGCCACCAGGGAAGCCCCTTTCCTGGATTTTTCATTCTCGTTTGCCGTGTCGGGGTAGGAAAGCCTTCCAGGAGTTCTCCAACCGTGCATCATGCAGTCTCACCTGGCATCACAGCACAGAACTTATGGCCCTGAAACTGAGCTGCCAAATGAACTTGTCCTACAGTTCCTGGCAACAGAAATATATGTGAAGTGAAGGAGAAATAAGTTTTGAAAAGCATGAATGCAGGAACTTACTTGTGGAAGATTCTTCCAAAGAGGTTTAAAATGGTAAGCAGAGGGTGTGGTTATTCTCAATGCTTATTCAGATCAGAAGCTCTGTCCTGTCCGCTACACACCCAATAATTCACAGGTACTGTTATAAATACACACTTTTTAAAAAGTAACTTATACAGTAGAATCTATTAGACCTCCAGTGTTTTGTAGGGCACAAACATGTAGACATGCTGCAAATAAGTACACCAGCGTGTTCAAGCTTGTTTTATACATCTCAACATATGGGAACACATCTTAGTATATTAAATGCATTTGTCTTTTAAGTTCCAGATGTATGGCTCATACTAAAAAAAAAAAAGATTTCTTGCTGATGTGACCCAAAATACTAACATTGATGAATATACCATAAAATATACCACACAATAAGGCTATCAATAATTTGGTTAATGAATACATAATTATCTAATATATTTCCCTACCCAAGAAAATTTTAAATGCCCTGAAATCTCCTAGCTCATATATGAAACAAACTTACAGAGGTTTTCCTAATTTTGACAAAAATCTTTAAAAAAATCTAAATGATATTACTAATAATAAGTCATAAAGCTGAAACTTTTCTACACTACCAATATTAGAAACAAACTTCAATCATGTTAAAAATTGGAATTATCTTTCTATTCCCTTCACTAAAAATTTTCCAAAATTGTTATTATCAGTATATGAAGAGCAGTAAAGAAATATGCAGCCGTGGGGAATTCCCTGGTGGTCTAGTCGTTAGGACTCTGTCCTCTCACTGCCAAGGGCCCAGGTTCAATCTCTGGTCAGGGAACCAGGATCCCACATGCCTTGTGGCCCAGCGAAAAAAGAAAACAAACAAACAGGGTAGGGGGGAATATGCAGCCAAAAAGTTCAGGGACATACCATTATAAGATATATCCAAAAGGAAATTTTTTTACTTTTTTTTGTTTATTTGTTTTGGCTTACGGTGTTTGTGGTATTTATCAGCTTTTAAAATTTGTAATTTGCTGTGATTTCTCTTGTTAAATAAATATTAAAGTTTATACCTAATTTATTATTAGTTATTCTTTATTTCTTTTTTCTTAGAGAGAGCACCCCAAGTTAAACCCCTGGATTCTTACAAAATCTGGATTTGTGTCTATCATTTATTTTAATTTTTGTCATTAAGTGCATATAAAATGGTATATCACTGTGGTTTTTTTGTTTGCTTTTTGTTTTCTTGGTTTATTGGTTTTTTTGCATTTCCCTCTCCACTACTAATGTTTTTATTGGCCATGTGAATTTCTTTTTCTTTGAAAAGTCTCCATCCCTTTTGACCATTTCTTTTATTATTTAAAAGTTTTTCATATTATTTTTTTTTACTACATCTTTACTGTTATATATATTGCAAATATTTTCTCCTACTTTGTAACATTTTCACTTTAATACATCTTTTGATTAATAACAGCTTTCAGTTTTGATATAGTTAAATTTATGTCTTTTTATTTATGGTCAACTCTTTTTTCTAAATGTATTTTAAAGAAACTTTCATGTCCCTAATTCTAAAAACTTTTAAAATAGGTTTTTCTACCAGACACTTAAGACATTTCATTTTTGACATTTAAGTCTTTAAATCTTTGCACTTTATGTGTATATATGAGATGAAGTGGCTTCCTTTTTTTTTTTGTTTTTCTTTTTTTTATCTTTTTTCCATATGGATAGTCATTTTTTCCCCAAACATCTTTCCTTTCCCAACTGATCTGAAATGTCACCTCTGTCATGTATGAACAAGTGTGGGTATGTGTCTTAGTTCTCTATTTAGCTTGTCATTTTGTTTATTCTTGTACCAGTTTAACTTCCCACTTATTATAGGTTTATAATAATGCCTGGTCACTCTTTGGGCAATTCCTTTCCCCTTGATCTCTGGCTACTATTGGCCCTTTACTCTTCCACATAACATTTTAGAATCAGATTATGTTTCATGAATAACATTGGTATGCATTGGAATTGTATTGGATATAATCATTATCAGAAGATATACTATTTCCAAATATCAGTCTTTCTAACCAGAGACATGGTACATTACTCGATATACTTAGATGTCTTTTAATATCTGATAATAAAGCTTTTAAAAAATGTCATCTTAGCAGTCTTGAACATTTTTAAAGATTCTTGATCTTCTGTGATAATATTGTAAATTATGATATCTATTTAATTGTATTTTCAGAATGCTTATTACTGGCAATTAGAAATGCAACTGATGTAAATTTTGTATTATTATTTAATTAAATATTAATTATATATAGCCAATTTACTAAGTTATTTTTAGTAATTTATAAACTCTTTGGCTTTCCATGTAAATTATATCTTTCCTACTTCACATCTTTATATCTCATTTTTTTCTTATTACACTTGCTAAGACTTCTAAAGCAGTGTTGCATAAAAGGACTGGTATTTTGCATCCTTGTCTTCGTCCTGATTATAAAGAAAACTCTTCTAAAGTTTCCCCTTTCAGGATGGTATTAACCTTAGGTCTATCCTCTTTACAAGATTAAGGATGTTCTACTCTACATTCCTTGTTTACTAATAACATTTATTATGATGGGTATTGGATTTTATTAAATGTTTTTTTTCAACCTAAGTAGTTGATCACTTTTTTCCCCTTTAATCTGTAAATGTGCTGAATTAAATGTATGAATGTGAAAATATTGACCTAATGTCACATAACTGAGATACCATTTTGGCCAAATATATTATTTGAAAAAGACACTTGGATTCTATTTGCTAATATTCTGTTTAGGATATTGCATCTGTGTTCATGAATGAAATGTTTCTGTAATTTTCCTTTCTTGTATTTTTCTGGGTTTAATATCAGGCACGTCCATGAATAGTAGAATGAGTTTGGAGGATTTTCTCTTTTTCTATTGTCTATAATATTTGGCATGATCTGTTCTTTGAAAATTTGATAGAACTCTCCTATCTTCTGGATTCCATTTTTGTTATTAAAACGTTAACTGTCTAGGGTACATTCCTTTGAAAATAACCTGTCTTTTTCTCGATCTCATTTTAATATTTTGTCTTTTTATTTGCTGTCTATAATTTCATTAAAATGTTGCCATGTATGGATTTCTTTAATCTATTCTATAAATGACACATCAGACTTCTTGAGTCTTTTGTTTGGCATTTTCCATTAGTTATAGAATATTCTCAACCTCACTCTTTTTACTAATTAATTTATTTCTCTCTAGCTGGATCAGTAATTGAACTATGTTAGATTTTCTCAGTTATTTTCACCATCTCTTAACCTTTTTCATAGTTTCTAAGTTTTACATTCTGTTCTGCATTCTGTGTCCTTTCTTCTTACCTAGCTTCCATTGTACTAACTCTTTCCCTCTTTTGTGTCTAATCTGATGTTATAACCATTTATTGAGCTTCTATTTTCAGTTTTCCCATTTTAAATTTCTATAAGTTCTCTTTGGGTTTTTTTCCCCCCAAAGTTGCTTGCTTTCTTTATTGTTTCCAGTTTCCTGAAGATAGAGTCAAACTAATATTTTGTTTCTTTAATTCTAGCCAGCATAATTGCTTTTTATTTTCATAATGTGAATATTTGATGCATTCATGGTTTACCTCTGTGGTCTGATTTATTTTTGCTGGTTCTTACATATAGTGGCTTATTTCCTTGAATACTTTTTGATTTATTTTTCTTATAACTGCTTACGTTTTGGGGAAATTATCCATGAGAGTTCTTTGAGTCCTAAGATGAAGGTTTGCTCCTCTAGAAAAGATTTTTATTTGCTTCTTACAGATCCCTGGAAGTACTAGCAATCTCCATCAACTTTACTGTAAATTTACGACAAGTTTTCATGTATTAACAGTACAATGTGAATTTTTGGCAGCAAATTCACCTTGGGACCAGTCTGAGTTATTACTTCACAAAGTCAGTTCTATGTTATACGTTTGCTCCGGGAATTTAATTATTGGTGATTTATTCAAACAATTTTATTGGTTGTGTTAGGATTAACAGCCATACTTTGAGTTTGCATTGCAGTTAGTCTAAACACTTGAGAAACAGGAAATTTGATATTTCCTTCAGATCCCAGTTTATGATAGCTTTATAACACCTGTGTTACTGAAATGATCTGATTGCTATAAATGTGTGGATTCAGTTTAAGATTAAGGTTAGATGGGTTTAATAGCTATTCAATTATAGAATTCATCATTGCATGTTTACAGGAAATTGATTTGGCCAGAGGCCAAAATGTGGAGATGTTTTTATGGCATTGCTTATTTGTAAACATTTTGCTTAGGCTAAGCTTTTAAGCAGTTAAATATGAATAGATACTGTGAATAATAATGTAAGCACCAGAGTAGTTTAAAATACCTTTATCTAAAGGAAAATACCATTCTGGTGCCTTTATTAGCAATCAACATATGTATTTAATGTAAGATTTTTCATAATCATTATTAACTACTGAGCTTCTGAAAGGAGAAATGCACACATTTTTAAAAAGCAGTTTGCCTAGATTATAAAGATATAATATTCACTCATACATCACTTAATAGATTTTCCTATCACTGTACATCTTTAAGTTTAATTATTGCTTTCTTTATTTACTTAGAACCAAATTCTAAAGCAACAGATGTACTGAAATAACATATTTGATGCAAAAATTCATTACAACAATATGCATGTGTGTAATATATATTATTATATACATAATTGTGCCTGCTTAGCACAGATTCCTAGCACTTCACATAAATGAGGCGGCTGTGATCATGATTCCCAAATTCATGTTCTTTTAGATGTATTATGATAAAGTACATTACACTTCAGAGTATAATGTTAACACTCAGGTTGTATGAAATGGAAACCCACTCAGCTTGAGCAAAAAGCTAATTTATTAGGGCAGCAATCTATCTGGGTCTCAGGAATAGAATTAGACTGGGAACACACTAATGAATACATTAAGTTAGTCTCTTGGTTCCTCTTATGTCTATTTGTCTCTGAATACCATGCTTTGTTTTTCTTCTTCATTGAAAGACAGTTTTTCTCTTTCCCCGTTCCCTGGGTAGAAAATGACCACCAACACTTGCTCTGGAATTTAAGTAAAGTCATGAGGTAATTGAGAGATACCAAATTGACTCTCCCTGGGTCTCAGCTCTCACTATTTGACAAGGAACTGATTGGTTGAGTTCAGGGCTCACTCCTGGGGTGTGAATCAGATAGAATCTTGAGGGCTTCCACTGTATCAGTGTTGATGGAGAGAAAAGGGAATATTCCAAGAAAAGAGATGCTGGACAACAGTTTAGTAGTATCTCTTGTATTTGGCTAGAGGCTGCATTCCCTAACCGCTTGCCACTCAAAGTGTGGTCAATGGAATAATAATGCTGGTATTATCAGGGAGCTTGATTGAAATTTAGAATCTCAGCTGCACCCTATCTCTTATGAATTTGGATTTGCAATTAACAAGATCCTCAGGTGATTTGAATGCAGGTTAAAAATTAAAACACGGTTCTAGTCTGTTAAAAAGTCAGGACCAGGTGTATAAAAATTGATGCTATTTCAAGGTACCTTTTACTACTAATCAGACATAACCCTTTAGCTTCCCAAGTTAACCTTTTACATCCTGGCAGAATCCCTATCAACTGATATATATACATTTAATATATAGACACAAGTATAGATTTAATTATAATATAAAGGTGATCTTGAGAGTGTATAGATCACTGCAAATTCATTTCCATTAATAGAAAAATCAAACAATTTAAGATTTAGATCCTAATAATTTGGGTCAATAGTCCCAATTTTACGTATGAAGGATAGCATAATATATCTATTGACAATGTATTCCTAATATTTAAAAATTTTACTAATATGACACATTTATATTAATTACCAGAAAAATAATAACTGATTGGACTATTCAGATGGAAACAAGAAATCCAGGTAACCTTTATGAAGATGCTTAAGATCATGGAAATCATCAGGTCTTAGGTTATCATATGCTTTAATTTTTATGTAAGCATAACTTACAGAGTAAAATAGTATTAGCTGAGTGTTATTAATGTTTATTGCATGCCAAAAAACCTTCCTAAATAATTTACATAGATTTTCTGGTTTATATTTGGTGGTGTTCAGATTGTGATCCACCATTAATTGAACTTTTACAAATATAATTGTTTTTAAAAGCTAGGTTTTCTTTTCTGTCTTTACCACGGTAGTATACATTTTAACTTGAGCTTGGGATATGGTGTTGGACTGATACTTGGATTTGAATTCAGGTTCAACTTCTTGCTGGTTGTATGTGCTTGGGCTATTTACATCACTTCCCTAAGCCTCAGTTCCTTATCTATAAAGCAGAAATAATCATTGCAATTTTTTTATAGAGTTGTGAGACTTGAAAGAGAAAGTGTATATGTCCTGGCAGATAGTTCGCATCACGTATGGTCAGGCCACTCAAGATGGCTGTGCTCTTGCTCTCTGTACATTCCCTGCTTGACCAGTCCTTGCTTCCCCTACACCCTACTCACGTGAGCATGCTTGCCCCCAGCCTCAGCTAGTGATTGCTCTAATCCTTAGGCCAGAACGGGTCCACCTGCTAGTTCATTAAAGGGAAAGCCTTTGTGATGATGTTAACCTGAGGGGCTGTGAGGGACACGCCCCAGCTTCTGGTTTCCCTGGTAACTGATGAGCCAGCCTGACGCCAATTTCCCCTATAAATGGTAGCCTCCTTCTCCCCTGAGTAGTGAAGATGGCTGTCTGTCCTGTCTGCTACTCGCTATCCATAGTGGGATGTCGCTTCAGGACCTTTTGCTTCAGACAGGTAAGATTCCCTGTCTGGTAAGCCATCAATGTCTCTGTCTCCGTCTCAGAGCTCTTTCTTTGGTCTCGAGGCTGGGCTACTACAAGGCTTGCAAGCCTGCGGGGTGCAGCCCAATACTTCAGTAAGGATTAGTTATTTTATTATTATTTACTTATGCAGTCACCCTTACATAATTTCATTTGGTTCCTGACAGGAAGTTTTTTCATGTTGCTTTTGGAAACATTTTTACTCTATCTAACCACTAAGAAAAGGAAACTTTCTTCTTTGGTCAGATTATTTTCACTAAGCCAAATGTGGCTAATTTGGGTTAGAGATTTATTGCCAATAGCTCTCCTTCTTGAATGGGAACTTGAAAATAGCATGTGTTGCCTGTATTTGGTCATACATTATGTGTTGCCTGTATTTGGTTATAAACGCCATTGGAGTTTTCACCTGGATCCTATTTAGGTTGACTTCATGTAATCTTATACCATTGTATATATACTGTGTCAGAAACAGGTAAGCAGAGAAAAGTCAACATGAAAGACATTGTTTGATGATGTTTATATATATTTTAAACATAAATAGATCTCTAGCTTCCTTACCTCCTGATTCAATATTAGATTTGCCACAGACAATTCATACAACATTTTAGAGGTTGGAACCTCCAGGTTAGAAGTTTTGTGGGAAATTTATACTTTCTTATAATCATAAAGGCAATCCTTGATCTCATAATAATTTATTTCAAAGAACTTTGCAAATATCCTTCTAATATTTCTGTATGACACAGGGTTAGGTGGAATATTATTCTGATTCAATATTGTTATTTCTCATATATTTCATGAGATGAAAAATTCAGGTAGAATGTATCTCACATAAAAACACATTGAATTTTCATTTCTCAAGGTTTATTCTTTTTTCAGGTTTGGAAGCAACTGAGAGATAGACTTGAAGACCAGACAAAGAACAAAATGTCACATTCATTTCTCTCATGAGTAATTGGAAAAGGTAAATTTAGATGTAAAGCTAAATTGGCTTACTAATAATCCATCTCTGTATCAGACTAACTCACCCCATTAATGGGAGAACTGTATAATCCCAGAGTGGATATACCAGACTTTTTTCCCCTTACAAATAAGACAGTAAATAGACCAGAATAGATGCCTCCTGCAGACAAAATAGAAACACAGAAGTTGTCAAGAGACTTATGCTTAATTCTTTCTTCTAGCACCACCATCATCATGAAAATCATTCCTCCTTCTACGATCAAGGTAATTTGAACTTTATTTTTTTTTCAAGGTAATACAGTGAAATAACACAAAACTTTAATATTACTATGGAACTGAAGACATCTTAAGCACTGGTAAATAATAGCATTCTAACATTCTGGGTAGTTTTCAAAACCTAAGGATAGATTGTTCACCTTAAATGTATTATCATTTTAAGTTTGTGTAAGATTATATAGAGATCTGTGACACCCTCAGAAAAGTAAAATCTAGCCCAATCTTTGGAACTATGAATTTAAGCTGTAAAAATGCTGTAGATTTCCTCTTACCATTGACTATTAAAGGGTGCACCTTCTTTACTAAACCTCTTCTAACTTCATGTATTTCCTTCTGCCCAACTTTTTTTCTAGTATACCAACAGTTTCAGGGTGGGAGGAAGCTCATTGGGTAGGATCCAAGGCAAACCATTAATTATGATGAAATTGCAATGATAAAAATCTCAAATATCAAATTTAAAATTTACTTTTACTTTTTTTCTTCATTGGATCAACTCAGTTTACTTTGATTCCTCCAGCTCCATCCTTAGTCATTACATCATCATAAGAAACTAATCTCTTCCCATGACATTGTGTATATGGAATGCATAAGAAAGCCACAGAGACAAGATTTATTTGTCAAATCTCTAGCTCTAAGGTTTCATGAGTGGACAAAGAAGTTGAAGTTCTGCTTCTCTTTTCCTTTTTTATATTTTAATTGTAGTTTTCGAGACTATTGTTTTTGTTTTTGTTTTTTAAAAACCTGCAACTTTTATCATTTAATTTAATTGAGCATTGTCTGAAATAGATTTTGGGACATCATTTTTTTCAATATAAACACCCATTTCAAAATACACATGTTGGTTATTAGTTACATTCTTAAAGATGATTAAACTATTCTCTCTGGACAATTTAACAGCATTCTTACTGTATTCACTTCAACCATCTGGTTTACCTAAAGAGAATTTAAAGGATGATGTCATCAGAGTACCTCATCTACATTGAGAGCACTACACAGCATACACAAGTGTGTTATTAGAAACATATGTTTGGTTTAAAAACACCTTCCATTTCATTCACTGTGAGCCAGATTCTATCAGTGACAAAAATTTCTCAGGAAGTTGGCTAGCACTTGAATTTATTAAATTACTGCTAAAAGGCACAGCATCTTAAAACTAGTTTCAAATATCTGTTGCACCAATCAATACTTGATTTACTCTAAAGAGAACATTCTCCTCTTTAAAAACAACCGAAAAACAAAAAACACAACAGCTGTATTATAATTGAGAAAGCATAGCAAAGATTTAGAGAGTCTATATACCACCACTTATATTGTTTCATGTTTAAAGAAAAGAAGGTCAACATTTAGTCTCACAGTGAAATTATTGACCTATTTCCACAGAGGGTTAAAAAAAATTAAATTGTCTGGCTTCGGAGAGGAAATGCAAAAGACATAGGGGAACATTTAAAAGAAATAATCAGAACAAAGTATTCTTTTGGGGCTAACCTAGTGTTTTCAGTGACTTAATTTTTAAAAGAAAGAGCTGTTTATAATATTATTTTAGAGCTTCCTCCTCCAAACCAATTGCCTCATAATTTCTTTTTAATATGTTTTTCCTGAAAGACAAAAAACTTTAGACTAGCAAAATTCATCTTAATTACTTTAAAAAATAGTCTAGAACCAGCCTGGAAAACGGGTGGTAAATATCAAACAAAATCATATTTCTGAGAACAAGGATAAAGATGGAATGGTTTTTAGATAGGCAATCAACCACATGTGCTTCTAAGGGCTTATATGAAATCAATTTTGATGTAGTCAAATTATTCAATGTACCTGAAGTATGTTATTGCATTATACATTAATGTATTAATTGCTCTATTTCTTGTGAAAGCTAAAGCTCTCAAAATAAAAAAAAAACCCTTATATTTTCCAGTGTAAATGACAGAATAAAAATATACCTTAAAGTCAATGAAACTGATACTATGGGTACAAGATATAAATAACCTAGGAATAATGTGGTCCCCGAAAAGCCTTGTTTGTTGATAAACCAGATTACATACGTAGAATGGTCTTTGACTTAACAAATGTCATAAATTTAATGTCATATTAAAATGTGGTTTATTCTGTAAGCTTGTGAGTATCCATAAAGTTCAACAACTTCCAAATTGGGATACATTTTAGGAGATAACATAGTAAAGTGAATGGGGCATGGGTTTTGGAAAAACAAACAGATGTCCCCCAAACAACAGCCTGAGTTTTAATCCCAATGTCTTTATATACTAACAGTGTGGGTCAGAGTGAGTCATATAATCTGAGCCTGTTTTCACTTCTGTAAAATGGGATAATTTTAAGGTGCTGTGTATATGACATATACTTATTCCAGTTTCTAAGGCTTCATGACAAATCACCCAAAAGTTAATGGTATACAACTGTCCAAGTGTTCTGTGGGTCCAGAATTCAGCCAGGGCACAATGGGAATGGTTTTTTATCTGCTCTACAATGTCCTTCACCTTAGCAGGTACCTCTTCCTGTGAGCCTCTCTGTGTGAGGGCTAGTTTAGGCTTCCTCACAGCATGGTATCTGGGTTGCAAGGATGAGTGAGCACCAAGGGAAGCTGCATCCATTATGGAACCTAACCTTAGTAGTCAATAAAATTATTCTGCCATACTCCGTTGGGCAGAGCACTTACAAACCCCTGCCCAGACACAATGGAACCCTACCTCTTGATGGGAAGATTTTCAGTCACATTGTAAGAACATGTGGGATGGGGTACATACATTCTGTGATCATTTTTAGAAAATAAAATTTCCTACAGTACTCAACATATAGAAGCTATTATTATTATTACTTTTATGTGATATAGTATAGAACTGTGGAAAAGACAAGGATTTGGGATCAGGATACTTCGCTACTTAAAAGTCCTTGTTAAGTTATTTAGTGTCTCTGACAAATTCTTCACCTATTAAATTAGTATGATACACTTATTTTGAAGGGTTATTATGAGGATTTAAGAGGTAATATGCAAAATTATTTGACAGATACTACGTGCTCAGTAAATGCTCCCCCAAATTTTGGCTCAACAGGTAATGGCACTAAAAATGCTCAGTCTGCTACAAAATCAGAGTCCCCAACAAGCCAAAGTGGTTGTGAATAAGCCAAAGGGATGGATTTCTGTTTAGAATGAAACTTTGAGCAGGGTGTTCAGGACCAGCAAAACATAACTTTATATGGAAAAATCCAGTGTCACCAACAAGTTTGAGGAACGAATTGAATCACAGACTCATGGAATCTTAGAGAAGGAAGGTGGCTGACAGATAAAACTCCACATTTTATAGATAAGAGAATCAAGAGGTTAAATTGCTTGCTCAAGGTTATACTCTAAGGAGAAAATCTGCAGCTGAAATTCATGTCTGCTAACTTGTAAGTTGAAATCTTTAATAGTCAACTATGCACAAGTTCAAATCTTTAATAGTCAACTATGCACAAGTTCAAATCTTCAATAGTCAACTATGCACATTATGAATTTTCTTTATACCTTTTCCCCTCTGGAATGGAATCCTGCATTAATTACAATTGAGCATATTATTTGTGTGAATGCAATAATAATGTGATTACAATAGCTAATGAATTAATGTCTTACAAGAGTTTTTCAAAATTTTAATACAATAGAAGGAATTATTATTCCATTATGGGAAACAATCAGGAAATTGAGGCTTAAAAATAGCTGAAAAAAATTTCCAGTTTCCCAAAATGTACATTTCCAGTTTGGCATTTTTGACATTGGTTAACCAAAAATGCAAATATGGCTGGATTGATCATAGATACATACTGGGCAAGTCAGTCAGCTTTCCCATGGAATACAGTGTATCAGGTAAGGATAAGGGGTTTGGAACAAGACTACCTAGATTGGATCCACACTATCTGGACTGGATAAGTAAACTGTGCTTCCAATAATAGTTGGTACATTGAGTAGTTGTGAGAACTAAGTGGTGTATTAGTTGCCTGCTGTTGCTGTAACAAATTGCCACAACATAGTGGCATAAAACAACACAAATGTATTTTCTTACAGTTCTATACTAGAAGTCCTAAACAAGTCTCATAGTTTCATTTGGTTAAAGTCAAGGTGTTGGCAGTCTCCTCTGGAGGCTCTGAGGGGAGAATCTTTTTTTTTTTTTTTTTTTTTGCTTTTTTCAACTTCTAGTGGCCACCTGCATTCCTTGTGATTACATTTAGGGCCACATAGATAATCCAGAATCATCTTTCCATCTCAAGATACTTAAGTAAATCGCATTTGTAAAGTCCCTTTGGTCATATTAGAAAACATTCACAGGTCCTAGATGTAGGTAAACATAGGAGTCTTTATTCAGCCTACCACAAGTGGGATGATACTTACATAGTACTTTACCTCTTGCCTGGCTCTAAGCAAAGGCTCAATAAATGCTAACAAATATTATGAAATACAGCTAATTTATAGTTATACACATAGACATCATTTGTATCCCTCGAAGCCACACTATTGTGTATGTTATTCAGAGAATGTGGGTGACAAAAACAATTTAGTTAAAAATGATCTTTGTCTCTGAGCATTACCTAGTGGAATCACTAGAAACCAAGCACACTCCAAAGCCCTTCCTTCCCCTCACATGATCCTAAGAAGTCACCTCTGTATTCTATGCACTTTTAAATCTTCTTCTTTCTACCTCTTTCCTGATTCTCACTCTTGATCTGCAAAGATGTCCACCTTTGCGTTCCCTGCGTCAGTGACATTTTGGCACTGCTGCTGATGCATCCTAGCTCCGTCCCTGCCAACCAGGGTTGCTCCACTCGCCATGAATCCTCAGTCATGGGTGACATGCCCCACCCTTTTCTCTCTTTATCACTCTGATGATTCAAGGCCATTTTGGGGCCCTTCTCTTCCCCTAGGTTTCTTTTTTTCTTTCTTTTACCAACTTGAATATTGTATACTCCTTTATTAATTGATGTCTGTAGGTCTCTCATAGCCTTCTCGTGCAAGGCACTTCAAGCAGCTTTCCCTAGGCTAAAATGGAGGACATTAACATCAGCTGTCTCATTGACAGAAGATGTTCAAGATGAAGGTATTCTTTTTGCCAAACACAGAGTGAGTTTTCTGTCGATCTAGGATGTGAATAATGATTAAAAATTTAGTGCACATCAGGCCTGTGTTGATGAACAGGAAAGCCACAATCTCTGCCTAAGAAGTTTATTAAGTATAGGAAAAAAAACATGAAACAGGTAATTATAATCCAGAGTGATATGCTAGAGAATATTAGACATTTAGGGTGCTACAGGAGCACATAGGAGAGGCAACTAATCCTGATTTGGAGAGTTAGAGGATGGTTCCTGGAGAAAATGTTCAGTAGGATGAGACTTAAAGGATCAACACTCCTTAGAAAAATGAAGTGCAAGAGAGGATAGGACTGATGGTTGCATGGAGAATACAGTTTTTGAAGGAAAAAGAAAAGCTTAAAGCAGATACTTAGAGATTAAGAGAGGCTGGTGTGTGTAAAGTTCTGAGTGATTTCAGAATGGCTGAAGCATTTGGTATGACAGGAGAATGGGAAGAGAGAAGACTGGAGAGGTTAGCCAGATCCTGAGGACTTTAAGAGTGATTTTAAGAAGTTTAGATTTTATATAAAGGGCGAAGAGGAATTCTTGAAGTGGAGTGGTATTTTAGGAGTGGTGTTTAGGAAGATCATTCTTTGACTCATATTGCAATGGAAAAAGGGTAAATGGCAAGACTGGAGATTGATTGGGTAGGGCAGTGTGGAACCTATTACAGTAATACAGTTGAGCTTCATTTTAACTGGTGATCGTGACAGAATAAAGTAGACAAGTTTAAGAACTACTTAGGAGGTAAACCTCACAGTATTTTACGCTTGTTTGAATATGAATGTATAGATTCTTGGTTCTGAAGTTAACTGTCAGACTTTAGGGTCCTTTCACAGTTTTTCTAAGGAAACACTTCATTTTTGCATGAAAAGAACTGACAAGCTGGAATTCATGGCGTACTCACAGATTTTGCCCTTCAACTAGGCCCCTGTTGCACATATACTTTTTATTATAATCATTATTGTTTAACCATTGCATGGGATTCATTTCTGCGACCCTCCCATAGAATTAGATGGAACTGATTTTCACAAGCCCCATAAATCAAGAAAAAGTTAGGAAACATATGGCTACAGATTAGTCAGAAAGTCTTGTTGTTTAGGAGACGAAGACATTTTGATGAAGCCCCTGGGAATCTTTCAGCTGAAATATCTTGACAGTTTCCTTCTACTCTTTAGGAGGTATCAGAGGCAATGGTCTTGTTAGAGACAGTGAGGCAAAATTTTCCTACTCAGCTCCTGTCTATTTTTAGGGTCATTTCCTAGTGTGATTCCAGAATGTTGTAAGGTGCTGAATTATTAGTAAATGCAAACAATAAGGCAGAGTAAAAACTTTTATAACTAGGAGATGAGAGAAAAACTTTATCCAATGGATTGTTTCTTCTCCTCTCTGAGGAATAACCTTAGACTGTCAAATCATATCCAACATGACCACAATACACACTATGCAGCCATTAGGAATTCATCTCCTGTTATGACGGGAATTGGTAAGATCTTTGGTTGCAAAGCTCTATACAGTTGGCTAGCCTTTGCAAACAATGTGGGAGAAGCACAATTCGTGGGTTTCTAGAGTTTGACAGAATCCTTTAATTTTTTATTAAAGGATGTGAACAGTTTACACAGTTGTCTGCATTTTCTAAGAGAAAACCAGACAGGTCAAATTTCAGAAAGATATGCAGTACTCTTTTGGCATGCCAATGTGTTTTTCTTTGTATGCTCTACAGAGGACCATGAACAAAAATAGTAAAATTACTGTTCAAAAATAATACAAAACAAAACAAAATGAAAAAACAAAACAAAAAGCAATACAAGAATAAATATGTGGATAATTTTGGATTGTATTACAGGGATGACTTTTAAAAGCACAAAACAAATGAAAGAAATGACAAAAGATGGACAGTTTATGTCCCTTAGAAAAATATCTATATGCAAATATTAATCGAATCAAATGTAATGACAAACTGGACGGATATGATTAAGAAATAGGACAGAAAAATAGTTTAGAACCTTAACCTCTTGCTTTTTAAAAAAACAAATTCACCAGGAAATTTTAATTACTTTAGGACAAAGTTTGGAAATAGCTCACAGAGAAATACCAATAGCCTATACGTGTATTGTGATGACCATTTGTTTTTCCTTGAGCTCTCTAGCAGTTATTCTCTTCTGACATCACTCCATGAAATTCATTTGGGGACTCCACCTCTGACCCCAGTGGTGAACCATGTAATCTAGGCTCAAGACAATCAGTAGTTCAGAGCTGGGCATGTGTCCTAAGAGGATCCATTTAGATCTTAGGCTCTTTCTGGCTACTTTTAAAGAGGCTACTTGTAAAGAGGCTTTCTCACTGAACTTGAACCCAAGAATATATGACTTTGGAATTACTGCAGCCATCCTGCCACTCTGTGGTGCCTGAGAATATAGTTTACATGTAGAAGAAAGAAGAATATAGCAAGTAAACAAATAAGGAGACTAGGAAAAGATGACATTGTTTAGAGCCTAGAAATTCATCTGTACTTGGAAAGTAGTTACAACCTTTTTGCAGAACAATATGTTAATAATATTAGCTCATACGACCCAGAATATATAAGTTAATACACTAAAAGGTTAACATATTCATATTGCATATATTTGGTTGATATCATTACTAATGATTTTAATTTCCTTTTTTCATGTTCTAGTTCCTAAATTCTTCTAAAATGACATTTATTACTTTTGTTTTTTTAATTTTTATCTTTTTGTATTACCTTTATAAATAAGAAAAATATACATTATTAATGTATGTTAATTAATTTGATCAACTGTATGAGCAGCATGACTTAATTCGCATATTGTGAATTTAGACTTAAACATTTACTCTCACAGCTATAATAAGATGTTACTGGTTTGCCAGATTGTGAGGTTTGAGGATACATACCTCTAGACTGCCAAGTGTGCCCAAGACTTCTGACATCAACTGCAAGTTTGGGGGGTTACCATAACCACTCTAAATTTGAAAAATTAGCTAGAAGAACTCACAGAACTCATTGAAAGCCAGTATACTCATGGTTACAGATGATGACAGGAAAAGACAATATATGAAAATATCAGTTGAGGGACAAGATGCATAAGGCAAAGTCTGGGAGGGTTCCAGATGTGAAGCTTCTATTGACTTCTGGGTGATTTACTCTACTGGCATTGGTGGTGACAATACACCTGAAGTATTGCCAACCAGAGAAATTCACCTGAGTTTCAGTGTCCAGAGTTTTTACTGAGGCTTTGTTACATAGGCATAATTGATTGATTGGTTGCCCATGTGGTTTAACTCAATTACCAGGTAGATTACTCTGCTTGGACTGCCATAACAAAATACCACAGACTGCATGACTTAAACAACAAAAATTTATTTCTTATAGTTCTGGAGGCTGGGATGTCCAAGATCAATGTCTTGGTAAGGTAGATTTCATTCTAAGACCTCTTCTCCTGGCTTGTCAATGGCCACCATCTTTCTGTGGGCTCACAGAGAAAGAGCTATCTGGTGTCTCTTATAAGAGCACCAATCTCATTAGACCAGGGCCCCACCCTCATGAACTCATCTAACCAAAATTACTTCCCCAAAGCCCCGTCTCCAAATACTGTCACATTGTGGTTTAGGGCTTCAATATATGAATTTTGGAAGGACACAAACACTCAACCCATAAAACGAGGTCAATTGATACCACGGGATTCAAAGCCCCCACTCTAATCCACATGGTTGGTCTTTCTAGCAGGACCAGCTCCACACTAAGGTCCAGTGTGGCAAGAGCCCTCACCTTTAAACAATGGCATAGAATACCTGGCAGAAGCTGAGGGCAAAGGCCAACCTCTTTTGGGGCAAGGTCAAATTCTTCACCACACAGGTGCCATATATATGTATATATATGGCTAGTATTTTTAAGAAAAACAGGTTAACTTAGTAAAGTGCAATAAGGGAACAGCTTTATTCTTTATTCTTTCCCTTTTTCTGTGTTTTGATATAGGCTTTTCTTTCCCTACCTGATGACAATATCTCTGGCAGATTCTGTGGCTGTACACAGTCACTGTCAACTATAAAAATAGTCTTATTTAATCTTAAATAAAATTTAAGTCTTTTCTTCTCCCTTTCCTCACACTGAATCTGTGGCCGGTACCTGCAGTAGGGATGAGACATAGTCTCTTTTTCTCTTTCCCTCCACCTCCTTCCCAATCCTTCTGATACTGCCAGGGTAGGGTTTAGATTCAACAGAGAAATTATTCAACAGAGAAATAGAGCAAATATTTTCATTGGTTGGATACTGGTGTAACCTGGCTCTCAATACACTCTGCCATGTCAGGCATGCATGGGTTTATGTAGGCTCATACACAACAGATAATACTTTTAGGCTGGTCTCTTTCTACCCTTTTATTAATTCTTTCCCATCCAAGTGGTTCTGTCCCCTAGTCCACAGCTCCAGGTCAAGCCACTTACCCACAGTGGCATCCTTGTGGCCCAAGGGAACTCATGCCTCCTGGCTCCACAAAATGCCAAATTTAGCTAAAATTTTAGGTTGATAGGAAATGCCCCATTCAACATCCCATCAAATGTCCCATAACACATGGCATATGTTACTATGTTCACTTGCTGCCCAGAAGAACTAAGGCATATGGCTGCCTGCTTGCTGTACTGTCTTCTCCCTTCACCTTGTCAGTAAATGTTACCAAGGCTGGCATCATTGCCTCCTCTGAAGTTCCCAAGATAAGTGTGTACAGTCTTTCTCTTCACAGTACCCCCAAATCTGGAAGACTCACATCAGTTTTTCTTAAGAATTCTCTCATGCTTTATGTCATTAGATCTGTAGCTTCACAAGCATAAGATCCAAATAGTGAGAGAGATTCTAATATTCCCTCTTACAGAAAACTCTTATTTATATTAATAATTTTGGGGGGCACCTCTCTTCACTTGGCGGCAGTGGGACAATGGAAACACTCTTTCCTTTCCATGGACGAAGGAAAGAGTGAGGCACAGTTTTCTCTACTCTTATGAATTTCTTTTAAGTAATCTCCTCATGAATCTTCCAGTCATTTTTAACAAAGACTGGAAGTGGGTGATGGTCATTGATAGTCAAAGAACCAATTTAATCACATGTTATTAAGCTCTGTGGGAATGTTTGTAGCTCTCTTTGGGTGAGGGAGTTATATATCACCTACTGTCTGCAGCTTTGGGGATTTCACCAAATTTTTCAAGTCGATAGGAAACGTCCCATTCAACATCCTAAAACATATGACATATATTACTATGCTCATTTGCTGCCCCCCAAAACTAAACAGTATTGAACTAATATAGACTTAGGGAAAACTATTATTTCTGATTGATCTTATTCTAATCTAGCACTTCCTAATACTGCTTTAGAGAAAGACTTCTAATGGAGGAATCCTCGGGCTCCCAGCATAATAAAGATTCTGAGAAATCACAACAATGATCTGTACCAAACCACCCCAAAATTCAGTGTATTGAAATAACACATTTATTCTTGTGTATCTGTTCATCTTGTGGGGCTTGGCTGATCTCAGTTGAACTTGACTAGGTGGCCCTCTGCAGACAATGATGCCTCAGATCCTGATTCTAATTAAAGGTTGAAGTCAGAGTGGGCATATTCAGTATCTCTTATTTTCCTTGTGTCAGAGAGGTAGCCAGAGATGTCCCTTCCTCTCATAGCACTGGCACACAGGTGCAAGATAATAAGCACAAACATGCCTCCTTCTAAGGTCCGGGCTTGGCACTGGCACATTGTTACATCTACCCACAGACCTTTAATCAAAGTCAGTCATTTGACTAAGCCAAAGTCAAGGGGTGGTGAAATATACCCATGATGAGGCCATGGCAAGGTGTGGATGCATTGTAGGGGAGAATAATCAGGGCAATAATTTAATTCAATCTGAAATAGCATTGTTTGATGAAAATTTTGCAAGCTTTATGTCTATATATACACATATGTATGTATATATATATATAACCATGAGGTTCTTTTTATTAAAATGCAATACCTAATAAAATCCTAGGTGCTTTGGGAAATGTTATTCTAGACCATTCTCAAAAAGTGGACAATAAACTGTCTATTGGGTCAGAGATAAGTTCTAATGGTTTACCTCAACAACAAGCAAACTTACTTCAAACAAGTAACGATGAAGTCATTAACCAGGCTTCAAACTCAGAGTCAGAGCCTATCTGTGGCACCCTTTATCTGAGTGACCATGGGTGAGACACTCCACTTCTCTAAAGTTTAGCTTCCTCATATGCAAATCTAAGATAAAGAATAATAAATTCCACTTCACTGAAAAGTGGTGAGGAGTAAAAGAGATAATATGAATGATTAAATAATAATCTATTTTCTATATTGTCTTGTTTATTTTTTACCAGTATCATCTGTGTATTAAATTTCACAACTGCCATGCCTTTTAAAATCGATTCAACTCCCTTCCGTTTTAGGCAGTAGTTGTAAACTTTTCAGTGTTTTATAACCTGTATCCTCCAAATACTTTTCTTCCTCACCACCTCCTGCTCCATCCTGGTTGCAACCATCACAGACTTAGACAGTCTCAATAGTTTCCTAACCTGGACCCTCACTATCTCCTGTTGCCTTACTATCCACCAACCCATTCTCCACAGTGTACTAATGTGGTACTGTAAATAGAAATCTACTCTTGTTCATACATACGTACAGATACACACATGTGCACGCACACACGCGTCTCATTGTTTTTATTTTTTGTTTGAATTTATTTTTTATTTTTCAATTATTTCATTGTTTTTAAAAAGGTAAAAATCTTTAACATGAGATACAAGATACAAAGTCTTGCATTGTATTTTATCCCTATTTTCCTCCATGTCTTGCAACGTTCTTCCCCTTGATCTTTTTACAAGAGCCACATCAATCTCATATTTCCTTAAAAGTGTCAAACTATCTTCTGTTCTTGCCTTTCCAGGGAAGGGAAGGCTGTTTCCTCTACCAGGAGTCCTCTCTTGCCTGCCTTCACTAAACTCTCCCTCTCCTTCATGTCTCGGTCAATCACCACTTCCTTGGTCAAGCCTTCCAGGACTTTCCACCTTGGTCATTTCCTCCATTACAAGTTCTCATAATCACTGTGTTCCTTCCTGAAACATTTGTAGGGTAAGAAAAGTTTCTTTTCCTCTACCTATTTTAGGTTCTCTAGCTGGGGCTCTGTAAATTAGACTGGCCAAAGACAGATTAACAAGAGAAAAACAACAGAAATTTATAGACATGTGCATCACACATATACACAGAAAAACACCCAATGATGACTAACTCAAAGGGGTGTTTAGAACTTAAATTAACATAATATCTTAAGCTAAACCAATGAAAAAGAAGTTTTAGGCTTCCAGGCAGGGGACAGTAACCTGGAAAAGCATAGTAAACAAAGGTTTAATAAGGTTTGTTATGCAGCTTTAAGTCAGTAGGTGACTTCTCCATTGATAAGAGGTATTAAAAGTCCTCCTCTTCCTAGTATGGTAGAGGGAGACACCTTTTACAGATAGAAATTTCTTTTATAAATGTAAATTTATAAGTGTAAATTTCCTTCACAAGTGGGAAACTTGTGCCCTGTTTTTAGCACTTTTTCTGCATCTGCTGGTTCTCTATGGCCTTTAGTTCAAAATAATCCATACGCCAAAGAGGCATATTTGGGGATGACATATTCCTGTATCCTTCACATTACTTATTACAATGACAATGTTATATTTCTTTGTGTGATCATTTAATTAATGTCTCTCTTACTAACTTGAATATAGGCTCCAAGAGGACAGGAGACATGCTGGATTCAGTCACTGATATCACTAATGTCATGCAAACCACCCCCCAAATTCAGGGAATACATTTATTGGATTATTTTGACTATTATTTCTTATAGTGTAGGATAAGAATAGTTTATAATATCTGGGATTACATTATTGTAGCACAAGGGAAAAAAGGAAATATATAGGTATTCATTTATTGTCATAGAATGATTCCAAGTTTTTTTCTTAGAGTCTGATTTCTTTTTTAAACAAGTTTTCTTTTAAATTATGCCTCAATAAAGAGGTTCTACCTTTGTTTATAACTTCCCTTTCTACCTTCTTTCACATCCTTCTGTTCTTTTATCTTTAAAACATATCTTTTAATACTGAACCCTAAACTAACCTGATACTACACCCCAAAAGCCTGAGTTTTGGTAAATCCCAAGGGGTTCCCCATCAAGCTAAAGAAAAACACTGATTTACGTGAGTGGATGAAGTCTCTACCATCTCAAATTCCTGTTATAATTAGTTTCAGAAGAACATATTCATGTTATGTCTATTTCTATTCCTTTCCTCCTCTGTAGCAGGGGAATGAGTCATTAGAATTTTAACGTCAGCATTACATGCCAGCAGAAGTCTGTTGTTATGCTTTAACTACTTAAATATTCTGAATTCTGACTGGCGTATCCGTTCTACCTTTTATTGTAAGAAAACAGGAATGGACTCCTAATCAAACAAGAGAACATGGAAAGTATGGAAAAGGTCAAATGAGTGCAAAATCGTCTGTCGATCATTAAATGGTGACAGAATTAGAAAGCTTGCTTTTGTGACTAAGATTGAAACTGAAACACAGAATGTCACCACATGAATCCTCTAGATTCACAATGAAGTGGTTGGAGTAGGAATGGAGAAGAATTAACTATTTTAAAACAATTGTGTTGCATTGAAAATTCTAAAAGGACACATTCTTTAGCCACAGGAAATGGTTCCAGTGATAATGGGGTGGTGATAGTGTGCTGTTCTGAACTCATCTGAGTGCAAAATTTTTTGGATAAACATTTAAAAAGAAGCCAAGTCCTATTCTTGAAGCATTTCATAAATTTCACTACTAAGATAGTATATCTTTTCAAATTGACCTTCATTGTAGAAAAAGGAAAGGAGATAAAACTATAAGAGTGAGGTTCAGTCCAATGACTAAATGAAGTTTGTAGTGTTATTTGTATGGTTCAGTCTCCTCTACCCCCTTTATCTTCCTAAGTCTTTGGAAATTAAATTTATTTGTTCCTTTGCCAGGTGTTGAGACTGTTACCAAACTCGGGTTTGGCTGTTTTGCCACTCAAAAGACAATACTCAAGAGGCAAGTGTTGGTAAAAAGGAAATGTTGCTTTAATCAGAAGACCAATAATCTGGGGAGAAGGTAGATTTATGTCTCCAAAACCAACTCTGAAATTCTGCTTGTCCATGACAGTTTTTAAAGGGAAAAGGGTGAAAGAATCTCAGTGAATCATCGAGGCAGGAGGTTAGATTCTGCATCATTCTCCATTGTGTGAAGACTGGCTGACTCCTCATTATCTTTCTTCAGATTTTATCTAGACCACCGTGATCTGCCTGCAGGATTGCTAAGGGAGCTCCTGGGGGGTATAGAGCTAGTCATTCCTTAACTACTTAATTCTTCATTCTTATTTATTTTAATCTAGGAAAAGAATCAACAGGTTAGGCAAGGCATGGTGTGCATTCAGTAGAGCATAAGTCAGGAGTTAGGTTAAACTGCCTCATGATCTCCTTTCTGTAGTTAGGTTCTTCTAAGGTTAAAGGGGAACAGGAATGGGCAAACAGGAAAGAAGCAAAAGAGCTGCTTTCAAAACCTGTACAAGGTCATCTGAAAGGATCTTTTTATATATGGAAAACAACTCCAAAACACTTAACCATTTATCATAAATTGGATTCTTTGGCTTAGCAACTGCTTTGTTAGCCAGCAGGCTCAGAGAAAAGTTTTTTGATCACTGGTGTTGTCTATAGACATGCAGTCTGTAACAGCAATAGAAATCTTGGAAGTTGAGAAGCAACTGTGGACAGAAGTACAAGATAAATTATTGTCACTCTCATAACAAAAGTAAAGAGCTAAATTAGCTGATCCAGAAGTAAATCAGAACATCGTGCTTAAGGATATAATTTTGTATTTCATGGAAGTTGAGAGGTAGACAACAAAACTCAATGTGAACACTAATAGAAAAATAGAGAAGGCCCAGAAAATAGAAGTCACTATTAAAACATGTGATTTATAGGTCTGCCAGAGGGGACTCTAAGAGTCTTGATTTCAGTGAAATTATTTGAAAAATCTATTCAGAGAGGTGCAATGAAGAGGGCAAGGGAAGAGTGGAATAAAATTGATAGAATCCTTCATCTTCACATGCTCAGCACATGACTTCAAGGCTCAGTAAAAGTGCAATTGGCAGTATTTTGAGTCCATGATATATAAAGGAAGCTGTGCTATTGTCATGAGTCTTCATTAAAACTGACTAAAATTCACAGTCAGATTAGGCAAGTTCAGTTTGTTCAATATGTATGCATATTGATTATAGCACTCTTTTTGTCATTGCAGAGGGAAAAAACAATCAAACTTAGAGAATGCCCTGGACCTAGGACTTTATGTTTATAAATCCAATTTTCTTTTCATTATGCCCCCTCTACATTGTTTTAGTCTTGAACCAGAAGATGAATGGGTCAAATAAAGGAATGCTTTGTGGGTATGTGGATTACCAAAAATATGTAAGAGGATGAAAAGCATAATCTGATATGGGGACGGGCAATATATGTGATGTGGTAATAAAGTGTGGCTCAAATGTGACAACACATTCCAAGACCTCTGATAATTGCAAATACCTAATTTGGTGTGCTATTTCAGGCTTGCTGTGTCTGAAACATGCATAAGAGCATCTTATAAGGCTGACCACGGTTGGAGGAGTCTAAGTCACTTTGTCAGTTGCAGCTCTTTAATGATATTAAATTCATTAGTTCACTAAGACTGAGGTGAGAATAAGGAGTACTCACAAAAATATACTATTTCTATGGTCTTTGAGTTTTTAAAGGGCTCTTAGGGGTAGTTGAAGAAGCAATCTGTCAAAAGAACTGAGTACCTCTTATGCTAGAGGCAGTGTGCCAGGTAAGGAAGTGGGCTACAAATAAACCATAAGACCCAGTTAAGACTCTGAAACAACAAACTATCTTGCTTGAGAAATAAAATCTGAAACAACAACCAAGAACAATTGAAATCTCTGAGATCCAGCCTATCAGTGCCTAGACTGTATTGACCATGATTAAATGTTGAATAGAATTCATTCATTCGTTCATTCATTCATTTGAGGAGGGGAGACACCACCAGAGTGGGCACAATAGTACATACCTCCTTTCTTCAGTATTTTTTGACACCACCATATCCTCCTAAATATTGGAACATGGGAAGTGAGAATGGGAGGTGGGGGAGGTTGCATAGGGGTTGGCAAGGATGACCTTTTGATAATCTCTGTTTAACTGAATTGCACTTGGATATATTAATGTAGAAAAATGAAGAATATAGAGGAGGAAAGATAATTTTTCCTCTATCTGTCTGAGTTCTTGTCTGAGATCCCTGTAATAAAAGACAGATTAACAAAAGAATACCAAGCAAGTTTATTAACATGTACAACTCACGTATACTTGGAAGATACCCAGGAAAACGTGAATAACTCTCTGGGGTGGCTTAGAACTCAGGCTTGAATGTCATTTTAACCTAAAGATAAAAGAAAGAAATGTGCGTGTTTGACAGAGGCCAGTTATGAAGAGGTTACTAGGAAAAGCTTAGTAAATAACTATAAGGTTTGTTATGAAGACTTAAGCACGTGCCTTCTCTATTGATAAGATTCTCTTGTGACTTAGAGTCATCCTTCTCTTCCTGGTACAGAGAAGGAGACACCCTTACAAATGAAGATTTCATTTATAAATGTAAATTTCTCTTTCAAAAGGGTACCTTCTACTTTTTTCAGAGCTTTTCCTGTTGTGATGTTTCTCAAAATAATCAGCTCAAAATAATGCTTATGCCAAAGAGGCATATTTTGGGGTGGCATATTCTGCTGTTCTTTATAGAAGAATATTGTTTACATAATTATGTAGGTCAATATGACCGAGAAGAAATTTTAAATTGCACTTATATGTGTTAGCTTCATTAATTTTATATATATTTTGGAATATACAGGAAAGGTGTACAAAAGTGTCAGGCAGTTAACTAATACAAATATTTTTTCCCCTCAATTTTATGTTTGTGCTACAATCAAAAGATGTTAGTTTTTTAAAAGATGTTAGTTTGTTTACTTTTCTTCAGTAGAGTCCTCCAAATTATATGAGTTTTAGGCCTCATAAAACTTTTATCCATCACTTATAAATATTTAGCAATAATAATTTAAAAAATACATTTGGTTAAAAACATGAACTCTTAGTCACTTAACCAGATGTAAGTTATATTTTTGACATAGTTTTCTATCAAGCTTGTGATAATGAGCCTATAAGTATTAACTGACTCATAAATGACAGAAGGGGCCACTGCAGCTAGCAGGGAAGTTAGTTGTTAGGGTCATTAGATAAATAGGAAAAAAGCTATAAAAGTGGAAGTGTTATAAATATCACTGTATGATGTATACAAAACTTGTCACACATTGCATGAAAAATCTTAGTACAGGAAAAATACTTTGATATCTATAAAAATATAATTATTTGAAGTCTTAGGCATCATCTTATTTGAAAAAATTGACTTTCATATTTTTTCTTCATCAGGGTTCATCAACACTCATAGGTGTTTGAAATAGCTCAGGAGATTTGTTAACAGAAATTCTCTTATAATAGTTTTCCAACAGAAAACAAAAAATTCTAGGAGACTTGGTCAATAATCATTTTTTCCTAGATAAAGCATGGAGTGTTGTATACATTTTTTAATAGTGGTAAACATGTCAGACTCTAAAATGAGACTAACATATTATCAAGGTATTTATCTTATTAATTTGTATTTCCAAATACTGCAATTTTTGATTAATGCAATGTTTGGAAAAATAAATCTGCGTCTACAGATGTGATTCTCTCACCCAACAATATCTTCCTACAATTGTTCTTCTATTCTTCAAATTCCACTTCTTCAAAGAAGACTTCCTGACTGACCCTCTTTAACCCTCCTTCCTCTGAAATCTTATATTACTATTGTTTTACAAATACTCTTCATAAATTATTCCTCACTGCGATCTTAATTCTTCATTGTTCAAGTCTAATCTCCCCAATTAGCTTTTAATCTCTATCAAGACAAGATCTATGTCTTTTGACTTCTTGGTACTGCTCACAGTAAAATGTAAGTAATTAAGATTTAACGTGATTGAATTTAATTTAATTCGTTGTAGATTCCAATGGATTTTTTTCCAATTAGATGGTTTGGGACTTTTATCCATTAAAAAATATGCTATTATTACTAATTTTAGCCCTTCACACTTATCCAAAGGATGAGCTAAGACTTGTTATATTTTGCAATCTTGAGATACATTTCATAGGCTCTTCATCTAATCACTTTTCTATTCATCTTCTACAAATTCTATCCATAAAATATAACATGCAATTGCCTCAGCTCAGATTTACTATAAATCCTTGTTCTACAAGAAACCGTATATTTATAAATTTATGAAAAACATTAGATATAGGAGAAAGGACATATTGAAAACATTTAAAATATATTATTCAAGAAAGAGATGATAATGTATCAGATCAGATTTAAGTACTGAATAAAGAAGATAACTTCTGGATGGGGGGATCTGATTACTGTGTCTTGCCCCTATCACCCACAATTTGACTACTCTCTTCAAACATTTAAAAATATATATATTTAAAACCATTCAAGGTTTAAATAATCAGTTTGTTGAGCCGTCTAAATTCAATTGCTTTAAAAAAAATGAAGCAGCTTTATTTTTCTTCAATCACTGCCTTTAGCTATGCTGTAACTTATCTCCATTTCTGGTCCCTTAAACAATATTTGAGAGAGATTCCCTATTCCCAGTCAATCTCACTTATTATAACCAGCCCAGTTAAAACATTGAAACTTAAACTCTTTATAAATCTCATCTCCTCACCTCTGCTTAGCACAGACCAGATTCCTGTCTCCAACACATGAAGGGAGCGCTGAGAAGCATGGCTTTGGGATACATCCACCACTTCTGTCTTCCAGGTCCAAAATTTGTTCCATTACGAATTGAAGGTTCAGCTTAGGGGACAAGATTACTCTCATCATTTCAAAGGGAAGAGATAGAATCCCCTCTTTTTGGCTACAAATCTTCTCAGGACAGATGGCAATTGGGTGAATAGTCACCTAAAAAGATATGTCCAAGTCCTAGCCCCTGGTATCTGTGAATGTGACCATATTTGGAAATAGGATGTTTGCAGATGTAATTAATGATCTCGAGATGAGATCATCCTGCTTTTATAGGATTGTCCCCAAATCCAACAATGAACATCCTTATAAAAGAAAGAAAAGGAGAAAACACAGAGACATACAGAGAGGAAAGTCATGTGAAAATGGAGACAGAGATTGGAGTTTTACATCTACAAGCCAAGGAACATCAAGCATTGCTGGCAGCCATCAGAAGCTAGGAGAGAGAGACATGGAATGAATTCTTTCTCAAGCCTTCAAAAGGAACCCACATTTCAGACACCTTGATTTTGGACTTCTGGACTCCAGAACTGTGTGGTAGTAAGTTTTTATTGGTTTAAGCCACCCAGTTTGTGGTAATTTGTTATGACAGCTGTAGGAAACTAATACAGACTCGTTCTTGATACCTGTGTGTGGCAGATATCTAAATGTTTGCCCTGTCGGGTTGTATACTCGAATTCTTAAGAGAATCTTAGGCAGTCTCCCACTGTCATTTCCCTGATCTGAAAAGTCAGCCTTGAGCTCAAATTTCCCTCCTCATCTTAACCCCTGTAGTAAGCAGTATATCCAAAAGTTTGTGCTGTTGTTATCGTCTTGCCTTGAGGTCAATTCTCATTTATGGCTCACTGGCAAGATAGCTCAGATATTCTGTTGTATTTCCCTGATCTCTGAGAAATCCACACATTTTCAACACGACAAATACTGAAAACAGGTCACTCTAGTCCTTTTACTTCTGTACCTCTCCCTAATTTTCTTGTCCTGCTCTGAGAAGGCTAATGACTAACAGTCAACTAACTTAGGGAATGGTATGCCAGCTCTTTCTCCTGAAGGACGTCCATTTCTAAGTGTACAGCATGGTTTCAGATTTTTTGAGAAGCAGTACCCCCTTCCCTGTGGGGAGGGGGATTAATAATATTTTCTCTAAGAACTTATAGTTTCTACAAGAAAAATAACCTAATGTCTTTCTCTCTCTTACTCCACATGGACCCAACCTCTTTCTTAGATTGGGAAAGAAGATGGAATAGCAGCTGGTGGTAGAGTTGAGACTGGTTCTCCAAACCCATAATTAACTCAGGAGTCAGGGTGGAGTTAGACAGTGTTTGTCCTTAGTTGTTGACCAGCTCTCCTTAAAATGTTGGGTAGTTAGTGCCTCTTTGTCTTCAACTTTGGATGCTGGACACTGATTTGGGGTGCACTGGGAGCCATTTCACTCAATAACATTACATATACTTTACGTGAAATCCCTCCACTAGTTATCTTTAAGTTTGTGGATTAAAATCTTTAACGTGAAAAAGCAGTTAGCAAGATTTAATTTTACTAGTTATTTGATGTCCAACTGAACTCTTCAATTTAATTCTTTGTAAAGTAAGAGAATTGGACAAAAATCAGGTATTTCTTACGCAACTGGTTTTTAGGAGATAGAAAGGAAAATAAATGTGCAGAGTAGTCACTGTGAATGGGGGCTGTGATCAACTTAAAAGTGTCAATACTTACCTGAGATGTTGGCATTGTTAGCCAAGCCAATCATAGCAGGTCTTCTGGAAGCCAGTTCCTAACCTCTGCTAGATGGCCTTTAATGTCCATTCCACATTTAATTGTCCATGCATCTGTTCTCTATGCCACTTAGACAGTGTGAGACCATAGTTTTCTTGTCATAATGATCGGAAGTAGGTGCTACTAGTCTTTTTAGTTATAAGGGACCAGAAATATTACATATGCAATTCTCCTTTGTTCCACATGATTTTCAAATGGCACATAGGACATTCATGCAGCGAAAAAAATCTGTTCTTATTTATTTGAATAGAAACTCAATTCTGTTTTTTATAGAGAGAGATATAGATAAAGACTCCTTGCATAATTTTACAGAGATATTTTTCCTAAAATACACATTACTGTGTATATTGAGGGATTATTGCACTTTATTTTGTTTAAAGTCTTACCCAGCATTATTTAGTATCAGCCACTCTTTCACAAAATCATTTCAGCAACAGCAAGTTATTCATAGAATTTGAATCCCCAATCCTTCACACCTGAATCAGGTAGCATTTGTAGTTTTGCATTTATGTAATTATATGGATAGAGGCCAGCATCTGACTATGTCATGAAATCTTCTTGTGTAGCTATGCCTAAGAGTGTACATACTGAACTTCAGATTTTTTCCCTAATAAACTGCTTTCTTATTATTTATACTTAAATAGCAGATAGGGCATTATATAGATATTAAAAAAATATGTGTAGGTAGATCTTCATATCTGTGGTCTTCATTTTTGGGTGGTAAACCATGTATAACAAATTATTTGCTATAAAAAGGGAAAGATGGTTTGATAACACTGATCTATACCTACTTCCAGAGATCTATAAAATTCCAAAGTTCATCAAAATTCCAGAGTACCCATATATGTACATATATGGATCTTCACCCATTTCCTGGT
Organism: Balaenoptera acutorostrata; assembly: GCF_949987535.1. Classification (NCBI taxonomy): domain Eukaryota; kingdom Metazoa; phylum Chordata; class Mammalia; order Artiodactyla; family Balaenopteridae; genus Balaenoptera; species Balaenoptera acutorostrata. The sequence continues at coordinate 61,406,559 of NC_080068.1, read as the reverse complement.
ATATACCTCTGCAATGTCGTTTACCATGACATTGTCCTCACACTATGATATTCTTTTCAGAGTCATGAGGGGTTTAAAATAGTTTGGTCTTGTTGTAACATAGTAAAAATTTCAACCCGACACCAACTTCCAGAGAAATTATTCATTTGATGATTTCCTGAATAGAGGCAGTTTTCAATTCTAGATTTAATATGAGAGAAGTGAGGCTCCCTAAATATTGTCTATGGTTATTTTTAGATTTTTACAGAATTCTTTTTTTTACCATGATTAAAATATTTATGAAACTGAGGAATTTTAAAATTCAAACTAATAAATTGGAAACAGGTTAAATGGCAAAGCATTTTCAACATTATAATGATGGATCATTTTATTTTCAGATCCTTTTTCTTGCTAATTGAATCTAATTAGTGAGCACATGCTAAAAAAGGTGAAAACATTAATGAGATATTCATAGATGTTTCATAGAATGAGGTCAAATATTATCACCTATATATATATTTGTATCTATGTTACAGAGAAAATTCTCATTATGCAAGATAATTGTCACTTGTCACAAAAATTTTCCATAGAAATTACAGGTGGCATAAAATTGCAAGAAGCCATTTATCTGATCTTTCCCCTTTCAGTTATTTACTACCTTTTGTCCATAAATGAATCTTCCTATTTGCTCACATCTTTAATTACCACTAAAAAATCAGAGAGTGAGAAAGCAATTTCTACTACAATTTTAAACTGAAAGTTTGCTCATTCTGCAAACGTGGTGAGCGCCTGATACAGTTAAAATATAGCGTAGATGTTGTCAGGGACAGAAAGTGTGGGAGACGATTTATATCTCTTATTTCTCTCCATTCTGCAATTATAGAAAAAGATAGTTTACATTAAAAAAAATTTACATATTCTTTAATTAGTTACATTTATTAAATTGGGCAACAAAAATAAAGTGATTTTTAGGATAGGCATTTTTGTATCTTCTTTTTCCCTAGTTTGTATTTTCATTATTTTTATATTATTTTCATTTCCTTCATAAAGTTTTATATATCTGTGATATAATGTCTAAATTTGGAGATTGAAATAAAACCCAGGTTGACAGTATATATGAACAGTATTATAATCCAGAAGGAATACCTTTATAGTGTTCATAATTCTTTCTAATTTGAACTATAATTATTAAGGGCATCTGCTAACAGAAGATTGTTTGGCAGAGGATATAACTACAGTGTTATGTAACATACAAATTGCTCCTCAAGGTAGCAACCAGCTTGAAGGAACCTATAACTGTCTTGTCCCTGAGGGGTGCTTAATCCAGAGTTCATGGCTGAAATTGTATGCAATATTTTAAGCATTTTTCTGTGTGTGTGTGTGTGTGTGTGTGTGTGTGTGTGTGTTTGTGATTTTTGCGGGGTGGGGGAGGGTATGGCCCATTTATTATCATCAGATTCTAAAACCTTAAGATTCTAAACTCCCTAAACCTTAAGATCGCCTGAAACCTCAGCTTTCTACAGGAAAAGATTTGATTTCTCCCCTATTTTAAATATTTCATGGAATAAATAAATTATCCTGCTGTTCAACTGATAAAGGCAATACATGGTTTTGGCCATTAAAATCCACTAACACGGGCTTCCCTGGTGACCAGTGGTTAAGAATCTGCCTGCCAATGCAGGGGACACGGGTTCGAGCCCTGGTCCGGGAAGATCCCACATGCCGCGGAGCAACTAAGCCCGTGCGCCACAACTACTGAGCCTGTGCTCTAGAGCCTGCGAGCCACAACTACTGAGCCTGCGCACCTAGAAGCCTGTGCTCCGCAACAAGAGAAGCCACCGCAATGAGGAGCGCACGCACCGCAACGAAGAGCAGCCCCCACTCGCTGCAACTAGAGAAAGCCCGTGCACAGCAACAAAGACCCAACACAGCACCCCCTCCCCCCAAAAAATCCACTAACACTATTGGCTTTGACAGGCTCTGCTCAAATAAAGACTAGTTCCACTTCATTTTTAAGCCATTCAGCTTTATCCAAGTGACATTCCTGAAAGTTGTACATTTCATTTGTGCATTCTAATCATTTAATTTAGTAAGTTTAATAAGCTTATCTCTAGTCAAAGATAACATGACATTTATATGACTCTAGGGTGTGTGTTAGGACTGGATTCTTCCTGTTTCAGTTTCAACCTAGACTCTATTTTGATAATACCAGATACCAAAGTGAGTGTGAAACAAATCTACCCAGGAAGATTTTAAAAGAAAGTGATGAAGAACCTACTCTTTTATTTCTTGAACACTCTCACTTACTTAGAGACTGTACAAGAGGATCATGGTGTAAAGAGAGGATCTTATGAAAAGGATTAGTAAAGATGTTTCTTTGGAGCTGTTGCCTTGCTTGGCTGTTCCATCCTCTCTTGAGGAAGAGGCATGAAGAGGGGAGTTACTTTCCAACCCCAAGCTTGAAGAGGGTGGGCTTCTAGGCTCACAATTGGTGACTTTTGAAATAGTCAGGAAACTTTATTTGTGCCTGACCAAAATAAAGCAAGGTAAAGCAGAATGAATTCTGAGGTTTTTCCTGCCCAGGAAACCCAAAGGAAGAGAGAAGTTCTGACCAAAAGCTGTTGCTTTGGTGGCTGCACTGGGGTAGGCCCACTCTCTCAAATCTTGTCAAGGAAAAAGAGGTGTAATTGTTTCTGGTGAACCAGACATGGATGTGCTTTGAAGATTTTTGGGGGGTGGGGAGCTTGTCCATTAGGGGTCTCAGGAGGAAGCGATGAGGGCTGGAAGTATGCTATGAATGCTCTGGGACTAGGGCAGAGTCACAAGAGGCCACATGTTGTAGAGACAGATCAACCCAGGACAAGGGTATTTCAGGCAAGAGGAGGAGAATAGAACCATTCTGAAGCTCATAAAGTCAAGATCATGAAAGAAAGGGTCAGCTTTGACTATCTGCTAGCTGCACTGAAGGCACCCAGAGGTTCACCCATCTCCTCTGCCCAGATAGCACAAAGCCAGCCAGTCAAGTAAATCTGGTAAGGAACCAAACAGCAGCTTGCAAGTAGAGAGAGAAGCTGGTAGACAGCAGAAGCCCTGGGCACCACCCTCGTCCACCTTCCTTGAGCTTCCACTTGGGGAAGAAAGAGATTTCAAACATCGACTGGAGTGTTCTGAGTATCTGATAGTGGATATTCTAATTACTAAAATGAAATAGTATCTGCCAACTGAAATGACCATATTGTGATCTATTCCTCAAGAATGTGCAAAAAAGCCTTGGGACCCACTGAGCTTCCATCCAGGGCTACAGGGAGATGGTCTTTATTGTAGAAAGTTTAAAAGGATGGTATTAGAGCAAAAGAAAGTTGTGTTTTATTCATGTCTCAAGTTCTATTTGTTCATTGTACTAGTTATACTGCTTAAATGGAATCCAGGCAATAGTACTCATATTGATAACTGATTCTTTTTTTTTTTTAATGCAACATACTATTTTTTTTTTTTTTACAGTACTGTAGATGAATAGATGGGTAGAGTCTAATAGTACTTAGCTTTCAACTGATATGTTTTAGTCTCCATCATTTTCACTATTAAAAATATGTCATACATGTTTAATCCTTGATGTGTTTTCCATGCTATTTCAGGTTATGATATAGTTCATTTCCAAACTTAGTGATTTTCAGAAGAATCTGGGTGTCACTTATGTTAGTGAGAGTGTGTCTGTCATCCAGGGTCAATACTCATGACTCCATACAACCTTGTCTCCCACCTCACTCACTGGAGATGAGAAAACTCTGACTTTTAGAGACAGACTGTCTGGAAGTCATAATGTGAAATTGCCTTCTAAACGAATTCAGCTAAATCACATTTAATATCAGATTTTAGTGACTTTCTCATGACTGTTTATCAGCTCTCTAAGCTCCCAAATGACTCTTTAATTAATTGTTTCTCCTTTAGTGGCTCATTTTTTGTCAGGTCCTAGGGCACTGTTTCACCACCCATGTGGCAGAAAGGCTGTCTGAGATTCCACTATTGTTAAATGTAGCCCAGTATCATTTAAGTATGTTACCTTGATGACGGTGATGTCACTCAGGTATATGGCCTACAAGGAGCTAGCACAATTTCACTTATTTCATTTTAATGGGTCCCCTTGGCTTTGAGGCTATAAACTAAAATACCATTGCAGTCTCCTCTAGCAATCTCAAACTTAATTATTCCACTCCAGGAAGCTGTCTGATGGCCCTGCAGAGACCTGCTTTTTCTCTCTTATTGTGTGGCAAAATTACCTTTGTTTCACGTTCTTTTTTTTTTTTTTTTAAATTTATTTACAAACAGCATGGAAAACACTTCTTAGCACAACTTAATAGGTGATTATCACACATTTGATTTCAAGAGGTTAGATTGGATATTTGTTAGGGTTTACTTTTTATTCTTTCCTATGTAATCATGAAGACTTCTTAAATACTATTCCAAGTACTGGGCATTGTGGTAATGAGGTGTAAATTGTCAGGATAGCTGACTCAAATCTTTTCCCCTACTAAGTTTTGATATTATTTATTAAGTTTCATAGTTCAGATGACACATCTTATATGCCCATCTCTACCAATATCTTTTTTGCTGCTTTGAGCAAATATAGTTTTCTAAACTAAAATTTCTAAGTGATTTTGAAGGAAGCAGAGAGAGTGACAGAGATACATTGCAAGAGAAAGAGCCAGAGATATCAGAGATTTACAGATGTCATTTGCAATACACAGTTATTTATGAAAATGGAAATGGTCACTAACACATTTGATGAGTGATTGAAATTTTCTTTTAAAATTTTACATTTATAATATGGAATAATACTAATATGAATATTTTCACAATTTGAATAATAACCAAGAAAAATTCAGTTCATAGTCAAAAAGAAGATTGAACTGAAAGCCAGAAACTCTGTAATATTATACAAAGGAATATTTCAGCTCTATTCAACACTTTGGTCTATGAAGACTAATAGGACTCTTATTTCTTACTCTGTCTCACATTCTTTAAAGACAAAGGGGTAGCCCATGCATGTGCTATGTTTCCTATTAATAACATTTTCTTTCCATTGTTAGTCTTAGGCTTTGGGGAAAAAAATGGCGAGGTGAGAGAGAAAAAAGTGAGAGAGCCTGGTTTTATTATACTTTATGTGTGCAAGTAGTTTTTCATTTTGTTCTTTTCAGCCTAATGCTCTCGTCTGTGCAAGAAATTAAGTGCATGAGAATTAATATGCTCCAGTCAATAGATGAAGCAATAAAATATAACTGAAGAGAAAGGGTCCCCATCATACACAAACTTTACAGACATTTAATTCCCTGTGTGGATGGGGTATTTACTTCCCTGGACTGAAGCTTCACACAAAACAAGAATTAGATTTTCTTCATTTTGAGCTTGTAATCCTACTTCATTTAACAACTGTGGAACTGAGAAAGAAAAACAGATGCACGGGCAGACAATATTTGGAAAAAGAACCAGAATGAAGTTGAATTCCACTTGTTTATTTTGGGTTTTGGAGAATGTGGAAAAAAAAGAGATTGAATTTAAACACACAAAAACCACAAACACTTTTTTCTAAAACTCATTTTAGTTATCCTTGCTGAACAAACCGAACAATATTTAGTGAAGCTCTGTCTCAATCCCAGTGACCAGTTTTAAATTACCTGATGGTCAGGGGAGAATTGGTGAGCACATCAAAGATTGACAAGTCATTGCAGACAGAGCAGGCTGATGCAGGTTTCACATAATCTATTGCTTCACCATGAAAGGTTCCCCATAAAATGAGTTACTATACTTTGCAGACACATTGAAAAACATATAGGTATTCATAGATGTTATTTGCTTAGGCTTAGAGATAAACAGAAACTAATACTAAGTTTTTAATATTAGGAAATGCCAATTTCTTAATATTAAAGAAGACTTTATGATTGAAGGCTAATATACCAAAACATAAAGTCTATATATTGTTACCACATAAGTGAAGTATATAATTTCCTACTCAAAGGGAACTAATAGGTTAAAATGACACAACAGTCCTGAAAGAACTTTGAAAACATTTATATAAACCTATAGCTTTGACTTTCATTTTGACCGTAATAAATTTCATCCTCTTTCTACTCCTGCAAAGAGATTATTTTCCATATTCAACAAGGTAAAAATTATGTTTTTAAGCCAGTGTCTTTGTATTATGAGGGCTGATTTATTCAACAAATATTAATTAATGGTACTTAGCACTGTGTGACTAGGTTTGCTTCACTCCTGGTCCATCAAACAGAAGACTTTTAGGCAGGTCAGATACAGATTTTGTGGTGTCTGAAGTTTCTAAAATTTTTAAAGGAATGAAGTACAAAATTGCAAACACATAACTACAAGGGACCCCTCCTAGGGTCTTGGAAGGGGTGTGGTCTAGTGAGGGCCCCAAATTTTAAGCTATATTAGCTTCATAGTTAATCTTACCCTGGTCTCTTGTAATCTTATGGAAAGCATGATTCTCCTATCCTTTGAATTGGAAACAAATGGTGTCAACCTGAAAAAAAAAAAAAGAATGCACTCTCCTTTGTTTTTTAATACAATGCTGAACAAGATTTTCTTCAACTTTCCAGCATCAAATGGTGATAAATATGTCTTTCCCTACCTCTTTAGTGGTATTATGATGAGGACACATTGTTTGGGTGGCAATTGATCTAAATGACAGGTAGCAGGAGATGAATCCCACAGAATCAGGAAGTGTATTATGGAGATATGGTACAATACAAGCAACTTAAGATCTCATAAATATTAAGAGATAGTGTGGAGCCCAAACCAGGGGTGAACCTAGAGGTGTCAGAGCAGGGATTCAGGCTAGGGAAACTGAGGTCATGACAACTATACATATACTAACTGAGACTGGGTTTTGGTAACACATTTATGGAGCACCTACCTATTGGCCATGCATTATGCTAGGCCCTAAAGATATACATACAACAGAAACCAACCACCAGGGAATTAAAAATCTTGTGGGAGAGGTACCTTCTTCAACAGGTGGCATTGAAATAACTGATTTCTAAATTATAAAAACCTACATAAATCATGAAGTTCCTTGAGTGATTATAATTTGTTTACTTAATCAATTTGGAAATCACTCCAGTCCTCCACTCTACCTGCAACATAACCCCTTGATTCAGGAGGCATATCTTTGATTACCTTCACTGCTATTTAATCCAATCCCTATGCCATTTCAGTTTTTCACAGATGCTGGAACTTGGTTAGCTCTTGGAAGGTGCACCTGGGGCAGGACTTGCTTTGTATGGTAAAGTTAGTGGTCCCATGTTTGGATGTGAGAAGAATTAAAAAATGGAGAGACAGGTAATTTTATTGATATGCTGCCTTCACTATAGAAGTGAAAGAATACCTTGCTTCATGATCTCAGGAAAGAGGAGGCTTCCTTCTTCACGTAAGACAACCCTTCCCTAGACGTCACCCTATTGTCTCTGGAGAGAAGATGCCCTCATAGAGTTTTGAGCTCCTGGCAGCTTTGGATAGCACCAGTGACTTTCATGCCATCAGATGCTGACTTCATCTATCAGTAGTGTAGGGGAGGAAAAAGGGTTACTCAATCCTCTTGCAGTCCTTGGCTGAGTCTGAAAATTAAACTAACAAAAAGCAATTAGCAGGAGAAAAGTACACAAATGTATATAAGTTTTATGTGACATGGGAGATTTCATTAAGGAAATGAAGACCCAAAGAAATACACTTGAGTATTTTAATGCTAGGTTTGATGAAGAATGCACAGTCGTGTAGATATAGGATAGGTCAGAGAGCATGCGGTAAGTATAGCAAACTGGGGAAACTTAGCAAGGTCTATTTGTTCAGATTCTTCTAGGTGTCCCTTTGTCTTTGGAGATAAGGATGCTCGTTTCCTCTGGGTATAGGGAGGGCACCTCTCACGTAGGGATTTCATGGTCTGTTTCAGGGAAGAAGGGCAAGCTTGGGGCTGGAGGTCAGAGTGAACTTCCTGCTTCTCAAACTCCTTCAGCTTAAAATATTCAATATGCCAAGGTGACATATTTGGGGGTAGCATGTCCTGAAACCCAGCAGCAGCAGTACTGGAAACATTTGATCACTCCTGTCTCCTTAAAACACTTTCTCCTGACTTCTGGGACACAATTCTCTCTTGGTTCTTTTCTACCTCATGAGTTGTTCCTCCTGAGTCTGCTCTGTCAGTTTCTTTCTTCCTAATATCTCCAAGTTGGAGTGCTCAGGGCTCAGCCTTGAAGCTTTTGTACTGTCAGCCTATCTACACACTTCCAGTGATCTCATCAGATCACATATATGGCTTCAAATAACATTGATATTGTGATGACTCTAAATTTACGTCTCCAGCCTGAACCATTTCCATGAAATCCAGGCACGTATGTTAAACTTCCATAGACATCTCCACTTAGATTTCTCAAATTAATATATCAAAAATTGTGTTCCTGGGCTTCCCTGGTGGCGCAGTGGTTGAGAATCTGCCTGCCAATGCAGGGGACACGGGTTCGAGCCCTGGTCTGGGAGGATCCCACATGCCGCGGAGCAGCTGGGCCTGTGAGCCACAATTACTGAGCCTGCGCGTCTGGAGCCTGTGCCCCGCAACAAGAGAGGCCGTGACAGTGAAAGGCCCACGCACCGCAATGAAGAGTAGCCCCTGCTTGCCGCAATTAGAGAAAGCCCTCGCACAGAAACGAAGACCCAACACAGCCAAAAAATAAATAAATAAATAAATAAATAAATAAATAAAATTGTGTTCCTGATTTCCCATCCTAAACTAACTTTTCTCACCTATAATCCCACCGCCTAGTCAAAGTCAATTCCATTCTTCTAGCTGTTCAGACAAAAACTTTGAAGTCATCATTGATTTCTCTCTATAGTTCCCACCCTATATCCAAACCAATAGTAAATTCTATCATCTCTTTTTGCAGTCCAATATAGAATTTAATTCTTACTACCTTCATTGCTACTGTCTACATACAAAACACCATTATTTCTTGCCTGGACTTTTGCAATAGCCTTATAACTGGTCTCCATTATCACCCTTCTCTCACTACAGATTAGTCTCTTCCCACAGTCAGGGTGATTCTTTCTAACATGTCAGATTATGTCATCCCCTACAAAGCCCTACAATGGTTACCCATCTCCACAGGGCTAAAATCTAAAGTCCTAATTATCTGGCTTCCATGACATTTTTATGCTTTCCACCTCTGGTCTCCTCCTTGCTCACTTAGGTCCAGATATGCTGGCCAATGTGCAGTTTCTTGAACATGTAGAACATGTTCCAACCTCAGAATCTTTGCACGTGCTGTTCTCATTATGCTCTTCACTAAGATATTTGCACAGCTTATTCTCAGTTGATTCTTAACTTTCATGAGACAGAGAGGAGACACCTACCACCTGAAATTCTCTATTCATCTTACCTTGATTTATTTTCTTCATATAAGTTATCGTCATTTAACATATTATTGAATATATATGTTGTTTTCAGCTTTATTGAGGTATAATTGACATATAACTTTGTGTAAGTTTAAGGTGTATGATATATGATTTGATACACTCATTTTGCAAAACTAGCATAGTAGCGTTCCTTAACATCGCCATCAACTCACATAATTACCATTTCTTTTTGTGGTGAGAACATTTAAGATCTACTCTCTCAGCAATTTTCAGGTATATAATATAGTATTTTAAACTATTCTCACCATGCTGTACATTAGATTTCCAGAATTTTTTCATCTTATAACTCGGAGTTTGTACCCTTGGACTGACATCTTGCCATTTCTTCCACCCTCAGCCCCAGGCAACTATCATTCTACTTTCTTTTTCTATGAGTGTGACTTTTTTCCCCTAGATTCCGCATAAGAGTGATATAATGCAGTATTTGTCTTTCTCTTTATGACTTACTTCACTTAGCATAATGCTCTCAAGGTTCATCCATGTTGTAACAAATAGTAAGATTTCCTTCTTTCTCTTGGCTGAATAATATTCCATTGTACATATGTACCTCATCTTCTTTATCAGTTCATCTATTGATGAACACTTAGGTTGTTTCATATCTTGGCTATTGTGAATAATGCTGCAATGAACATGAGAGTGCAGATATCTTTTTGGGATCCTGATTTTATTTCTTTTGGATTTATACCCAGAAGTGAGATTGCTGGATCATATGGTAGTTCTAAATTTAAATTTGTGAAGAACTCTGTACTGTTTTCCATAGTGGCTGAACCAATATACATTCCCACCAACAGTGCACAAGGGTTCCCTTTTCTTCTCAACCTTGCCAACATTTCTTATCTCTTGTCTTTTTGATAACAGCCATTTTAACAGGTGTGAGATGTTATCTTGTGGTTTTGATTTGCATTTCTCTGATGATGAATGATGTTGAGCATATTTTATTTACATGTTGGCCATTTGGATGTCTTTTTTGGTGAAATGTCTATACAGATCCTCTGCCCATTTTAAAATCAGATTGGTTATTTTTTGCTATTGAGTTGTATGTGTTCCGTATATATTTCAGATATTAACCCCTTATCAGATACATAATTTGCAAATATTTTCTTTCATTACATAAGTTTTATTTTGTTGATTGTTTCTTTTGCTGTGCAGAGGCTTTTTTGTTTGTAAAAAGCCTCACTTATTTATTTTTGTTGCTTGTGTCTTTGATGTCAGTTTCAAAAACTCATCTCTAAGACCAATGTCAAGGAGTTTTCCCCCAGGTTTTCTTCTGGGAGTTTTATGGTTTCTGGTCTTACATTTAAATTTTTAATTAATTTTGTGTTAATTTTTGTGCATGGTATAAAGTAGAGGCTTGATTTCATTTCATGTGATTACCCAGTTTTCTCAACACTATTTATTGAAGAGACTATCTTTTCCTCATTGATTATTCTTGGTTCCCTTGTCAAATTTTAGTTGACCATATACATGAAGGTCTATTTCTGGGCTCTTGATTCTGTTCCATTGTCTATGTATCTCTTTTTATGTCAGTTCCATACTGTTTTGATTACTACAGGTATCTAGTATACTTTAAATCAGGAAGTGTGATGCTTCCAGCTTTTTTCTTTCTCAGGATTGCTTTGGCTATTTGGGGTCTTTTGTGGTTTCAAATAAATTTTGGAATTGTTTTTTTCTATTACTGTGAAAAATGCCATTGGAATTTTGATAGGAATTGAATTGAATCTATAGATGCCTTTGAGTAGTATGGCCATTTAAACAATATTTGTTAACAATATATAGAATTAGTAATAATATTTGTTAAATGTCTTAAGGGATGCTTAAAAAGATTTGGAAAAAATAATTCCAATATCCTATTATATAAAATCTAGTGTTTTTTAAAAAAACTAAAAATAGATCTATCATATGACCCAGCAATCCCACTACTAGGCATATACCCTGAGAAAACCATAATTCAAAAAGAGTCATGTACCAAAATGTTCATTGCAGCTCTATTTACAATAGCCAGGACATGGAAGCAACCTAAGTGTCCATCATCAGATGAATGGATAAAGAAGATGTGGCACATATATACAATGGAATATTACTCAGCCATAAAAAGAAACGAGATGGAGTTATTTGTAGTGAGGTGGGTGGACCTAGAGTCTGTCATACAGAGTGAAGTAAGTCAGAAAGAGAAAAACAAATACAGTATGCTAACACATATATATGGAATCTAAGGAAAAAAAAAAAAAGGTCATGAAGAACCTAATGGTAAGACGGGAATAAAGACACAGACCTACTAGAGAATGGACTTGAGGATATGGGGAGGGGGAAGGGTAAGCTGTGACAAAGTGAGAGAGTGGCATGGACATATATACACTACCAAACATAAAATAGATAGCTAGTGGGAAGCAAGCGCCTAGCACAGGGAGATCAGCTCGGTGTTTTATGACCACCTAGAGGGGTGGGATAGCAAGGGTGGGAGGGAGGGAGATGCAAGAGGGAAGAGATATGGGAAGATATGTATATGTATAACTGATTCACTTTGTTATAAAGCAGAAACTAACACACCATTGTAAAGCAATTATACTCCAATAAAGATGTTTTAAAAAAAACTATAAAAAGAAAAAAATAAAGATTATTCACTGAAAGAAAAAAAAAATTTAGTGTTAATATATTTTCAGGAAAAGGTTTCTAAAAAATCTACCTCAAATGAAAGGGGCTATTTTCCAGACAGTGTAAATAATGGAATTTAGAATAGCTTCTTGGCTATCTGGCTTTTCCATCTTCTACAGTGTGCATGAAGAAGACCCTTGTCAATTTGGTTGGTCACTCTGTTACTGTTGGTGTATTTCCTTTTTAACTTTAACAGATTTCATTTGAATAGATGTCATGTGCACATATTTCTGTGATGGCCTGGTGTTGCTCACTTGGTTTACAAACACCCAGGGATGTTGGGTTTAGAAGCTGCCAAGACATTCAGCACCCATGAGACCCTTTCTGGTCTGTGTCAGCTTTGCTTCTCAGGTGGGGTTAATGGCTGTTCTTTCTAGAACTTGACAATTGTATTTCTAGTATGCAAGAAGTGTTTCTAACTGCTTTTTGTATTAGGCTTAATCTAGGAGTAACAAAAATCTTATTTTTTTTTTCCCCTGGGGCCCTTCAACACTTCAACATGTGGGACCAGAAACTGTCTTTTTTAAGAAGTGAGAGAAATTGCAAATATATCTAAACAATTTTGGGGAATATCATCTGTGAAAACAGTTTCATTATTCAGTACATCTGAAATGTGAAAATGAAATAAAACAAAACCAAAAGCACCATGGAACGGAATAGTTTGTAAAATAGATGGAAGAATTAACTAAAGCCTGCATATTTTTGGCGGCTTCAGATTCTTAACATGAAGGCAATATGGACGAGAATGTAAGAAAATGGCTTCATGACAATATGCCAAGAAAATAACCCTATAAATACTGAGTTATCTGTATCTAACCAATGTGCAGTATTTGGCAAATTTCTTAAACTTACATTTGTAAGAAATATCTATAGAACAGTTGTTTGGCTTCCTTAAGTTTTAATTCTTTGATAGATATATTTTTGCACGTTTTGATGGAGTTGAAATGCAATTCAATTATGCTTTATAATTACAAAATATTTTTGCAGGAGAAAATGTCACACCCTAAAATTCAGAAAGATTGAAAAAAGGTAAAAAATCATGAAAGGTCTTTCTAGGGAAGTAAAAATTAGGATCAATTTATCAGTGAAATGATTTAGCCTAGAGCCTAATTTTAGTTGATTCTAAGTCGTTAACATATATTTTAATAGTTTTATTGAGTATGTATTAATCTTTTAAAATATCTTAAAACACTTTTTAAAAACTCTGGTTCTCTCTATTATAATTTATATTAAATATTAGATAGAAGGTAGACATAAGATGATAAGCCTTTTAAGGAAGATATATTTACTTCACATAGGTTTTCTACTTTCCAAAATAACCCCAAATTTATATATATTTTCAATATCATCTGACAGTGCTTGGCATAACACTTGGAATATCATGGTTATATCAGTCTGGATTCTGGGTTGCAAGCCACACTAACAATAGCTGGCTAACTTATCAGAAAAGAAATTTCTTGGAAGGGTATCAGGCCATCACTCACAGACTTAATGGGAAAACTTTAAGATTCTCTGAGCCTGAGAATCAGGCTCAGAGAATGAATAGGAAACAAGGAAGAATCAACATCAAGATTTCCAGCTCTTGTCACATTACAAAGTTGTCTGATCTGGTCTCCATGACAAAATGCTGCTGCTGCTGAAAGTTGCCCCCTGAGAATATATTAAAAATTATGCCTTTGTCTTCATGTCACAAGCTTTCACGTCCATCTCGAGATTCAGTGTCATAGGTAATAACATTCACTTGACTGATAATAGTTAAGTGCCTGACCCTTACTGCCAAGGTTATGGAGAGACAGTATCTGATACCCTTCAGCTTGACAATTTACACCCCAACCAAGGCTTAAACAATGGAAGAATCCCCTCCATTAAATAAGGAGAAACTTTGAATAATGGGGAACTAAAGACAAACAGATGTCCTCTAAACTTGGCATTCTATAATATATAGACAGTTAATTATTGTTATTCACGTTTGTTATGTTCTATAAAGTCTCCTTCAACACTGAGTTAGCCAATGCTAAGCATTGCAATTGGGGAAAAATACAGAATTAGGTTCCTGTGAGCCACTGGCTACAACATTTTCATCAGCCAAAACAAATGTATAACTTTGTTTTATTTGTGTTTATGTTTAAAGACACCTTATTTAACATATATTGTTGATTCATTAACCTTGGACTTATGACCAACAGCACTACAACTGATGTCTGAATGAAGCTTGTCTAACACACATATTTTCTCCATAAGACACATCACAGCCATCTTGACTTTTGTAACACCGGGTAGCACATTGGCACTATGCTTGGGGGCCATTTTAAACACCAAAATCATCAACAAAAAGCACAAAAATGCAAAAAGTGTGGTGCTAAATAAACTGTGAAAAGGACACTTGTTTACAGTATGAGAGCTAAAACAAGAAGGTAGAGTGTTGCCTTGTTCAATTTCCAAAGGGAATGTGAGTGCTGGCAGCTGAAATTTTTTGCTGCTCTGTGCTTGAGTATGTCTGCAAATGACAGCAAAAATATCACAAGTATTGATTTTGGGGTTACAAATAAATTTCAGCAAGTAGTTGAATTAACAAATATGAAAGGTGTATAGATATATATATTTGGAATTAACAAATAGAGCTGTGCTTTTGCAAACTGTAAAGCATACACATGCATATAAAACTGAAAGCACAGTAGTGTAAGTTAATCATCTAACATACCTGAAAATTCTGTATTGGCATTGAAACCTTTCAACATTTAAAATTCCTAGTATATTTCTATTATTAGATAAATGTGATAATGTGAGAAGTTATATATCTATTCTCTATTTGGTTGTCCAGGTTAATTGCTAATACTTTGAAAACCTTTTTACATCTATGAATTTGAATTTGCTTATCACTTGTGGATTTTAGTTTTGCTCAGTTATGTCAAAATCTCTTAGTCATTATTCAGGTATCCATTACAAAAAGCTAGTACCGAAGTTCTGTATACTGTTTTCAATCTCTAAACTACATTTAAAGGTAATCATCTAAATAGTTAATTGCTCTCCTTTGTTCAAGGATACTCAGATTGAAATAAACTTTTTTTACTTACACATCTGATGAGTTGGATAGACCTCATCAGCCAAATGGCTTCTCTGGGCATCTGGTAAATTAAAGATATCAAAACATAAATAAGCCTAATTCCTGTCAACATTCCCACCTTTGGTTTTTTTCTGGACATTAGCAGAAAGTCAGTATGGCTTAGTGCTCTCAGTACCTTAAAGTTTTCAATCTTTCTCAGCTTTTTCTTGGATCACTGACTTTTGACCTTTGGTTTATGTCAATGAAGATAATAATATGAAATATGTTTTATGAAGAAATGAGGAGAAATAACTATCAAATCCAAAAACCAAGTTCCAGATGGAAAACCTTGCCAGTCCTATAGTTAATGTTGGCATTGTTGATAACTCTGGCAAAGGTGGGTCAGAAGGATAGTGTTAGGACTTATTTGAAGCAAAGGTTTAGATCAAGAATATAGTAAACTTTTACATCAACATGAGGTTGAACAAAAAAATCACAATAGGTAGGAGTGGTGTGGCAGACACCTCGGTTCTAGACTGAAATAGATCAGATAGAACATCTAAGAAATCAGAGAATGAATATGATTAATTCTAGAAATTGCAGGCTGCTTGGCATCTGCTCCATTTTACACTACCTCCTAGAGTGGGTAGGCTCAGGTCTTGAGATACCATTTTAAGCAAGAAAGGTCGGAAGCTTGCAGGATAAGGTCAGACATGTTAAAATAATATTTTGAAAATAATAATTCTATGATAAAATTAGGTACAAGTATATGAATTTCTGAGGGGAAGTGAATTTAGTTCTTGGAAAATAATAAAGAAAAATGGCAAAGCCTCTAAGACCTAATATTTCATATATTCATTTATCTGAAGTAAAAGCAATTTTTCATATCTAAAATAAAGATAAAATACCATAATTCATTGATTCTAAGATGCACTGTTTCACATTCTTAACATCTCTGGAACCTGGAAGCATCTTACAATGAATGACATCCTACAATTAAAATTGAATAATATTTTTTCTTCATGAGACTTAAAATAATGAGGCATGTTACAATTGAAGTTAACTTTGCTTTGATTAAATATCGTAATATGCCTTAAATTTAGAAAGAGATATTCATTAATAAAAGTAAGATTAATAAACTGTACAAAATAAACATTTTAAGATAAATTTAACATAATACTTCACAATTCAAACCTAGAGCTCAGTGGACCCCTTTCAAGGGTCAACTTTCTGTTATTTTGTACACAATTCTTTTTGTATATGTGTACATGTATTTTTCTCCATAAAGAGTCTGTAGTTCTCATCTAATTCTAAGTCAGTATTCAAAAACTGAAAAACACCTTAAATAATTAAGATGATTAATTTTAATATTCCAAATAATGATTATATAGTAGATATTTTCTAATGACTACATTAAACAATTTACATAGGTAGCATTTTTTTCATTTTTGATTCTTCATTACTCTCCTAATATCACACAGCTTAACAGACATGAATCCACCTACATTTATAGTAGAGTCCATCACTTATACATAGGAAAAAAAAGTAGAAAGGACCCTCTACTATTCGAGTTCTCAAATATACCCCTATATTACATTTTAATGTCTAGAAAAGTGTCAATTTTCATATTGACATTTAAAAAATAAGTTTAAATCAAACTTTATAGTGTAGAATAATTTCTTCTAATTTTAAAAACAATGTGGTATTTTTGGTAACATACATACAATGGGAAGAAAAAATATCACACAAAATTGAACTATATTCACACCTTAATTTTAGAGGGAAAAAAAGCATTGATCAGGGATAGATAAATTTTTTTAAGATGTAAAATCAGAATAATAGATCTTTTGGTTATGAAGTTCAAAGGCCAGGCTGCTCTGGAGAGGTGACAAAAAATAGATATTCTTTCTTCAGAACAATAACAGGAAATTTGAGTTGTTCTTTGCCTGTTAAAGACTCAAGAGGGAGGTCATTGGTTTGCGTCAAAAGATTCCAGGCACAGGGAAAATGGGAAAGGGGGACCCTAAAAGGGGAACAGCAACGTCAGAAATTGGGGAACAAAGACAGGAACGTAAGTAAGAGATTCTTTGCGGCAGAGATGGCTAGAAATTTAGGAGCAATAATGGCTGCCATTCAGTTTTTAATCTTTACTTTTTTGTTCTGCAGTAATGGTGCTCCAGTATACCATGGATTTGGTTGAAGTTTCACACAACAGCATTATGTTAGTTACCTCTTGGGGAATGAAATAGAGGCAGTGCAGACATATTTGAGAGTGCAGACTTTGCAGCCAGACTTGCCTAGGTTCAGATCCTGGCTCCACATATAACTACCAGCCTCTTTGTGCTTCATTTACCTTAGCTCCAAAATGGGAGTAAAGTGTGCTTAATCCATAGAGTTGTTTTAGGATTAAATCTGTTAATGCAGCAGTCCCCAACCTTTTCGGCACCAGGGATAATTTTTCCATCGGGAGGTGGGGGTTGTGGGAGGAGGTGGGGAATGGTTCAGGCAGTAATGCAAGCGATGGGGAGTGATGGGGAGCGGCAGATGAAGCTTCGCTAGCTCACGTCCTGCTGTGCGGCCTGGGGTCAGGGGGTGGGTTGGGGACCCCTGAGTTAATGCATATGAAGTTCTTATACCACCGCTAGGCATAGTGTAAAAATTAAATACAAGTTTTGGTGTAAAATCACACACAGAGAACTGGAGCACCCTGAGGTAGCATTGAGATTTACTAAGTAACTTAAAATTGAACCAGGAACAGGGATTTAGAGTAAAGCGTCTGTGCAAGTCTAAGAGTCCCTTCTGCAAGTGGCCTTTCTAATTCTGTGTGGTACCTCAGGAAGACTCAGAAATAGTGGGCAGAGGAATGAACCTGCTCCAGTTTCATGGAATGGAGGCTTGGGTTGACTTTATAAGGCTATTAATAAAGAGTAACTCTGGAAGGCTGCATAACTTCAAAATGTTCTGGTTATATATGCAACATAGAAAGTGAAATATCCCAGTCATCTTGCTCCTCAGAAATACCCTCTGTTGTGAATTTAATGTACAGAATATACTTTTTTTCTTCAGAGTCTTAATAAAATTATTTTACTTTTGAAGGAAGAAAAATAAGTGCCCAACCGTCATTTTCATTTCCCTGAATTGACCAGTGTGAAAATACCCCTGTGTTTTCATTGCATTCAAGGTAAGATGCTGCCTTGAAAATTGGGAGACGCAGTGGACCAAACTTGGGTCTACTCACCTGTGTGTGGTAAAACCAATCTACTGACACCAGGTGGTGGTGAAGGAAAGTGCAGCATTTATTTCAGGGTGCCAATCAAGGAGTCCAGGACAACTAGTGCTCAAAAATACCCAGACTCCCTGGTGGGTTTCAGGAAAGCATTTTTAAAGGCAAGGTGAGAGAGGGGGATCCCGGGGTATGTGACCAGCTCATGCACAATTCTCTGATTGGTTGTTGGCGAGGTAACAGGGCTGTGTCACAGGGGTTAACATTGTCAATCGCTAGGTTCCATTAGGCCTGGGGGCTTTGTGCTCATGCTCATCAAGTAGTTAATATCTTCCAGTTGGTATTGGTTAAAGCATCTGTAAAAGCTGTTATCTAGGTATTTGAGAGAGGAGCTAAAGCAGAGGATATGGGGAAGGGGTCTGTCCCAGGAAGACCCCATAGGGTCGTGCTCAGTTACAATAGGTCTTCTGGTTTTAACTTGTATTAGTCTATGTAAATTGCTTCATATCTGAAGGACTCAATTTCATCATATTTTAAATGAAAGTACTTAGCAAATCTTCCCTAAAGCACCTTCCACATCTAAAATTATATAATTTTAAGTGTTCAATAGCAATTTGGCTGATTGGATTATAACAAAAGTGCTTTTATTTCTAAAAGCAAGTATTTTCTTTTTCTTTTTTGGAAATGGTGATTCAGTAGCCCATAGTCCACAACCTCTAGGTTTCACCAAACAAGTCACAAGTCTAAATAATTCAGAGTAACTGAGAATGTGATTCTTAATGATTTTTCTCTGTATGGGGTAGTATTACATCTCCACTGTATTTATTTACATACCTCTTCATTCTTTTAATCATGAAAGATTTGATGAGAGGTTGAGTTTTAATCTAATATCTGTACTTGGCTGCAGGTATACATGACAATCTCAGTAGACTGGAGGCCATTTGATGGAGGGAGACTGGTTTGCCCTACCTATTTTTAAAGAGCCTTCAGTCAGAATGACCAATTTATAACAACTGGTGTTATAACTGGTGGTGACAGTGGAAAAGGAAGCAGGTAGATCTATAACATAATCTGGGGAAAATAAAAGGAAAAGAAAGGGTTAGTCAGAGATTACACTAGATAAAGCAATAATTTCTAGAAATTTTTTTCCTCCAACCTCCTATAGATTTTGCCTTAGTTATCCGCTACCACCCAATCTGCAGTTGTAGTATAACTCACTGTAGGTAGATGTTCTTTAGAATGAGTAGCACATAAAGACATTATTCGTATAACTATTGGTATTTAAGCTAACCTGATTGTTTCTGTCATCAGGACCAGTAAAGAGAGACAAATTTGTGGAATACTGTGGAAGTCTAGAGTTGGGAGAGCCCATATTAAGTAGATAACTGAATGAGAATGATAGACACATTGATGGGTGGCAGGGTTGGTATGAAGAGAAAGGTGCATAGAGGGAAGAGAAACTTGCTAATATACAAGTTCTCTGAAAACTTCCTTTGAGTTTTAATTTTCCATGAAAGCTGGCCCCCAATCAAAGTTCCTAGGGAAACTGGGCTAATTCAAAATGTAGATTCTGTAGTCTGAGATGCTTTGAATCTATTTATTCAGCTCAAGGCATTTGCTCTCTATACATGTTATTTTAGGATTGTGATGCCAGATGTTTCTTGTGCAGGATGCCGGCAATGAAATTCTTCATATATTTACCTTTTGATTTTTATCTGGGAGGCTTTGACTGAATGCCACATGACCAGAATTAAAAGAAATATGCAATCCAGTTTTTAAACTTAATATTTAATAACTCTTCTCACAGAGATATACTTATTAATCTTAATGTCATTGATAGTAGGCACTTTTCTCAGTTTTTGTTGATTTTATCTTGTCTTCAATCATACGCTGTGAAATAAAATTAAACATATATAATTACAGTCCTCTTGGTAGGCTGTTGACTATTTTGAGTTAAAAAGCATTCTGTGCTGGCAGCAGAAACACAGCAGCAGTGGTCTAATTTCCTCTAATCCACTAGGTGCCTGCTTAATTACAACCTTCCATTTACTAGCTCTTTGGCTGTATTCCATCTTTGCTTGTATATTTTCTTCATTCAGTTTATTGTCCATTTCTATTTCATCGAGTAGCATAATATAGACTGTGCCTGTTTTGCTCCCTAGCTTGCACACATTCAGTTGAGCCATTTCTATATTTTGTTATGGAATTGATTTTAACTTTTTTATTTACTCAGAGAAGAAAGACATTCATAATAAAGTTTAGTATAGAAAAGGTTTTTTTTTTTTTTAAGTGTCAGAACATTATGGGAAATAACAGAGGAGTTTGAAAGTCATTTCAACTATCAAATTGAAGATAGATAGATACTGGGGAAAAAAAACCAGATGCTGGTGGAAGAGTTTTGTTGCCATATAATATATTTTGTTAATTAGTTTTAATGAAAGAAAGACTCTTAGAACTAGTTTTCAAAACTGTCTTATGTATATATAATGATATAATTCTTCAAACCAACCAAATATTTTTTTAATTAAAAAAAATGTATTGAAATATAGTTGATTTACAATGTATTAGACAAACCAACCAAATACTGAATGAAGTAAATGAATGAAAAATACAAAATTTATTTATTCATTTAGTGTACAATGATTATTTGTTTAAGTACTTATTGATTATATGCATTTAATTGTATACATTTAAAATATACGGAGTTTCTATCAGCTGAAACAGTTTTGTCATTTTTGTGGTGTTAAAATTACACAGGATGTGTTACATTCAATAGAATTAATGATATTGGGTTTGGTTTACATTAAATTTATTCAACTTACTTAGATTGTAATCCACATGAGGGTGGGGATCTTGTCTAACTTTTTTAGCACCATAGTCTGAGACTGATGCTAAATATAATGCCTGGCAATGAGTATGAGGATTTAAGTGCATTTTTCCTATACAGACATAAGGTGACCTACACTTACAGATTTAGCACCAGTACACAACCAGATATACACATGAAGTTTGGCCAAATGCAGAATGAGTTTAACCTTGAGAAGGCTGTCGTCAGCAGCCAGAAGACAAAATCAGGAAGCTTAGAGAGAAGTAGAGACAGGAAATTCTATCTACAAGCTAATAATTCAAATGTTAGCTTTTTTAGATCAAAATAAATGATGGCTAAGAGTTGGGGGAGATATCAAATGCAAAGGGGAACAAAGGATTATTTTAGAGTGATGAGCATGTCTGTATCTTGATTGTGGTGTTGGTTACATGTGTGTATAACATTTGCCAAAACTCATAGAGCTATTCTCTTAAAATAAGTGCTTTTTATGGTTTGTAAGTTATAGTCTTCAATATGGTTGATTCAAAGAATGTTCTTAGATAGATAGATAGATAGACAGACAGGTGATGTCTCATAATGTGCCTTTTAAGAAACTTTAGCCAGAGAAACATTTTACAACCTGACTGGAAGCCTAACCTGGAAATAATTTGTCAACTTGGAATTTGTTGACTAGAAAATCAATGACTCTGTCATTTTCATTTGATTCTTTTGCCTTTCCTGGCTATTAATCCCTGTGGAAGCAGTGCATAGAAAATAGTAAAGGTTAGAAAGGACCAAGAAATCTCCTTAAGCTCTTTAATTATTATTAGAGGATGAGTTAGAAATTAGGGTCACTCAATATAACTTGTTGCATTTCTGAAGAAACATTTTTGTAATGACATCAAAATTCCATTTTTTTGAAGAGAATTTTTTTTTTTATCTCTAATTTTGCTGTCATTGTTCACTTTTATTCGGTTAGCAATAGACCTGCCTCATTTGCTGGGACTATACTTTGAGGGTCTGATCATAAAGCCCTGTCTGACTTCAAATTATGTGATTCTCTCTCTTTTTTTTTTTTTAATAAATTTATTTATATTTATTTTTGGCTGTGTTGGGTCTTCGTTTCTGTGCGAGGGCTTTCTCTAGTTGCGGCAAGCGGGGGCCACTCTTTATCGCGGTGCGCGGGCCTCTCACTATCGCGGCCTCTCTAGTTGCGGAGCACAGGCTCCAGACGCGCAGGCTCAGTAGTTGTGGCTCACAGGCCTAGTTGCTCCGTGGCATGTGGGATCTTCCCAGACCAGGGCTTGAATCCGTGTCCCCTGCATTGGCAGGCGGACTCTCAACCACTGCACCACCAGGGAAGCCCTATGTGATTCTTTAAGCTTTCCCACTGGAATGCATGCTCACTCTTCTAGCTTTAGTACTTAGCAATGAAACCATCATGTCATATGCTGTAAATAAATAACATGGATAAGTGAATTACTCTCTCCAGCAGGTTTTTTTAACTTAGGTTGAGATAGTCTAGATGAGACAATTTGGGGTTGTGTTTTGTTTTGTTTACTACTATATTCTACAAAAAAGTATGTAATATGTTCTCATTTGATTCTTAGCCTCCATTACCTTAAATTAGAATGCCAATTCCATTTGCATCTAGGATCTACAGGTATGTTTCAATGACTGTTCTTCATACTCAGTGGTTGTCTGCCACATTTTGAACACTCCTTTTCATCTTTGGGGGAATTTTCTTCCTTATAAGTCTTGTCTTCTCAAGGAAAATATCAGGAATTTACTTTCCCAGCCTCCCTTGAAACTAGGCTATGGAATTAGAGGGTTCTGCCAATTAGAAGCATCCATTCAAGAGTTTGATTTGGAAGAGGAGTTATCATTACACGTTGGACGTTACCTGGTGTACCAAGCCATACATTTGGGCATGTCCAGTAAACCTCCACCATAAAGCGAGTTCATCCATTCCATTAATTTATGCCTATGATTTCATGAGAAGTTAATTAATGGAGGAAGAAAAAAATTGAGCTTGGTTTGGATTATAGACCATCCTGCATGGTATATCAGGAATGTGGACCTCTGCAGTGTTAGAATAGTACTCAGGGATGTTCCTAAAAGACAGTGGGGAAGAATTAATATCCTAATGGGGAGAATTAGGGGAATACCTCTCATTGTCTATTTGTCTCGGAAGGAAAAATGACACTAGGTACCTTTCACACCCATTCATAGATGCTGATTAATAGTTAGGCTGGATTGGCTTGGACTTACTTAGAAGGAACGAGAATGGTAGACAGCCGGCAAATAAACTCACACTCTAGGTATATTTTATTTTCTGTCTAAATAGCTCTTTGAGGAATATAGATACCATCCATACCTGTGGGTAGAGTACGAACTAGTCAAGAACTAGTCAACTAGTATGAACTAGTTACCATGAACTGGACAATAATTTGGGCTTACAGGAATAAATTACCATTTTGGATTTGGAATATTTGGATTTACTTTCTCTCTTTTCCATGAATAATATCTGTGGACTAATTGAATGCCTTGTGTTCCATTATGATATCCAGGTATCAGTGCTTCTGTTCCTGGAACTGATTTTACAGGGACAAAATTAAGGCATAGATGTATACTCACTGGATTTAGAGGTCTAGCTTTGTACCCTGTCACCCAAAAGTTGCTGGTCTTGCTGTGTGTAAGATTATTGAAGACACATTACGGTACCAGTCTTATGAGGCTAGAATGCCATCTTGCAGAATGTGGCATATGTTATATACTATTCAATAATAGACAGTGCTTTTTCTTTCAAAGGTCTGAGAACAAAGTGATTGGGAGTCAGAATATAACCTCTCACTTTTAGACCTCATGACCTATTGAACAAAAATTATAGTTCATGGTCCATGACTTTTGGCTTTGTTGGTTTGGAAGTCTCAGTACTCAAGAAAAGATTGCTTTCACCATGGCACACAACTGTGTTTCCATAGAACTGGGATCAGAGACTGCTTCATGACCGTTACAAGCTTCTTATGAACTGGACAAGAATGGGGGTTAAAGTGTTGCTAGTGTGATTGATTATCAGAGGTAATAGGGGACTACATAAGGGGTACAGGGATGAATATTTAAAATATGGGGGATATGCTGGTCTTCATAGCACTATTATAGCTAGTGATAAAGTGAATGGAAGGCTACCATAGGTAGGTACACAAAGGAAGGACCACCAAGGTCCCTGTATCTAAGGAATAAAATGTGGCGTACTATGTCAGGTAAGAACCCTGAACAGTTGAGGGACTGGTCGAGGGAAAAAGAAGCCTAGAATATGTAGTAGAGAAAGAAAATCAAAACTTGACATAATAAGCCATTCCAGAAATAAAGAATATAGTATCTACTCATATTCCCTGCAGTCTTACACATATTTACATAATTTAAAATATTTTTTCTCTTTCCCATTCTATTATTATTTTATATTTATATATTTTTATTTCACAATTTAGTATATAAGAGAATATAAAGATGGACCTATGACTTAGAAAAGTAATGACTATCATCTAGATACCTTAGATTTGGAATTGAATGGGGAAACCTGTGGAGCTTTGGATTTGCTACTTGTTTAGAGTGAGGGCACTTGTATTTTCATTTGTATGAAGAAAATTGCAATATGTTAGCCTGGAACATTTTCTTGTTGGAAATTTAAATATGAAAGGAAAATATGTGGTGACGTTGGGATGTCAAGAAATGGATAATAGTGGATATTTGTCATCTCTTGTGGCCATCAGCATGTTTTCAACATTCCTCCTCTATTTTTGAATTGCCAGTGTTAGGAGCCCCACATCTGCAAGGTGGAAGTCCCCTTCCCCAGGTTCTCTTACGGCTAAAATATAGATCCGTGACCTAAGTGCTACCAATAAGATATACCACTCAAGAATTCTGTTCGGAAGAGAGTGCCTTGAGGAAGGAGGTACTCATAGGATCTTTCTGGCAATTGTGGCAGAACCTGGTGGAGACGTTTCTTTTTGGGGGGGGGACATAAGTAGCAGAGGCCCTAAAGGCCATTTTTTACCTAAACCTGCTAAAATGGTTTCTATTGTTTGCAATCCTGACTGAAACTTACATTGAAATATATGGCACCTGAGTGTGTGTATTGTGTGCATGTGTGTACATGTATGCACATGCATTGAGACACACACATAATACATATTTTTTTCCATATGTGTCTATTTATTTATAATATGCTCCCTAAACATAGTGGAACTCAAAAGGCAGTCTGGATGAACAACTGATATATGTGTGTGTGCGCGTGTGTGTGTATGACATAGCATTAATTCAATTTGAATATTTCTAGTATGTAAGTTTTCAGACTACCTCCCATTTTTATATTTATTTGATGAAATAAATTATTCATTTTCCGAGTATCTTGATTATGAAGAATACAGATTATGAGATTCTCAATATCACCCAATTGAACTTCTGAAATAGTATCACAACATTTTTTTTTTTTAATTTCAAGGTATTTCTACTCGTATAAATCCAATGGCAAGGGAAAATTCACAACTTCACTAAATAATATGAAAGGGTATATATCAGATATATAACTTTTAGAGCATTATTTCTTATTTATTTAAAATAATTTTTAATAGTTTGAGGCTACTATTTTTATTCTTTGCTCAGTGATTTGGAAAGTCCCAGCACTTACTAATCGTTTTTTTTGTTTTTATTCCAATCATGCATACATATTTTACAAGAGTAATTTATATTTTTAAAAAATACTCTTGTAAATGTTGACTATGATTTCTTCTCATTGCTAATCAAGCCCAAGTTACTCAGTAACTGAACTGAACACATTTTGAGTGAATTAAGGAACATCTAAAACAATAAGTTTTCAACTATTTAACCAAGTAAATCATGTCAAAGACAATCTTTTCATTTGTTCAGCCCAAGCTAATAAACTGGTCATTTTCCAGTGTGGTGCTTGTCTCTGAATGGCCAGGTTCTCATTCAGGATGCTCTGCTTCTTCAGCCTTTACTACACTCTCATACCTGAGTTAGGAATCTGAGAGGCACACAGTCTGCGGAGGTTTATAAGGTTAAGGTACTGTTGTATTTCTTCTGCAGTTTAGAGTGCTATCTATTCACACTTAAAGAGGGGAAAAAACTCCAAACCATAGAGAGGGCTTCCAAAATGTCTACCTTCAGGTCTCTCTCCATTTAAATATTTCTTCTGGGTTTTCTGCCTCTATTTCCTCTGGTTTCTAGTGCTTCCTTTTATCCAAGCATTTAAAGAGGAAGTACTTAAACAGACCAAAGGAATCCTGTTCTAGGTGAATAGATTCAAGAGCTCAGTTCTGATGTCTTCAGGGCACACAGAGCAAAACAACTGAGCCTAGAAAGGTTTTGGGGAGGTGTACGAAGCCTGGCAACAATCCAGCTATTCTCATCAGAGTTCGTGTGTACTCCTGTCATCAGCAGGGATTAAATGTGAAAGAAAAGAAATTCTCTACTCTGCTCACTGGCTGCTCAACGGGCAAAGTATTAAATCTCCAAGTCCCTTCTACTTGTGAATTTTAATTGATGGGGCTGGTCCACAGAATAAAGGCATTTTGGCACAAATGACATGCGTTGGCATTTAAACAAGAATGGCAATTTTAATTTTATCTTCATTCCAAATTAGAAAGGCAAAAAAAAAAAAAAAAAAGTAAAAACCCTGTGGTTTGTCAAACAAAAAGCATTCTTTTGTTTGTTTGTTTTTAGTTTCTGGTTTTTTCTGTTTTTTAATGTGGTTTACAGGTATAAAGAGAAAAAATAATTAAAACTTGCCTATGTCCTTTTAAAGCAGTTGGTTAATAAGCTTTGGCTTACAATTTCAATCTGGAATTTCCCTAGACTACCCTATTTATGATAGAGGCTGGATTTTACAGTGGCATTTTATGTGCCTGGTCTACATTTTAAAGCCCAGCCCTGTTGTTTAGGACCAGAAATGGACACAATTTAATTCTGTTTATTATAGAAATCAAGTGCTTTTGGAGAGAGACTTGTGAGCAGCTGTTTAATATTGTCTTTCTGCTAATATAAAGGTTCATTTCTCTTGCCCTCTGAGGAAATAGCAATTCATGAGATTTCTGGAGGCTGTTTTCTATAGAAATACAGGTCTGCTGCCAGGATTTAGGAGAAAAAAAGATTTGCTGTTAATTGGTGGGGCTGGCTCTCTTTGACAGGTGTCAATTTAAGACCTGTACTCTTAATGTCAGAGGATTGTGCAAAGAAGACATCAATAATCAAAATAATAGAAAAGAAAACATCATTTTTTGTCATACAATTTCTTAGCTTTTTTTTTTTTTTTACTTTTTGTAGCTAAATTCAATATGAAGTTTTTGAAATGAAGATGGGCAAGAATTATCTGCCTTCCTCAGAGACTGTGTTCAATAGTTAAGGAAATTTAAAATTTTCTTTTGAAAACAATGCAGTTAAAATAATTGAGCAAGCTTTAAGGTGAGATGACTATTTAAATAATTGTACTTACAGTGATAAATAACTGAAACTCACGGTCTCTTGAAGCAGGGCCTTGAATATAGCATTTGATGTGTCTTACAGTGATGTAAAGGAGACTATTAGACTTGGAAAATTTAAATGGCATTTGGCTCTTAAGCCATTCCTTTATTTGGTATTGATATGAGTAAAAACATACCTCCAGGATGGGACAGCTCATATTCTCTTAAGGGCCAGTTCTGGCTGTATATTCACTATCTCAAACCTTAGGGTCCTTTTTGTTAGTGTTAAGAGAGAGACAGCCAACTGTATCTAAGAATTTCAGTGATGCAATGAGTCAAAGAATAACAACATCCAGGTAATTGCCTTATTCTTAAGGAATTTTATGAATATAAACTAAATGTGAACTACTTTGACAGTTGGAAAAACATTAAGGAATTATTAAATGGAATAGGATTTCTACCTCACATAAATTTTGAGCCAAATACCCATTTAATATACGCCTTGAGAAGATACCTCGGTGTATTTCTGAAAGTATGCTGGTGGTCTTATAGGTGTGTGCTTTCTGGATTAAGACTACATGGTGTGAGGTTATTTCTCTTTGTGTTCCATGATTACTTTGTTTTTATGTTGTCCATGATTTTGGAAAAGCTAGTTTGGATTTCTTCTTTCATGGGTTTTTCCTTCTGTAAAAAAAAGGTACTAAATTTAAAATTTATTGCACAAACATCGCATTTTGACTGAGTTGTGTAAAATGATTTTACATTTTACAAAATGTAAATGTAACAAAAGAAACAAATTGTTTAAGAGTTAGGTAGTGTTTGTCACCTGCCTGCCTAAGAAGCTGATGTATTAGAATACAGATTTTAACTCTTCCTGTTGGAAGCACCCTGTGAATCTGCATTCCAAGGTTCTGTTTTTTTTTTTGGTTTCCAACTCAAATAACAAGTATTACTGAATTAGGTGGTAATCAAAATATACAGGATGTTTACCGTGAAAACTTGGCTTGTGAAGAAAAGCTCTTTGAAATAAAAAATAATAGACATACACTTACTTTATGGAAAAGAAAAGTTTAATAAGAAATTTTAGTCCCTGAGACTTTTTGGGTTTCAGCAAGCATGCAGCCTCAAGATCTCAGAAGCAAGGATGTTGGAATAAATAAATAAATAAAGTTTCCTTTCCGTAAAAGGAAACTTGCGGACTTGACTGTGTTGCTGCCATCTTCACCCTGGACTATCTGTTAGAGAGAATGACAGTTTTTTTGTTAAACCCTATAAGCCCTGTTTATTTTTGTTGTTATATAAAGGTGAATGCAATACTAACTGAAACATTTATCCAAGCAAATTGGGGTGGGGAAACTGCATGAATCTCTCTATGTTTTTCTCTCTTACTTTCCCTCCTGTGCCCTCCCCTGTTGGGTTGGGAAATGAGGTGTCATAGTCATACCCATGCCAAAATACACTTCAAATGAAAAGGAAATAAAGCTTGATTTGAAGTTGTAGGCTCTGTATTCACACTTGTTTTCTCTACTGCACAGATATTTTAACAGTATTTGTCATTTATGTGCATGATCCTGCTGTTATTTTATTCAAGATTAGACTGACGATGAATGAAATAAGATAAGAAAACAAAACCTGACACAGAGTGGCAGTCAAAAAATGTTGTTTCCTCTTTCTCTTTCCTTTAGGAAATGAGGCAGTGTCAGAGTTCACAGAGTTCACATAGGGATTAGAGCACTTTTTGGCATTTGAAAGGTCATGTTATTCTTGTATGTGTTTTATCCTGAAATTACTGATAGTAACATGTAATTATGCTGTAGAATACTATTTGGGGAGTGGGGGAATTAAATTTATATCCTACATTTGCAAGCATGTTGTTCTCAGTTGAATGGAGAGAAGAATCGAATTAGCTGGTGACTTTTAAAAGACAGTACAATTTCTATTTTCAAGAATTTTATAAACTTTGACCAAGCAGAGATCTTATCAGCCTGTAAGAAGACTGGTATTCCTAAAAAAAAAAAAAAAAATACTCTTCAGTATCTTACATGGGAAATGGCAATTCTTGTTTCACTGTATGTGAAGAAATTGGTGGCTTTCTTAAGTTGACTGTTTTCACAATTTAGTTTAGGAGAAAGCTATCACCTAAACCATTCACTTTTCACCCCCTTGCACTGCCACATGGAAATGCATTTAAAGCAACTTGAACTTTGTACATGAGCATGATCCAGCTTTAGTCTCGTCCTGTATTTCAGAAAAATGTGGGTAATTTTCATCAATTACATTTACATATGTTTCTAGTCCTCTGTTATGGCTATATCAAGAGGCAAAACTTGTGGAAATAGTACCAGACAGTGATCCTGTTTTAATAAGATTTTCAGTCTAATTATATGTGTTCTAAAAGGTCAAATAACATTTGGATCAACTGCCAAATTTTGGGGGTGCTTAGCTGAACTGAACTTCTGAACTTATGAACAAGCTTACTTTTCAGTGTTTGAAAGACTCTTTTAGTGAAAGCAAATCCTTTGGTCTGGTCAGGATTTATTTATATATTTTTTTACAGTCTAGCCTGCTACATCTGACCTGTATATATCTTTTCTACTTAGCTTACTACTAAGGAAATAGAACCGTCAGTTTCAGAAAATGACAGATTTTTTTTCTAAGGTGGTGAATACATATTTTGAACTGTGTCCTTTTATGTTCAGACTGGGAAAGAAAAAAATTTCTTTTTTTATGTTTGTAATTTACATTAAATTAAGCTGATGGCTAGATGATGTCATCTCTGACTATAAAAGATAATGTTTTCCAATTAATAGTAACAACCAAGCTTTATATGGATTTTATAATGCCCTCCCCATTTGTTTTAATACACATGTGATCCTAACAATTCCCCGTGACATTTCTTATTAATCTCATTTTACCGGAAATGAAGGAGTCTTAGTAGTATAATGACTGGCTGAGCATCTGAGTTAGTTCTCAAACTGAGATATTCTGACTTTTGGTCCATTTTTCATTCCAGTGTATCACAACTACCTCATGTGATTAGGCTTTTTCAAGAGACAGAAGAAAACACAATGAGTAATATGGAAATAGGTAGATTTTAATCTGTGAGGGTGGCAAGTTTAAGGAGAGCTGGAATCTGCACCACACATAAACCGAAGTTATGGCAGAGGAGAAGTGATTGAGAGGAAGTACCTCCAACAAGATGGGAGGTGGCCCTGGTTTCCTATTTTGTAGCTTTAGTCTGTGGCCCACCTGAATCATGAGGTTCCTCTCTACAGTTTTTTTTTTTTTTTGAAAGAAATAAAAAGAATAACAACATAAGAATCTGATGTTCTCCAGTAAGTGATAGATTCAAAAGGCATTTTTAAATTTTTTTTAATTTTCAGAAGATTGAAAGATAGCTCTCCTTCTTTCCAACATGTCCACCCAAAGAAAAGTTTAAAATTCTAAAATATTTAAATGATTTAAACTGAATCTAGAAAATTAACCATTCAAATTCTGTCATAGATCCAGTTATATTATTATGAATTACTGCAATTGTTTGAAAACTATCTCTCTGGCTGAATTCAGCCATTTAAAGGAGTCTCTAAATATTAATCTCAGGCAACTATTTCCTCTCCTCTGAGGATTCTTCTGAAATCACAGAAAAACCTTAACAAAAACAACAAAGATACAATATTGTCATTAAAAATCAAGAAGAGGTTTTGCCAGAACAACAAAGGCTTAAAAGGATTCCTGTAGGATAGAAAGCAAGCGATAAGACTGAAGGAGGAAGAAAAGAAAACTGGCCCTGGGCACTAGACAGAAGCATAGATCCTCTCTAGAAACTCCAAGGTCAGAATCTACAGGTACAAGTGGGAGTGGGCCAGGGAGCAACCAGCACAGAGCTGCCTCTTTCTCATTTAAATAAATAGGCTGGCAGTAATGACTTTTACCCTTAGGCTCAAGCCAGGGAACTGCTCTAGAAAGAGTTTGTCATTGGCCTCAGGGGTGAATTTACTGGGTCCAGAGAGAGAGACAGAGAGAGAGAGAGAGAGAGAGAGAGAGAGAGAGAGAGAGCGATAGAGAGAGAGAGAGAAGCACAGTGGAATTTGAGGTAAACATATTTAAACAATGAATGCAAGAAAAAGACTCCTCTATTCTCAGCCTCGCACCCCCCTACCAAAAAAAACCCCCCACAAACTATATACCCTCCTTAATTTGTAAAATGTTGTTGGAGGGAAGGGGAGTTTCCAGTTGCCTACCTAGTGGTTCTTTATCCGTATACCCTACTGGCAAAACTGTCACTAGGCCCCAGCCCAACAATAACCTGAAACCATGAATTAGTGTCCCCCATTCAAGGAACGTTGTTGGTTGAGAGGAAAAAAATCTATCTATCTATCTATCTATCTATCTATCTATCTATCTATCTATGATCTGTCTATATCATCTTATACCATCTCTGCCTCTTATCTCTATCTCATCATCCTCTATGTACACAGGAAACCCATGCAAGTCAACTAACTAACCTAGTATTTCCTTCAAAGTAGGACTGACTCCATGTGTAGTGGGTACATTAAACAAGAAAAATTTATAGGGTATAGTCATAAAAGCAACTTTATTTTTGTCTTCCACTGTCCTTTTTATCTCACTGGTCAGGCAGAATATATTTTCCTTACTTTTTGATGAAAACTCATGATTATTTTATGGTATTGCTAATCTAGACAGAGGATAGAGCATCAGACAAAACAGACAAGTCCTTGCTCTCAGGGACCTTATATATTCTTAAGGGATTTTAGCTTAAGCAGTGTTTGTTATATGCCTTCCTGAGGGACTTGGAAAAGTGATTTTTCCTTGGAGTTGGCCCAGGGTTTGAGTGACACCAAGGTGTGGAAAGGTGACATAATCTTGTTCTTCAGGCAACAGGTACTTTATAAATAAGTTGGTCTTCAAATTGGGGTCACGTCAGTTCACTCTTGGAAGCAGGAGTGGTGAGTGAGCTCAGCACCTAGTAGCTACCACTAATACCATATTTGGGAGATTTTGCTGTGGCAGCTGAATCAACAGCTGGGATTCTAAAATCCCTAACTTGCACATAGGATTTAGCTTTCTCACCCACAAAATTACGGTCCTATATTTACCATCTGTGTGTCACTTTATATTTATGAAATTATAAAAATAAGGATTTATTGGGGAAGAAATATTTTTGAAAATAATTTAAAAGCATAAATCTGTGGCTTAGAAATGCAGTTCTTGATAAGACATGGTCCATTAGACATACAATAGCCCATTAACAAAGAGTTGATATTAGCTAATAATTTTTGAAAGGAATCATTATTAATTAAAAAAAAATCATGAGATATTGAAAAGGCTATCTCCTTTACCAATAATAGCAAAAAGCCTTCCAAATTGCTACAGAGTTCATCCAATGCTTTATTCTTTTTAACTGTATCAAGTTCAATATACAATGGAAAGAACAATGAAAGCTAATCTGTGGCACCTTTGAATGTCTTTTGGTTTTTGCCTGTATTCAAAGGGCATTCGCTTTTTGCTAGAGGGTTTGAATTGAAAGAATGTCTGTCAAAATGTGGGTCACTTTGTCAGGTGGACGACAGGTTGAGAAACAAAGAAACATGGTTCTGCCAGGCTAATATACACCTGGTAGATGCAAATCTCTTACCAACTGTTCCCATCGGTGTCATTAGCCCTCCTGACCATAAATAAACAGCCTCTCTGAGAAAGAGCTTCTAGGTATTATGCTTCTCCTTGTGAGCGCCATCACCCTACAAACAAGGAAAAAGTGATCAGAGAGAAGGTGTTCCCCAGATAGGTTATCACCATAGACTGAGCCTTTGTGCTGGTCTGGGGAACAAAGGGCATGACTTCTATGTGCGTCAATGGAGTAGTGTGTCCGTTCTCATATACACTTTTCTCTTGATAAGGAATCAGTGAGTGTTTGTACGTCTCTGCGGTATCTTAAGTTCACTGTTTATAGTATTTCATAATAAGGAACCTTAGAGATGAACCTCTTACAGAGGAGAAACCTTTTCACATTTGCCTTTTTTAGGAACTTATTTTTCTTATTGCAAATGACTGAGTTTAAGTGGGAGTGGAAGTGGTTTTTTGTTTTTTTTTGTTGTTGTTGTTGTTCGGTGAATTATCAATTTAAACATACTTCTTAGTTTGGGAAAGAGAAAAATCAAGTAGAATTCTCCTTGAAATGTTTAGTTACTCTTTCTTCAGATTTTTGGAAAAGACTGAACATGAACTTACAAAGACACATTTTTTTTGTTTCAAAATAGTTTTGGGTATTTAATCTGATGTTAAAGTTTATAATCAGAGATGATTTTGTTTGTTTTTCATGAAAGATTTCCAGTGTCAGTAATTCCATAAGTGTATGGTCCTAATTTAACATAATTGTTCTGAAGTAAAAATAAGCAACTCTGTCACTGTGACACTTTAAAAAAAAGGGGGTAGTCTTCCAAGCAAATTATAAACGAATTGACCCTCTTGAGATTTTCATTCTTATCTAAAAACCCATTCTTTGCCAGTAAGCCTCATGATTTTTTTTTGTGGCTAGGAAAGCGTAATTCTTAATGGCTCATTATCCTCAGCCCTCCTGCTCCAGACAAGTAAACGTAAGCCCATGCCTCATGAAGAATGATTGATTTAGTTACAAGGGCATAATTGTTTTATTAGGAAGAATCGGTTCCTTAAAGCTTTAGGGGAATGAGTAAGTTAGAGGTGAGGCTAGCTAGAGTTACTTTGACATGGAGACAATCAAGTGAGGGGAAATCAACTGGCATCTATTTAATACTCCATGATGTATGAAAACTATCCCAAGAAATTGTTTCTTTTTCCTTTTTTTCTGTCAAAAGAGAGAAATCAGTACTTTTAGTTAAAATTTACATTCCATTTATAAATAAATGTAAGATGATTTCAAGGTGTATGAAGCTTCTTGAGAGACAGAACTTCATTCTAATTTATATTTATACATACTACCAGTACAGACTGTTCTTTGTAGATAAGGCTCTTTTACTTAGGTTTACAAGGCATAGAGGAGCATCTTATAGAAGCAAGTTGATATTGTAAGAGTAAAGAAATATATATATATATATATTTATATATATATATATAAAACTGTATTATTCTGTGAGCAATATGATATGCCACTAATAGATTTATAGGGTTATAGGATTATAGTAATAACAGTACATTGAATTTTGCAGCTTTTGCAGGGATATGCTTTTTCACAGAGACACTAAAAATTAGCCACTTCTATGTAATTCCAGTTACTCATGTGGAAACTGAATTTCAAGGTCACCTTGGTTGTGGGAACCAGACCCCGACTTGATTCTAGACCTTTTTGGACCTGGAGAATATTGAGGTAATCCTATTATTTTATATATAATGAAATAACATTTTTGAGATTTCTGAATTGTTCAAGATCATAGCTTAAATTGACTCATATTAAGCTTTACTGAATCATTTAAGAATTTATAAATACATTTTATTGTAAAGAATTTAAATCATATAGATGCAGAAGTTAGGAAGTCACCTTTCTTCTCTATCTATAACCTTGTCAGATTGCTGTGAATCATTTCAGACATAGCCCTCTGGATGTAACCACAAAGGAACATGTTTACAAACATACACATAGCCTCTCTCTCACACGTCTGATTCATTTACTTATAAAATTAATAATAATTTCCATCTTTTTTCTGCAATCTGATTTTTAAACTTAATACATGCAGAGAAACTTTTGTATTTAGAATAGCTATACTATTCTTTGAAATTACTACATAGTATTACATAAGAGATA
The DNA here is from genome assembly GCF_949987535.1 of Balaenoptera acutorostrata. Taxonomy (NCBI): domain Eukaryota; kingdom Metazoa; phylum Chordata; class Mammalia; order Artiodactyla; family Balaenopteridae; genus Balaenoptera; species Balaenoptera acutorostrata. Next base: position 61,371,099 of record NC_080068.1, on the reverse strand, counting down.
AAAACCCCTTATTTATGTGATATCTAACCTATTTGTTAAATAAACTGTGCATTCCCTACTGATTTCAAAGGTCAACTCAATAATGTACTAAATTCTTATTTATATATAACATGAAGTGTATAGTCCTATGATTGGGCCTCAGTCTTTTAGTGACCCTGCACTTCTGGACTGTGTACTTCACAAGGGTGTCTCAGTTGTGTTTTTTTGTTTTTTTCCTGTTAGGTGCGATAGTATGGCTAGAGTGGACTGGAGTTGGGTATTTTCCTTCTCCAGCTTCTCCAGAGCTGCTGCAGTTAGAAATTTCCCTTGCCCAGGTCAATTAGGCTCTGATAATACTACAGCAGGTTAGGCTTTGGTTAACTGGTTTCCTCTGAGGGCAGGCCTTGTTAAGAAGGACAGAGTGTTCTGGTGTATTTCAAAATGGCTCCCTTTCCCTTCCCTCTGCAGGAAGTCCAAGGGTATTTTCCTAAAATATTTCAATATATACCATGGGAACCTGGTCAAGCTCCTGGAGGTAAATCTCACAGTATTGTGGGGCTCCCCTGTGACAGGATCCCCTTGGGGCTTTTAGTTGTCAGAGTTGTCTGCAGTTTGTCAAGTTCAGAGTTTCCTACCAGAGCACTGCTTCCTGCAGCATAAGTCTTCCACTCCAGGAAGCAGCCATTTCCTGTATTCACCCGTCTCTCCAATCTTGTGGGCTGCAGATTGCCCTGTGTCATCCCCTTTCTTAAGAATCCTAGAAGAGTTGTTGATTTTGGGGGTCTGTTCAGCTTTTTATTTGTTGTTAGGATGGTGTGGCAACTGCTAATCTGAGAGTATGTTTTATTTTGCATCTGATTATTGTTGTTTATAGGAAGACTATTGATTTTCACCTGATTAGTATATGGCAAATGATAATTAGTAGATCTAATAGTGCTTCAGTTTATATTTTTCTTTTTTTTTTTTTTTTTATTTATTTATTTATTTATTTATTTATTTTTGGCTGTGTTGGGTCTTCGGTTCGTGCGAGGGCTTTCTCTGGCTACGGCAAGTGGGGGCCACTCTTCATCGCGGTGCGGGGACCGCTCTTCATCGCGGTGCGCGGGCCTTTCACCATCGCGGCCTCTCCCGTTGCGGGGCACAGGCTCCAGACGCGCAGGCTCAGCAGTTGTGGCTCACGGGCCCAGCTGCTCCGCGGCATGTGGGATCTTCCCAGACCAGGGCTCGAACCCGTGTCCCCTGCATTAGCAGGCAGATTCTCAACCACTGCGCCACCAGGGAAGCCCCTATATTTTTCTTTTCTAGATGGAAAATTATATCAGCTATAAAAATGATAATTCTCATTTTTTTAATTATACAAACTTATTTTCATTAAAGAGCCAATTTGGTTTTATTGTCTTCTGTTTTTTACTCTATTTAGTTTGCATGCTTCTTTTATTTTCTAGTTTCAGAATTTGTGCTTTAAGATTTGTTACTTTCTTTTTGCATCTTTTAATTCCCTTTCTTGTATATCTGAAAACATTTCAATTTAGGGGTTGTTTTGACTGAATTCAAAGTTCAAAAAAAATAGTATTCCTTTTATGGTGTTATGTTCCAAGATTCAATGTTATTGATGAAAAGATTTTATATAATTCTCATTCTTTGTAAGCACCCTATGTTAAAAGAAAAAGCACACCCCCTCAAAAAAAGGCCAACTTATGAAATGCAAATAAGAGAAATATAAAAGGCTAACAGTTATGTGAAGAGATGCTCTTATAAATTGTACCCATCAGACTGGGGAAAAATGATATAGTTTTATAATTCCAAGTACTGGAAGATATTTAGATAGAAAGAAATCTTGTGCACTGATGTTGAAGGTACAGACTGGTTCAACCACATTGTCAAGATATCTTATATCACTTGGTGAAATTATGTATGCCCACACTGAAACCCAGCAATCCAGCTCCTAAGTGTATATCCCAGAGAAATTCTACAAAGGACGTAAGGAGACATTGATGACGATTTGTAGTAGCAGAGAGTTAGAGGCAATTGTCTTTCACTGGGAGAATGGACGTGTGTGATGTGGTGGTTACACTTCAAAATGTACCATGAAGCTGGTAGAAACAATGACTAGATATACACATAAAACTTGATCGCTCTTAGGAGCAGTGTTGCATGGAAAAAAAAAAAAGAAAGAAAAACATAATGTTTCCAGCAAAATACCGTTTATATATTCTAAACATATAAATGCAGAAAATAAAACTTTATATGTCCTTCTTAACACGAAAAAATAAAAGGCCAAGAATAATCAGAATGTTTCTGAAGAATGAAATTAAGAATAGAAGACGAGTCCTACAAGACATCAGGACTTATTTTGAAGCTTCAATCATTAAAACAGGTACTCCTGTAAGGAATAAAATAGAATAGAACAAAACAGAAGATTTGGAAACAGGCACATGCATTTATTGCACTTCAATTTATGACAGAAAGGACATGATCAGTAAGTGAAGAATTGAAGGGCATTTAGTTAGTGAAATTGTAAAAATGCTTATTGACATAGAAATATCAAAAGGAGGGGAATACGCTCTGTGCCCACCAAAAATAGAATATTCATGAAAAATCCTAATTACCACTACAGTTATATTCTAAATAATCAGAAGTTCTTAAGTAGTTTTTAACTTAAGAGTAATTTAAGATAAAATTTTCAATTGTTTAGATCTTTTTGTTTCTAAGTTTTAAAACTTTTCAGAATGATTACATGATTAGCTAATAGAATCTGTAGTTTAAAATATATTTTGCAAATTATTGAGGATTTCATATGATCAATGTGTATAAATGTTCCACCATCTGTTGAAAAGAAAATATAATGTAATTTCTACTATCATAGTAGTATGTTTATATTCAATATGAATTGTATGCTATACTTCTGTCATTTATATTTTCTGTTTTAGTGTTTTGTTTATAAATTCTGCTATTTAGTTTTAAATACTTTTGTTTTTTATAAATTCTATTGCTACTATTTTTGGAGGTTTATACTTTTATTTTGGTACTCATTGAGGTAACTTTATAAATTTATATTATATGCTCAAACATATATACTGATTCATAGGCTTTAGAGAGTGTCTTCTATTGACTATCTACTATAATGGTTAAAATAGTACATTTATCATTCTTCATCTCTCTTTATGGCCACTCCAGTTATTTGGTAGTTTTGTTGGTTTTCATAGATATTAAACACTACTGAATTAATAGATACAAGCCAGAACAATTGTGGATCTGTTTTTCTCTTGAAACACAGTGTCCCCTCCTTAGTTCTTCTTTTCAGATAGGGTTGCAGGGAAATGATGATTACAGATTTGATCCCTGCTCTTATCTTCTTGTAATTTTGTTAAAAGTTCTATTCTGAGGTTCAGTTCAACTGCCTGAGTGTATACAGCTCATGATCTTAAGATTGCTTTTGTATTTTCTTTATTTTTTTCCCCACTCAATTCATTAGCTTCATTGAATTCATCATTTCTTCCTGGCAGAAGATAGCAGAACTTGAGGTCTCTGGCCAAGAAGCTACGAGGGAAGGACATAGGAAATAGAGTGTTCCTTGAAACTTTGCCCTTGGCCATTCACTTCCTTAGAGCTTCTACTCTATTCTCTCTTTTGATCTCTGTTCAGATTGAATATGGCTTTCAAGACTCAGGCAAATGTTTATTTTATTTTTTAAAAAATTCGCATTGCAAGTCTTTTTTATGAAAAAAAATACTCAAAAGAAAGAAAATTATATAATATATCCCCATATATTCATCACCCAGCTTCTATAATTATCAACTCATGTCAGTTGGATTTATCTATATTCCTAGCCTGTTCCTCTTCCTTTCTCTTGGGTTATTTTGGAGAAAACACCACATATCATATTACATTGTCTGTGTGTATTTTTGATGTATCTCTAAAAGATGGCTCATTTTAAAATAGAACCTCTCTTATTACATAAAAGACTAGGAGGGATTCTTTAATATAATTGAACATATAAAGATTGTTTAAATTCCACAACTATATCTCACTTTTTTTAAACAATTTAATTCTTCAAATCATGATCCAAATAAATTCCATGTACAGCAATTGGTGGATATATCACGTCTCTTTTAATCTATAGCTTCTACCTTTATCTCACTATTATTTTCTCACAGTTATTTGTTATAGCTTGTGTTATAGAATTTCCCACAGTCTAAATTTTGCTGATTGCATCCTGTGATATATTTAAATTGGTCCTCTACTTTTTTTCCTATAAATTGATTAGATTGAGACTTGATGTTTTTGGACAAAGCTACTTGATGGGTGATGCAATATTTCCATTAGAAGGGTCATTATATCTGCTTGTCTATTTTTTTGTGAATTTAGCAGATGATCACTGCTAGATCCATTATTTCATAAAGGGTTGTAAAAGGGTGATATTCTAATTCAATCATTCCTTTTCAATTATTATCTGAAAAAACTTAGATGAATAAAGAATTCTCCTCCGTCAACTTTTTGTTTATCGGAACTCAGAGCATGTAGGGATAGAACTACAGGGTAGATGCTTGAGTCTTTTCCCTATTTACCAGATTTCTAGGTAATGAGTTGAATTCCTAGCATCCTTGCAAAATCATGAATTAGTTTTATAAAATATATATTTTAAAGAGCTTATGAATTTAAATATTTGATGTATTTTAAACAATTGAAATTATTATTATTATTTATGTTTGGATTTTCCGAGATTTGGATAGTAGGAGTGTTTCCCAGTTGGCTTCTGAGTCCTTTTGACATGATTTCAGTAATGTTTGCCTCCTTACTGTGTGGTTTGATAACATGTTCTCAGCTCATCTTGCATAATTTCTACCCCAGCTTGAAATTTAAAAAATTTTTGAGGGGCTCCATTTCCTTTGTGATAAATGATATCTGGAAACCAAAATCTGGCTAAAAGTGATATTTATTGTCCCTGTGTAGGTCTTTTTAGTGAAAAGAAGTAGGACGTATTTTTTTTTTAATCATATATTCATGTTTATACTCCAATTCAAATTTAACAAATTTAGGAATTCAGGATTTAAAAAATTTTTTTCATTTATTTATTTATTTATTTTTGGCTGCATTGGGTCTTTGTTGCTGCGTGCGGGCTTTCTGTAGTTGCAGCGAGCAGGGGCTACTCTTCGTTGTGGTGTACGGGCTTCTCATTGCGGTGGCTTCTCTTGTTGCGGAGCACGGGCTCTAGGTGCGTGGGCTTCAATAGTTGTGTCACATGGGCTCAGTAGTTGCGACTCACAGGCTCTAGAGCATAGACCCAGCAGTTGTGGCACATGGGCTCAGTTGCTCTGCAGCATGTGGGATCTTCTTGGACCAGGGCTTGAACCCATGTCCCTTGCATTGGTAGGTGGATTCTTAACCACTGCGCCACCAGGAAAGCCCAGGAATTCAGGACTTTTACTTAACCAAATTCCTCTTACATGTGAGTCTTTTTTCCTCATGACCAAAATTCCAGTTTTCAATGACATCATTATTATTATTCATTCGTTATGTCCTGTACAGCACACTCAGGGAAACAGTGCTAGCTCTCAAAAATATGATTACTGAAAATAGTTTGAGAATTTTTTTCATTTTCAGTTTTTTCCCTTTTAGTGTATATCCTATTAAGAATGAACAATTGATTTACTGTGTTTTAAAAATCACTTGAAACAAATACTTCCTCTCAGTGTAGTTATTTTTATCAACTCCATAAGGCTGTGCTCATTTTTTATTAATTTTCTGTTGGGATTAAGATTTTTAAAAAGTTCTTTTTTTGTATTTATGGAAAATATTTGTTATTCTATCAACTCTGTTTTCTTTTTTTTAAAAAAAACTGCTTTGTTTGTTTTTGTTTATTTCTCCACTTGGAAAAAGTACAAGCAAATATGCTCTTTCTTAGGTCAATGGTAGGATTTAAAGCATCTTTAAAGATGAATAACATCTGTGTGTGTGTGTGAATGAGAGAAAGAGAGAGAAAGAAAGAGGGAGAAATAACACAGTTTCAAGAATGTGTGCTAAATTTTGACATGGCAAGTAAATTTGTTTGAATTTATGGAAATTTCCCAAGATAATTTCACTGTACATATTTATAACTAGGAGTCTGTTTAATTTGACTGTTAATAGGCAAAGTTTTATAATTTACATGACTTTTTTTCTAACATATCCTCTGAGGTTGTTTACAAAGCCTACGTGATTCCACTGAGTTTATTTGAATAATTGTGAATATGGTCTTCATTTATATTTTAATGTGTAAAGATATCTTTGACAAATACAAGGTCATTTGGAAATATTCTTCTAATTAAAACACTGCAATTTAGTAATGAGTCGAATGTGTCTTGATAATATTCAGTTTTAACTGAGAATGAAATAAGCCTATCATTATTGTATATTGACATTGCTATATTGATTCTTCAAATTTAATTTAACATAGCTCTAATCTTTGAGAATAATTTTTCTAGCTTGCCTATTTTGGTGACTGCTAATGATCCGTGTCTCATGGTATTTATGCCCTTATGTTGTCTCCTTCCACCTTAGACCCAGCTTGATTTGGTAAACGTTTCTCCACAATTTTTCATTGATTTTATTACTTCTTATAGTAGTTACATATATCAATAACTGCCAAATCAATGACATGTTAAAAAGAAGGCTTTATTTACTAGGATTCTAGGCAAAATGCTCATTTCAAAAAATGCAATTAATGGATGATGGATGACACTTTTCCAGTGACTAGTCATGGTTGAAAATATGTCAAGATTTGGAGGAGATGTAGTGAGAGGTGAGCCGTGTGACAGTGTAGTCGTGCTGGGACAGAGTGGAAGGAAAGAGAGATTCTTAATACCCTGAAAATGAAACTTGGGAGCAAGAGGGTCTAAAGGAAAAATTTTAAAAATGCTTACCAGTATGATGGCACAGTTTATGTATCCTTGGCCACACTTTCAAGAAAACCTATAGTCAAACGCCTCTGACTGGTCAGTGTGTAAAGAACTAGACTCATATTTCTTTGTGGTGGATCCCGGATTTTACAGCTAGAGGATGCTAGCCTAGTTTTACATAGATTTTATCTATTTTTATTTTATTTTATTTTATTTACTTATTTATTTATTTTTATTTTTGGCTGTGTTGGGTCTTCGTTTCTGTGCGAGGGCTTTCTCTAGTTGCGGCAGGCGGGGGCCACTCTTCATCGCGGTGCGATTTTATCTATTGTTTCATCTCTCTTCTTCCCTGAACTCATCCTATCCACAGTCCACATCTGCTCTTCTGACTCTCGTTTCAGTGCATGGAAATACCATCTAACTTATGACTCAATATAGAAACGAGAGCCATCCTTAACATTTGCCTGCCCCTTCATTTTCATAATCGTTCACTGAGTCTTATCAAGATTCTTCCTGAAATATCTCTCAAATTTGTCCTCTCTGATCACAACCTCCCAAACACTGCTTTAAGTCAGAAACTCCACAGCTGTGTTCTGATCTATTAAAATAGCTTCCTGACTCTTGTGCCTATCTTCAGAATCTGTCTAGCTCTAAACTATTCCCTCCACTTCCATTAATTTTTACAGATATAATACCTCCAAATTTTAGATAGAAAATCTTAAATGGCACTGAATTACCAACTGTTAGAAGTCCAGATACCTCAGGATGACATGCAAGTTTTATCCCATTGACCCAATATATCTTTGGGGATTGCACTGCTATCCAAAAGAATTCCCTTAACTGTAAAGAGGATCCAAGCATTTGGTTGGTCCAGGGATGGGCAAAGGACAATGCAAAGGCAATCCAAAACCCTTTTTATGGCATGATAGGAGGAGAAAATTTGGAGTTAGGCTACAGAAATGGAGAGAGAGAAAAATAGAGATTGAAACTTGGTCTCTCTTCTTATGACTGGACCTCTTTCATGTAAATTTAAGGAACTGTTGGCAGTCATCTTCCTTCTTTCACGTGACCTGAGTAGTAGAGAAAGTAGATGTGTTGAGAAAAATTATTTAAATACGTTATCAGAAAGAAGCACATATGAAAGATTACAGAGCTTGCTTCCCAGATCCCTTGAAACCTTCTAGTTGCTGATATCCTGAGATGTGGGTTTCTACTCGTCTATAGAAAAAAAAAAAAAAAGGAAAAAGAAAAAATGAAAAAAGAAAAAGCCAATGAATCTCGTGGTATTGGGAAAAAATAGAAAATACAAGTAATTCTGCTAATTACTAAGTGAGAAGGATAATTTTATTAAAGTTTGTTCAATTTTAACACACAAAGAATTAGCAGAGTTTTGAAATTTGTTATATCTCTATAAAAAGCTATATATATTATATATATATATATAAATGTATATATGTTTATAGTATTGAACATTAAAGTTAGATAAGGAAACCATTAACAGGATTGTAATACAGTTATTCATTCATCTTTGTCTTTATCTGAAAATTTAAATCTTTGCAATTAGTTCAGAAAAGAAATTTTTTTCTCTGCAAACAGTACTTAATGTATAATTGGAATGAGATGTATTTTCTCAGTCAGGTGTGAATCGAGGCAAACTATGCCCTGTACCCCACCTCTAGCTCACCTATTCATGATTACATGTTAGATTCTTATCAAATAACAATGTCAGTGTAAGCTATGTGGAGCTTCTCTGCTGTCCCAAAATTGAGTATGAGGCTTAACGATAAAGATAAATGAGCTCTAAGTAGCCAATTTCTAAAACAGGTCACTGGCAATTAAGTCTAGAATCGTCCCACGCTTCCCACTCTTTATCCCTGGATATTAAACTTGAGGCATGTCTCCTATATTGGCTAGACTGTATTGGAGACAGATGTAAATATGTAACTAGTGATTTAAGAAGGTTAATTTCTGAGAGCAATAGGTGCTCTGAAGGATACAAACACTGAATGTGACAGAATGTGACTGGGACATGGACTCTTGGTAGGATGGTCCACAAGGGACTCTGAAAAGATGACAGTTGGGCTGAGATCTGAATAATGAGATGGATTTGGCTACCTGAATACTCACAGGAAGAGTATCCAAAGGAACAAGTGCAAAGATTAGGATGTTGGAACATGTCTGAGGTGGTTACAGAACAGAAAGGTCAATGGGCAACTGATAGGCATAGAGCAGAATAATTAGTATTATGATTTTAATGTATTTGCTAGAATAAATCTGACTATAATAATATAAATTATTTGGCCTTTTCAATGTTTCAATTTCTTATTTAATAACAAATATATCTTAATTTTATATTCAGTATTTATTTGAATTATTATAATTAATTATAAAAATTGTGAATGATTCTTAGATACTCTTTGCAAGATCAAGTCCTATGTTCTAAATGTAGAATGGGGCTTGTTTTCATAAGAAATATTGTTCATTATAGACATGAATATCCAGAAATTTTATATAAAGTTCTATTAGCACTTTATAGTGAGAAATGAAAGAGTCAATAGCATTCAAATACTTCGGTTTGAATATAAAAGGAAATACTATCTATTCCTCATGTCAGCTATCCTGGACAGTTTGAACTTGTTCACCTAATGTGGTTATCTGGTAAGATTTTTCTCTTTTTTTTGGTCAAATCACAGATCTCTTTTCCTTTGCCTAGAGGAATTGGCAAGTATATACTTTTTAACTTACTGTAAAACTTTAAAAGTGATCACTTTGAGCAGATCTTTATTTTAAGATCTTAAGACTATCAATAACTGATGGAGTACAACAGGATTTTTACCCATTAATGACTTGCAGAAAGTTATTGTAAGTCATTATACAAGACTCATCAGCCCACTGGCTAAAGCAGCAGAAATTCACTTGCAGGCATGCGTGTACTTCAGTACTACAGTTATTGGCTCCATTTGTCAATGGAGAAATGAAGGCTAAGAAAGATTAATTAGGTTTCCCAAGCTTACAAAGCATTGGAGTGACAGAACTAGAAAAAGAGCCTGTGTTGTCTGACACCCAAATCTCAGCTCAGAGTCCTACATAATTTTGCCTCCAGCTAAATGTTACTGGTTTGGTGGATAACAGGCTCAGTGCAGTGTTTTGTTGTTGTTGTTTTTTTTAATTTTTAAAATATCTTTATTGGAGTATAATTGCTTTACAATGTTGTGTTAGTTTCTGTTGTACAACAAAATGAGCCAGCTATAAGTATACATATATCCCCGTATCCCCTCCCTCTTGAGGCTCCCTCCCATCCTCCCTATCCCACCCGTCTAAGTGGTCACAAAGCATCGAGCTGACCTCCCTGTGCTATGCAGCAGCTTCCCACTAGCTATCTATTTTACATCTGGTAGTGTATATATGTCAATGCTACTCTCTCATTTCATCCCAGCTTCCCCTTCCCCCACTGTGTCCTTAAGTCCTTTCTCTACGTCTGTATCATTATTCCTCCCCCACCACTAGGTTCATCAGTACCGTTTTTTTAGATACCATACATGTGCGTTAGCACACAGCATTTGTTTTTCTCTTTTGGACTTACTTCACTCTGTATGACAGACTCTAGGTCCATCCACCTCCTTACAAATAACTCAGCTTCATTCCTTTTTATGGCTGAGTAATATTCCACTGTATATATGTGCCACATCTTCTTTATACATTCATCTGTCTATGGACATTTAGGTGGTTTCCATGTCCTAGCAATTGTAAATATTGCTGCAATGGACATTGTGGTACATGACTCTTTTAGAATTGTGGTTTTCTCAGGGTATATGCCCAGTAGTGGGATTGCTGGGTCATATGGTAGTTCTATTTTTAGTTTTTTAAGGAACCTCCATACTGTTCTCCATAATGGCTGTATCAATTTGCATTCTCACCAACAGTGCCAGAGGGTTCCCTTTTCTCCACACCCTCTCCAGCATTTATTGTTTGTAGATTTTTTGATGATGGTCATTCTGACCGGTGTGAGGTGATACCTCATTGTGGTTTTGATTTGCATTTCTCTAATGATCAGTGATGTTGAGTATCTTTTCATGTGTTTGTTGGCAATCTATATGTCTTCTTTGGAGAAATGTCTATTTAGGTCTTCTGCCCATTTTTGGATTGGGTTGTTTGTTTTTTTGATATTGAGATGCATGAGCTGCTTGTATATTTTGGAGATTAATCCTTTGTCAGTTGCTTCGTTTGCAAATATTTTCTCCCATTTTGAGGGTTGTCTTTTCATCCTGTTTATGGTTTCCTTTGCTGTGCAAAAGCTTTTGTTTCATTAGGTCCATTTGTTTATTTTTGATTTTATTTCCATTATTCTAGGAGGTGGGTCAAAAAGATCTTGCTGTGATTTATGTTAAAGAGTGTTGTTCCTATGTTTTCCTCTAAGAGTTTTATAGTGTCTGGCCTTACATTTAGGTCTTTAATCAATTTTGAGTTTATTGTTGTGTATGGTGTTAGGGAGTGTTCTAATTTCCTTCTTTTACATGTAGCTGTCCAGATTTCCCAACTCCACTTATTGAAGATGCTGTCTTTTCTCTATTGTATATTCTTGCCTCCTTTGTCAAAGATAAGGTGCCCATATGTGCATGGGTTTATCTCTGGGCTTTCTATCCTGTTCCATTGATTTATATTTCTGTTTTAGTGCCAGTACCACATTGTCTTGATTAATGTAGCTTTGTAGTATAGTCTGAAGTCAGGGAGCCAGATTCCTCCAGCTCCATTTTTCTTTCTCAAGATTGCTTTGGCTATTTGGGGTCTTCTGTGTTTCCATACAAATTGTAAACATTTTTGTTCTAGTTCTGTGAAAAATGTCATTTGTAATTTGATAGGGATTGCATTGAATCTGTAGATTGCTTTGGGTAGTATAGTCATTTTCACAAAGTAATGCAATGCTTTTTATTGTGACTTTTTGGTAATTAATGACTAGGGATGCCTTCTCTGTTCTTTCTAAGATGTTAAACTGTTTCTCTGTGAGTTCTCAGTCATGAATCTTTGTTCTGTACTTGCCTATATTTCTCACCCCACTGATTTCACAGCGAGATGGAATACAGGAAAGATGTAAAGCCTCTGCCCTTTTTTCCATGAGTGACAATATTTTTCCAGTTCAGTTACAGGTTTAAGCATAGGCTCTTTGTTTGCCAATTCATCCAATACCTTGCTCACACAGAGCCCAAAACATACAAATGCTTCCTAAATCTTTATGTTCTTATTCTATTAATTTCAGAGACAAAGTAATGTGATGTTTTTACTTTATATCTTTTTATCATGAAATTTATGAATTCTGCAATAACTTATTGGTAAGATAGGTTACCAAGGAGTATTGATTAAATCCTATTCATTTGTGAACAAGTACATTTTAATCCCATTTCTCATGGGCTAAGATTTGTTTCATAAATCAGATATGCCTTTGTGAAATGTAGCAATATTTTGAGAAATGTAAATAATGACATTGAAGTTTTCCAGTCAATAGTATGATATAATACATTTAATTAATTTTCTTGCCACATCCCAAAGGCAATTGAAAATGGAAGATTTTTCCTCGTCAAAATGTGCTGAACCCACTTGTAATAGTATATCTTGATAAAAAAGGCTATGGCAGTGTGCAAGGGAAAGAAAATGCATTAAAAGGCCTTGTGTTGTGGAAGCAAAAGTACCTGGATCATAAGTTGCCAGTCAATTGAGATTTCACCCTAGGTAACAGAACAAGACGTTAGTGATACTAAATGTAGAGAGAATATACCCAAAGCTGATTCCTAGTTCATGATCTTTAAAATATTTGGGTGATTTGTTTATCATTTGCACTTTTTCATTTAAAATACATGTATTATAAATTCTGATTACATTTAAAAAATTAGAAGTGAAGGTTTATTTTTTTTTCAGAAATTTCACACATTTTACCATTGCATTTAACCAGCATGACTTAAAATTATACTTAACATGTCTGTTTCCAGGGGCTTCCCTGGTGGCGCAGTGGTTAAGAATCTGCCTGCCAATGCAGGGGACACGGGTTCGAGCCCTGGTCTGGGAAGATCCCACATGCCGCGGAGCAACTAGGCCCGCGAGCCACAGCTACTGAGCCTGCGCGTCTGGAGCCTGTGCTCCCAACAAGAGAGGCCGCGATAGTGAGAGAGGCCCGCGCACCGCGATGAAGAGTGGCCCATGAAGAGTGGCCCCCGCTTGACGCAACTAGAGAAAGCCCTCACACAGAAACGAAGACCCAACACAGCCAAAATAAATAAATAAATAAATTTAAAAAAAAAAAAAAAAAACATGTCTGTTTCCATACAGTTTCATTTTATTACCTGTAATTTAATTAGCAGTATTTCAACAAAATGAATAAAACTCATTAAGTTTTTCAGAATATGCCCTTCTGATTATTACAGTTCCTAGGTTTTTCTTGCATGGAGAATATTTGGCATAACCATATGCATCTGTTAAAAAAGTTAACATCTAATCTAAAGAATTTTTTTCTTCTTTGATTGATGGGCAATTTGTAAAGAATGCAGTTTGTCAAGAAGCCTTTCCCTTTTCCTTCCTGAAATCCCTGTTTCAAACCAGTACTAGCAATTTCCTGTCTGTGTTGGCATTCAAGGCATGAGACATCCTTGTTTTTGACAGCAAAGGACATTTGTTTTGTTTGAGCTGCACTCTTATCAGTGACAACAATAAAATTGTCAAGTGTGTTATTTGAAACATCAAATTCAATAAGCACCTTTGTGTAAGTAAGGGAAATAGGATATAATAATGTTTTCTTTCTTAACCAATGGAGCACACAGCTAGACTTTGGAATAGTTGTGGATTAAATGATAAATACTATATAATTACAAAAGAATGTAATTATAAGGAATCAAGGAAGACATTTTTTGTAAATGACAGAGTAGAATGTAAGTTATTTGTTGAATTATATATTTGGAATCAAGGGGACTATAACAACAAATAGTTTAAAAATGCAAATAAATTTCAGTTCTCAACAAAGATTTGAAGTTAAATATCTGAGTTGCCACTAAAAAATGAATGAAACAAGATAAAAATTAGACTTCTATATCTCTGTTGATTTAGAAAATCTCACTGTCAATTGGAAATAATAAGAGTCATTCATTCATTTTCCATATTGGTTTGAAGCCATATCCTTCTGACCCAACTCAGACCCATATTTCCTAATGGATTCAGTCTCTGTAAATGAAAAGAACTAACTACCTTGTGACTTGCTGAGGTAAATTAGATGAAAAGAATTTAAGGATTAAATTTAAGATTCACAACTTTTCAAGTTTTACAACTTATTCTACTCTTGGAAAAATCATAATTACACCGAATCTTAGAAAAAATTTCGGTTAGAATAAAATTCACAGTCCTATGAACATATAACTATATTCTATTAAGTTAAAATAGTTGTAAATCTGTCACAATATAAGATCCTATGCACAGTGTAATAATTATGGAATTATTAAAACAGTCACCAGCAATTTTTATTTTTAGCATCTGTGAAGCAACTCTAATTTATATTACTAATTATAAGTAGATCATATTTTTATTTTACAAGCACAGAAATATCTGTTTTTAATTTCTTGGTTTCTTGCTTTTCAAGATTCCTAAAATATAAATTTAGACAATGTATCCTGAAACACAAAATTAGTAAACATATATGATAGGGATAAGACTATATATTTTCTTATTTTAAATGTATTGCATTTTCTTGGAACACCCTATAGCCAAAGGGAAAAAAATACATGGTATCGCAGTCCTTACCTAAATAAAAAATTTTAGGTAAGAATTGTCGTACCATTTTTTCTTAAGTATAACTTAAAAATATCCTCTGAAGTTCTATTCCTTCTGGAGTAATGTGTAAGCTACATGGGTCCAAGAAGATACAACTTCTTCTTAATAGATGGGGGATATGTTAATGTGTTAACTTATTTCCTATGTGTAAACACATCTGAAGAGGTGTTCAGAGCAGAATCCATTAATGTTTAAAATGCACCTAGGGTTGCTTTAGTGTCTAAAATAGAGAAAAGGAGAAGGGTAAGATTGTCATTACAATTCTTTCTCTTCTTCACTTTATTTCCTCTTTGCTTCTTGTCTTCCTCCCTTACTTGTTTACCTATGCACACCCCTGATTCACATATAGTCCAAGACTGATGGGCAGATTCATTTCTAGACTTGCAACTGAATTGAATCAGTTTCCCTCCCACTGAGTGAGCAAACTTCAGGAAACTATTTAGGCATTTGGGAAATAATGATTTTATTTTTAAAGATTTTACTGAGAAAAAGCATTAGCTCTGAATTAGAGGACTTTTTAGAAGTTGAAATTAATAGGTGAATGCATAATTAAAGTTACTTAATTTGAGAGCTATATATCCTTTAAATTTTTTCAAGCCATGGGATATTTAATTGGTAAAGTACGCAAGAATGAAAATGTCTTGGACCCATTTACTCTTTTTAAAACATAAAAAATTATATATTCATAATATATATATAATTATTATGTATGTAGTTACTAATCTAATGATAATGCCTGCTAAATATCCTAGAATTCAATCGACAAGTCACATGATTTTTCCCTCTAATGCATAGTGTACATACAGCTGGAATTCCACCTGACTATGTTATGTCCAGGCTTTCACCAGATTACCCCCCGTCTGGCAATCTCCAGGGAATGCATGTACGTAAGTTCTGATCCCTGTTGGCACATCAAGTAGCCACCTGCCTCTAGAATCCAGCTCTCCACTCTGCTCAGTTTACCATGTGCTCTGTGGCTTGTCATCTCACCCTCTGTCTTAAGACTGACTTCTCTCAGGTGACTATTGTTGGTCCAAACTGCTTCATTTTAAGTTTGGGCAGAGAGCTGGCTTTTCAGCTCCCCACAGGAATGAATCCCTGAGAACAGGTTGTAATATTTAACAAGATTTCGCTGAAGACTTGGGAACAATAGAAGAGAAATATATAATATAATACGAAGAACTTTTAAAAGGATGCTCTACAGAGCCACTCTCAGTACAAGCCAGCATCAGCTCGGTTCCTCCTGCACCTGCCACAGAGTCTGACGCATAAAGGTGCTGGGTCGGCATTTTTTTGTGTGAATTCCTTAATGGAATTAAATGTTTGTAAAATCCACATATTCAAATATATTCGCAGAGTTTTTGAACTAGGAGCTTCTTGACCTCTACCCTGCCAGCTTGCATCGGGGTTCAGTTTACCTACCCTCAAAGAGAGTCACTTTGAGAAGTTCTCTAATCCAGGCCCCATCTCTTTAAAACTAGCACTAACTAAGCCATTTTTTCCTCCTTGTCCAAGTATGAGGATTATTTCTGAAGTAGTGATTGCTATAATACCTTCATTATTCTAATATCTGCCATAACATGGTACTTTTAAGTACAAAAAATACACATTGTTGTAGTTGGTGTGATATCAGTCAGCACCTCCATTCGCTTTTTGAATTTCTTTCCCTTTCCTCTGCTGCTCTTTCACCCTTGAAACTTGGTACTCTCGCTGTCAGGCCCTTAACTATTTGTCTCCACACAGTTCCTACAAGCTCCTTCCCACCTGTTCCATTTCTCCATGACCCCCTCTGGTCTGGCAACCCTACCAGCTCTCCAAGTTTATCTTTCATCTGAAGAAGGGGAGAAGTTAGATCAAAAAAAGGGACACTCTGTAATCAAATGTTCTGTAAAATTGCCCTTAGGAAATTTCCTGGGAAATTCTGTCAGGGTAAATAAACATGCCAAGGAATTCTGAAGCCTAATAAGCCCAGCTCTCCCAGAGTTAGGAATTCATTCCGAGGCTGCCTTGGGTGTGCTGGACTAAAGTTAAAGGAAACAACTGAGCCTGGAGCAGCTATCAGCTTAAATTAGCAAGACGATAACTGATACACAGGCACATGTATACGTTTATGTTTTACCCAATGTTTTCCTTTAAAGTAAAGTTATTTGTGTTTTCATAATTTCTAACACAATATTAATATGCAGTAAAATACTAGGAAATTTTTGTATTAAGCTATTTCTTTAAGAAGTTTTGAACGTACATGATATTTTATTTAATAACCTTTTAATCTTTCTATAATCAGGTAGTATAGAAAGCTTAGAGAATTACACAATTTATCATTAATAATATTTCTTGATTTGGTTATTCACTACTCATTGAAAAAATGTATCACTTACACATGTGGATTATCAAAGGAATGATGTTTGTGTCCTTGGAGAGGGTAGTTTTGACATTCTCAAAGTGAAGTGGAACACTGGTCAATGTCAGAGGTAGAAAAGAACCTGTTATTTTTTTTTTTTAATTGAAGTATAGTTGATTTACAATGTTATATTAGTTTTGGGTGTACAACATAGTGGTTCGATATTTTTATAGATCATACTCAATTTAAATTTATTATAAAATATTGCTTACAGTCCCTGTGCTGTACATTACGTCCTTGTATTTTATTTATTTTATTTTTGTTTTGTTTTTTGGTCGCGCTGTGTGGCTTGCAGGATCTTAGTTCCCCAACAAGGGATTGAACCTGGGCCCATGGCAGTGAAAGTGCTGAGTCCTAACCACTGGACCACCAGGGAATTCCCATATCTTATTTATTTTGGAATTCCTATATCTTATTTATTTTAAACCTAGTAGTTTGTACCTCTTAATCTCCTTCCCCTATCTTGCCCCTCCCCACCCAGGAAGCACTAGTTTGTTCTCCGTATCTATGAATCTGTTTCTGTTTTGTTATACTCTTTCATTTTTTTTTTTTTAGATTCTACATATAAGTGAAAACATACAATATTTATCTTTCTCTGACTTACTTTACTAAGTATAATACTCTGTAGGTCCATCCATGTTATTACATATGCAAAATTTCATTCTTTTTTATGGATGAGTAATATTCCATTGTGTTTTGTCAGTGTGTGCATGTGTGTTTATGTATATCACATCTTATTTATCCATTCATCTGTTGCTTGATACTTAGGTTGCTTCCATATCTCAGCTATTGTAAATAATGCTGCCATGAACACTGGGATACATATATCTTTTCGAAGTAGTGTTTTCCTTTGAAGAGAACTTATTTTAGTGACAGCAAGATAAAATTACATAGCCAAGGCAGTAGTGGGTATTAGAGAATTATGGGAGGTGCATCTGGATTGATAGGAGAATTCTTATTTTATTTTATTCTTTTGGAGAATTCTTATTTTAAAGTCAGTAAATAAATTTTGCACTGAGGGAAGCAGGAAATATTGAGTTCAAAAAATTTTAGCTTGTTAAAGAAATCACAGAAACCGTACAGCTTTTTATTTAGTGTGTTGATGCTGCAGCTAGCCATGTTATGCAACAAAATGCAACATTGTTGTATGTTATGCTCTCATAGCAAAAGGAATAAAAATGTGTGCCTTCTGTCCATTCTAGAGCTGAAACTATAGTGGCACACCCTATTACTTACATAAAATCCAATAGTTCTCCCAACTTAAAGATGATGAATTTGGAAAAAATGTAACCTCTGAAATAAAACTTAAGTGACAGTTACTTAGGAACAAAACCCAAGTGCAAACTTTTCTTGTGAAGTAAAACGTTCTGAGTCATTTTCAAACATTTGATAGAAGCTGTGAATCTCCTTTGTGAATTTATAAGAAAAAAATCTAGTGAAAGCAACTGAAAGTTAGCATCTACTTAAGAAAACAAAAATATTCCTTTATATGTATTGTGTGTGTGTGTTTGTGTGTGTGTGTGTTTGTAGTAGATCTTGTATTGCTTTTGCTACTAATGTAGGAAGTACCATAAGCCCAAGCATCCCATGCCAGTTAGAGAGGTACAAACTAGGAGCGTAGTGTTATTCAAACTTTGTGACAAATATTGCTGCAGGTGCCAAGACAGGTGCAAAATTTTCAAATTATCACCTGGTTTGTTTGCAAGAAGGAGAAGCGTCATGCTGCTTAGCGGAAATGTTGTAGCATTGTGATTCTAACACCTACTCTCTGTGCAAGACAAACCCTTAAACTTTTCCATCTGTGATGGTACCACATTTCATTGAGAAGAATCTATGCCCAGTGTGTGTGTGTGGAAAAAAAAAAGAGAAAAAAAAAGAGAAAAAAAAAAAAAAGAATCTATGCCAATTGTACAGCTGTGTGATGGCAGCCAAAAATAAAGAGATTTTGTAGTTCAAGGATTACAATCTATTAAACTATCTTAATTTTAGAAACTAGGGATGCATTTTGATTTCTTTAGGTCATGTATTTGTTGGATTTCTAAAAACAACCCACAGTTGAATTAGTGAAGGATTCACTATTCATACCTCCAGTCCTAAATTGAACACATATACAAGAGTAAAAAGAGAATGCCATTGCCATGTTGGTTTTTTTTACATGAATGTATTCTACTGATTTATTCTAGATACTCATGTGCTGGTTAATTAGCTATCTGTAACACTCCTGTTTTAGAACACTAACTGCTCACATTGAAAGTGTTATCTGTTGCCATTTGCTTGTGTGGCATTGCTCTTGTGAGCTACTGATACTCAGACAAAGAAATATAGTGAATTAAGATGTTGGAAAATCTTATGCATTATGTAATATTCAACTGCAAAAATTAGAGTGAATATTGATAAGGGGCCTATGTGCATTCGTTGTTCTAATAGCCTGCTGGTTTTAGAAATAAAATCACAAATTCATTTCACATCAACATAAAACTTCTGTGAATTGCTACAAGAAATAGTCTGCAAGTTAAAATGCTATTAGAACATGTCTGTCCAGATTGGTGGGAGCAGGAGGAATTTGGTATTTGAAAGTCCATAACCTTGATTTTGCTTTCTATCTCCTGATCCCTTGTTATACTTTTTTACACATTTCTTAATAGTAACTAGTTCAGTGTCAGTAGAGCTCCTTTCTCTCTCATGAAAACACCTCAGGTCTCTCTGTGGCTTGGGTCATTATCCCCATTTGTTACCTACCCAGTGCTCCATTTCATGCAAGTTCCACCTCTTGCTCTATCTTATGCTTTCTTCTCCCTTCAACTGAATGTGCAGGACCAAATAAACCTGGCATCTGGATGTGTAGGGACCAATATTTGAGAGTCTGCTCTGTATCTTAGGAACTAAATTCCATCAACCAAAGCGCTCGTAAGTTCTGGTTTGATTGACATGCTGTTTATATTATGATTTGCATATTAAATATCTATAAATTCAGTACTTTGAACATGTTGTCATACAACAGTCACATTAACAGTAAAATGCTTTTTGCATCTTTATCTTTTTGCCTTGTGACCCATTTTTATTTCCACCACCATTTTGTACACACACACACACACACACACACACACACACACGCACAGAGGCACATCTCCAAAATCCCTCATTGAATTAGACCTGGGGAAGGATCCCTTATGATGCTGTATAGGAGAGAACAAAAATTCCTACCACCACTGAACCGTAGTTTGGAGCCTGAATTTATTTTCTATGAGCCTCTTGAACCACTAATTTAGAAAGAGGATAGATTATTGAATGCTAGCAGCTTTCAACTATTTTTGCTTTAGACTAGTTGGATATTATTACATTTTTAGTTGCACTGGCTTTATAAATTGATCCCTGTGGAACTATCTTTTCCATAGGTAGTGTGCCTTCTTTTAAGCCTGGATTAATGCCACTGAATTTGCCCTTTGATGTTAATAATTAAAAGAGAATAAATACTCCTTGTGGATTTTTTCTTCAGTGTAATTTAAGCTTCATTTCTTTCTCAGTAGTAGCTATCTGATAAGATTTACATCAATGATAAAGACTAATAGGAATTTGTGGTTCATTTTTGAACTGTTGGGAATAATACTAAGTATGTTTCTGTAGTCTCTCTGGAATCATCAGGCTCTGTGCAGAAAATCTTTTGATTTTCAGAGAGTATGTACAGTGAGTATATTTGGTTTCATTCAATCTCGAAGTATATATCGTGCCTGAGCCATTTTGAATAATGCTATGTAGGAATCAAAACAAAAAGATATAAGGTGACTTTCTCAAGTTACTATAAGGTATTAGGGAATATAAGACAATTGCAAATAACTGTATTAAAAATAAAACATCGAAAATGTTCTAAAAATGGTAAAATGCAACGTAGGAGTACAGAAAGGAGAGTTTTTTCATTGTTATTCTATTCCTAAGTAATAAAACATGAGTAACCCTAAAATATTTGAGGTTTTAGTATGGCAATTTATTTTAAAGTCATCCTCTTCAAATTTTACTAAATTACCACGTTCTTACTTTCAAAATATTCTTGGAGAAAAGTTATTTTTAAAATCGGTGTTTCTGATTTGAGAATATGCAGTAGTTACTTTTACTTGAATTTAGCAAATAGTGAAAACCTTGTAGAATATCCTAGATACAGTACATAACTGAAAAAATTCTAATATGTGAGCTTTAATTCCACATAAATTATTATAAACTGGTAAAGGTAGAAATCACTGGTATAAATTATTTCAGCCCACTGAAAAATAGTATGACTCATTGATGAGATGCTGGGTCATGGGTTTATTTTCAGAAACCCAATGGTATTGAAACTACTACAGCTACCGGGAAACCAAGAAAACTTGAAAAGCCTGCAGGAGAGTCACAGTAATACCAGAAGTTTCATTAAGTAGAGTCTTAGGGCCAGAAATCTGGTTAGTGAACTTATCTTGTAGCTGTGTTTATTTAGGAAGCACATTATTTTTCCTTAGAGTGTAGGTATATTGGGATGGCTGGAGGCTGATAGAGAACATGGGGTGGCAAACCCCATTCTCACAACAACCCATGTCATAACCATGAGATCATTAATTGAAAGATTTTACTGTGTTAAATAACCTAACTTCTTATGATTAGTTTCTTGGGGGAATTTTCCATTGGCCTGAACAACTGAAATTACTTGCAATGGCATTAACTGAGAAAGAATATTTGTTACAGTGTAGTATTTGCTATTCTTCCTTAACAGGTATGTTTTTAATATGTACACCTCACCTGAACTTTAACATGATCTCTGATAAATGTGATACATTTCCTATATGCTTATGGTGAATTTGCTCTTTAGACAAATTCTGCTTTGGGGCATGTATTAGTTTGCTAGGTCTACTATAACAAAATACCAGAGACTGGGTGGCTTAAGCAACAGTTCATTTTCTCATAGTTCTGAAGGTTGGAAGTCTAAGGCCAAAGATATCAGAAGTTTTGGTTTCTCCAAAGACTTCTTTTTTTGGCCTGCAAATGGCCATCTTCTCGTGGTATCCTCACAAGGCCTTTTCTCTGGTGTCCCTCTGTGTAGGTCCTAATCTCCTCTTCTTATAAGGACGCCAGTCATATTAGACCCTATGATCTCATTTAACTGTAATTACCTCCTTAAAGGACCTGTGTCCAAATATAGTCCCATGGTGGGTGGGTGTTAGGGCTTTAACATACGAATTTGAGGGGGGCAACGTTCAGTCCATAAGAGAGTTACAGGGGTTTAGATTTGCTGAACAATGAGAAACTCTAAAAAGTACCCTGAGTAACTAGGGAAACAGTATATGCTGTGAAAAGAGGCTTTATGTGATATTTACCGGCTGCTTGTTTTACCCGTCAAGAACAGCAACAGTTGTTTGAGCCAGGAATCTGGGATTCATTCATTACTCCTCACTCTCCTGCTATTTAATGAGTTACTTAGGAGAATAAAATCTGTTCTGTCTTCTCAAGATCTGTCCAGTCCATCAACTTTCCTCCAGTCTCAGTATGAATATGTTAACTTACATCCTGGCTAGATTACTAGGGAAATTTCCTCATTAGTATTTCTGCCATTCTCCTAATTTTAACTCCTTCCGATTCATTCCCAGTTTAACATCCAGAGTGATCTTTGTATAAACTCTTCAATGTTTCCCCCTTGAACACAGAACTGAGTGAAATTCCCTGCATGATTTAACAAGCTTCTGTCTACTTCTGTAACCTTGTCCTCTGTCTCCTTCTCTTTTCTTTTCTCACTCACCTCTTACTATTCTATACTTTAGCCAGACTAAGCTGCATTTCTTGAGAAAGATCATGTTCCCTCTTGCCTCTGGTACTTTGTGCATGTGGAAATTTTAGCCTGGAGCACTTTCTGCCAAGAATCTTGTCCATATTTAAGGTCTTAGTTTACACAGCATTTTATACAGGAAACCTTTATTGACCCTCAAATCTGGGTCAGATGCTCTTTTAAGCTATCACCAAAACCTATTTTTTTTGTAATTAAGTAATCCATACTTCTCCCATGATAATATTTCTCTCAGTACATTAAAATTACATTTTTTTACTAGCATATGTACTACTACAATATAAGCTCCTTGAGAAATAACAATCCTGCCTTGCTCACTGCTCTAATCCCAGTATTACTGTTGAGCCTGGCATATAGTAGGCCTTCAACAGGATGAAGTTACTGAACGAATGATTAGGTTATGGAAGCTCTTCTAACATATATCAGTTTTTAATAGGTCAGGGATTAATGGCAGGGTAATAATTCAAAAATTATAAGTTTTCTTTAATTATATGATTTTGCTGTCTTCAATATTTTCTTCTTCTGTTTCTATCATTTTCTGTACTGAAGAGTTTTCTATATTTTTGATCCCAAGAGTCAGGTCATCACTTTTTTTTTTTTCCTTTCACCTTGCATGTTACAAAGAGAAGCTTGAAAGATACTGATATAGTGTATAAACTGACAACCGGGATGAATTGAAAAACTGAAGCCCAGCATCCAAATTAACCAAGAGGAAGAAAGTAAAAGGACAGTCTGTGTGACACAGGGGATGCTTTAGGGCAGCTGAGGGTGCTGCTGTCAAGTTTCTGCCTGATAACAGAGCTGGTAGCTATCGTTACTAGATTGCTTTCAAAAGACAGGAGACGCTGCAGCTGTGTGCGCATGTGCATTTTAAGAGAAGTAATGTCCACCCAAACGTCAAGGTTGTAAATTGTGTGTGACAGTGAATTAGAGCTTTATTCTTCAAACAATGAAACTGAAATGTGATTGAAAGTGAGTGAAGCATGAAAAGGGAACTCACATGCAAAACACTCCTGGAAGAAAGAATGCCTGTGTAATGACTGTGCTAAAAACGTATCACTTCTAAATACATGCTATCAGTTTCACCAGGAATTGGGTCCAGGTTTGTAAACAGTTAGTCAAATAATAAATTTCAGAATAAAATTACTCTTTACTTTAGGTAAAGACTTTGACTATTTGATTACTATGAGAAATGCTTGTAGTCTTTGTTCCTTATGTCTTACATGCCCTCAGTTCTTTAGAAACCATTATGATATATTACTATCGTATCCCTTTAAATGAAGTATTGAGTATTGAGTATATTGCTCAATATATATTGAGCATATTAAGTCCTCTGTGGACTGTGAGTGAAAATGTTAGGGCTTCCCTGGTGGCGCAGTGGTTGAGGGTCTGCCTGCCAATGCAGGGACACGGGTTCAAGCCCTGGTCTGGGAAGATCCCACATGCCACGGAGCAACTAGGCCCGTGAGCCACAATTACTGAGCCTGCACGTCTGGAGCCTGTGCTCCGCAACAAGAGAGGCCGCGATAGTGAGAGGCCCGCGCACCGTGATGAAGAGTGGACCCCACTTGCCACAACTAGAGAAAGCCCTCGCACAGAAACGAAGACCCAACACAGCCAATAAAAAAAAAAAAAAAAAAAAAAAAGAATCCTTTCTTTAGGTGGCTGTCTGTCCAGATACAGTTATTTGAAGAAAAAAAGAAAGAAAGAAAGAAAATGTTAGAAAATCATACTTATACATCTTGCTGCTTTTTTGAGTATAAAGAAACTGCCTTGTTGCTCCTGAGAGGAAAGTTGGACTATGTGGACGGAGGTAATGCCCTGTTACTGGAATTTTACTTCTAGAAAGGGAAATCTTTGGTAAACAAAGTACAAATGACTAGAGAATACATTTGTCCAGTCAGAAGTAACAGACCAACAGTTTAAATCTTTCCCCAAAGAATTACAACATCACCAGGAGGAGGCGTAGGTTGCCTTGCGTGTACTCTTTTCACAACTACTTTGATATCAGTAATTAAACACACATGTATTGAGTAAAGACCATGATGTCTGGGACTGTGCAGGGCAATAGAGATGCAAAAATTAAGATTCTTGTCATCAACTTGCTCACAACCACTTGGAAAACTCAT
Organism: Balaenoptera acutorostrata; assembly: GCF_949987535.1. Taxonomy (NCBI): domain Eukaryota; kingdom Metazoa; phylum Chordata; class Mammalia; order Artiodactyla; family Balaenopteridae; genus Balaenoptera; species Balaenoptera acutorostrata. The sequence goes on along the minus strand of NC_080068.1, from coordinate 61,346,103 downwards.
GATTTTTCTCAATAATATTATGTTTTCAAAATTTTAATCTCATCATGATCCTTTCTTGCTAAGCCTTCAATGTTTACCCTTTACACCTGGAATAAACTAAAACTAGACACCACGATTCACAACAGTGCAACTGACCTAGTCTAAGTTTCTGGTCTCTTCCACCATCTCCTCAACCCTCACTCTGCTCTTTCAGGTCTTTACATGGTCACTCCTTCTCACAATGTTATTCTCTGTTATATGTTTCTTCCTCAGCGAGACTTTCCCTGACCATGATATTTAACAATCACTTCCCACTCCACACCCCTAAGTCAGTGTCTATCCCCTTTCACTGCTTAATATTCTTTATAGCACTTATCACTACCTGAAATGTTTGGTTACGTTAAGAAAAACCCAATGAAATTAAGCTCCACGGGGAAAAGACTTTTTGGTAACTGCTGAATTCACATTGTATAAACGTGTGGCTCACGGAAGGTGCTTGATGAGTATGTGTTGTGCGAATGAATGACATTCTGGGGAGGTCTTGGCCGTTCAGCATAGGGCACCACAGTCCTCCACACAGCAGTAATTTCCACACAACTGCAACAGTGGAAAAAGCTCAGGAAGCCAATCAAAACGTTTATGGAAAACGTTTTCTCCAGTCTCCCATTAAATGCATATTTATAAAATGTAATTTGGCACTTAGACATAGGAAGAGATGCAGAATTTCCCCTCAGTTAAGACCTCAATACTGAAAGACTTATCTAGACATGGGATCTTTCCCATGAACTTACACATCAGATGAAGTCCTTAGCATTCATTTCTTGAATATATTCCTAAAAACTTGGTTATAAAATCAATTTTTACAAAAAATTTTTTTGAAAAAGTAGTGAGTTTTGGTAAATAGATCTCCTATTAAATGTGATTTTTATTAAAATATGTAGATATTTAGAAAGCTGTGTTTTCATGTCAGAATTTCTTAAAATAGAATGTATCTGTAATAGGTATATATGTTGCAAAATTAAAGTGGCACTTCTGGTTATCTTAAAGCATGGCTAGGTTGCAAACTTTACAAACGCTTTACAACAGTGTGCCAAGAAAGCCAATTTCAAAAAACAATTTGGACTAAAGGTACACACATGTTAAGCCCTGAACCACATGTTGTTTAAACTACATCCCTCTTATTTTAAAGACTGCACTTGCAAATACTGAGGGTGCATTGAGAATGTTTATTATCTACCAGTTTCCTTTTTAGCTTGAGAGACAGTACTCAATATGATAAATTATGTTTCTGGTAGAAAATCCATTCCAGAGAAACCCTCTGAAGTGAATACCTGTTAAACTAGAAGATATTTAAAATGAATACATTTTATAATGAGAAAAAGAAATTGAAAGGCGAAGCACTGAAATAAAATGCCTGATGGTTGAAGGAAAAAATGAAACTGGATAACATGTAAAATTTACCTTTTTGAGTCATGCTTCATTAAAAAAAAGATATAACAGTAGAAGTAACATGAAATGGTAAATGTCATGCTCAAGATAGGTTTTTGCTGTATGTAATTTCAGTTCATATGATTAAACTGTAGTCTTGTAGATTGCCTTGGGTTAACTTAAAAAAATCTGATATTGTAAACTGAGTTTTGGGAGGACATGATTCGTAGATAAGTTTTGAGTTGTACCACTGGGAAACCTTCAGATTGAATTCTTCCATTTTCCATCTACCCTTCAGGTTCCTCAGAGCAAATGTTGTTGAAGAACATACCTCAGTAATGTTTCCTTAGAAACACAGTCACTTCTGAGTGGAAAAATATATTCCACCTATAACACCTAAATAAGTTGTTTCTGTATAAACCTCTCTCATTCCCTTTTCCACCTCCTTACCCATCCTCCCACCCCAAGTCTGTCTGTCTCCTCAAACTTCCTTCCTGACAAGTTACCTTTAAAGTGACTCAATGACTGTTTTCTCATTCAAGTCTCAAGTCAAATGCAGTGGAGTTTGTCAGAAGGTAGTCACTCCTGAACTGCTGTAATAAGAGAAGCTCTCCTAACTTGAAGTTTGCAACATAAAATCTCTCTAGGGAGAATGAAATGGCAGCTGGGAACAGCACTTTAGGCGCTGGAAGCAATATAGCAGCTGTTAGTGGACAGCATTCCTCTTATAGACGTCTATGTGATTTTCTTAGCCAGGGACACATCTGCGGGGCATTATGAATCTGCCAGAAGATTAAAAAATTCATTTATACTTATCGAAATGTCTGAGGGAACTATTTGAAGTGTGAGAACCCTTTGTAGCTTTTACGAGGAGGCCTTTTCAGAAGCAAGAAATGTCATGTATTACAAAGGCCAGTTTTAAATTCAAACTAAAAAAAAAATCTTATTTTAGGACCTGAATAGTAGAGTGAATGTTAAAAAGTGAAAAAAAAAAAGTAGCATTCTTCTATGAGCTAACAAAATGGCTATTAGTAGAAAATTATCAGGAGACCAAATTCTTTGACCAAATTCTTTTAATGTTCCAACTTGTGTTATCATTTATGTATTAATTTCTCTCTGTGAATATATACATATATGTATAGATATATGTACACATATATATTCTAAAATAGTACACACCTGAGACATCTGCTCAAATGAGGATAATTATGTAAATGATATTTACATAGGGCTTTTATGTTTTTCAAAAAAAATTTAATTTAAAATTTGAACTTCAAAATAGAAAGGTAATATAGGGCAACTATTTTTGTTTTCATAGAACAGACTGGGAAAACTGACGTTGTGAGAATTTGTCTGTGGTTCTCCAAAATTGCCACAGCAATTGAATGCAATACTTCTAGTTCTAAGTCAACACAGGGACCAGTACAGCACTTAACATAGGGTAGATGTTCATTTCTTTCACATTAAAGAGAAATATGTTTAATGTTAAAAATTTCAAGTGATGTGTTAAAATTATAACATGAAGAATATAATTTAATAATATTACTTATATAGCATTGGTAAAACATAAAAATATTGACAATAAATTTAGATGGCATGTGATAGGATTTATCCTGTTCTTGGAGCAAAATAAATAAGTGGCCACAGATTACTGCTTAATATATATAATTAGAAGATCAAGAATGGGCATGTAGAAGTGGAGGTCACTTGCCTCCATAGAAAGTTATGATCTCTTGCTTTTTAGTTCCTAGATGTGAGCCAGTTCTCACACCCAGAAATCAGGGATTGAACGGCAGTGATCTCCCTACTCCCTCCCCTAAAAGGACCTAGGGCCACTTGTTAGGGTAACCATACACTGGGGAATGGGGAATAATAGATCTTTAGAGGACCCTTGGATGTAGGATCTGAGTTGACACTGACATTTGGGACCCAAAGTGTTGTCATGGCACCGCTGTTAAAGGAGGGATGAACATGATCAGGTAATAGAGTTCAGATCCATCTCACAGTGGGTCCAATGGATCAACTTTGGCCCAGCCTATGCTCATGTCTCTGGTACTTAAACTGATATTCTTAGCTGTTGGCACAACCCTCATACTTCTTGACCTGTCGAGTAACAGCTAGAAGGAAAGGACTAGAAGTGTTGAAAGTTACGCTTTTTTCAAGATAGTAAATGAAAAAGCACTGGCTATTCTCTAATTGGCAGGGAGATAGGGCCACCTCTGCAGGGCAATGATATCCCCAAGCTTCCCTATGGGATCAGATTGAAGCTAGTCTCTGGCTGAGACCACATTCTTACTATGCTTTTTTCCTCTGCTCTTTCCACTTGCAGTTCTCCCTTTCTCCTGAGAGATTTTCCCAATAAGTCATTGAACAGTAATTCCAGACTTAGGCTCTTCTCTAGGGAAACTATAATTTTTTTTTTAATTTTTTAAATTTTATATTGGAATATAGTTGATTCGCAATGTTGTGTCAGTTTCAGGTGTACAGCAAAGTGATTTAGTTATACATATTCTTATATCTATTCTTTTTCAGATTCTTTTCCCTTATAGGTTATTACAGAGTACTGAGTATAGCTCCCTGTGCTGTTCAGTAGGTCCTTGTTGATTATCTATTTTACATTTAGTAGTGTGCATATGCCAATCCCAACCTCCCAGTTCATCCCTTCCCCCACTTTTTCCCATTGGCAACCACAAACCTGCTCTCTAAGTCTGTGAGTCTGTTTCTGTTCTGTAAACAAGCTCACCTGCATCATTATTTTAGATTCCACATATAAGTGATATCATATGATATTTGTCTTGCTCAGTCTGACTTACTTTACTTAGTTTGATAATCTCTAGGTCCATCCATGTTGCTGCAAATGGCATTATTTCATTATTTTTATGGCTGAGTAATATTCCATTGTATATATGTACCACATCTTCTTTATCCATTCATCTGTCAGTGGACATTTAGGTTGCTTCCACGTTTTGGCTATTGTAAATAGCCAATGAACATTGGGGTGCAAGTATCTTTTTGAATTATGGCTTTCTCCAGATATATGCCCAGGAGTGGGATTGCTGGATCAACTGGTAGCTCTATTTTTAGTTTTTTAAGGAACCTCCATACTGTTCTCCATAGTGGCCATACCAATTTACATTCCCACTAACAGTGTAGGAGGAGGAACCCATAATATTTGAAATAACCTCCTCCACTCTCTACCACCTTTCGTTTTCTATCCTCTCACCCATTTTATTTTACTTTTTACATACCTCAAAACTACTTCACATTATATTTCTAAATAATTATTTTTAAAGGTATTCAAATGAACTCCCTAATTAGATTATAAGCTATTCTGAGATACTTTGTGTTGTTCATTACTTTAGCTCAGACAGAATAGGACCTAAGCAATAGTAGATACTCCAATAAATTGTTCATGTGAATAAGCAAATGAATTTGAAATGGTCAGCATTCATTTACCTTTAAATTTTGTTGTTCTTTATTGGGTAGTTTGTTAACTTATTCCTAAAGGGAAATTTAGTAGCTCAGTTTAACATATACCTTTTTCTATTCTTATTGTATGTGTAGATTCAAATAGGATCAAGAAAATAATTTGAATAAAATTAAATAAACTCATAAGTAAGAATTTAGAAGTTTATATTAATATAAGTTTAACCTAGTTTTTAAACTTATTTTTCCAAATTTACAAACTGAGTTCTTTCCTTTTTAGGTTGATAACCTATATCTTGGGTGTTCTAAACTTAAATATGATGATATACCTATACTCTGAAACATAGCAGTTTCCTAATTGCTCCCTACTGGTTAATAGTCATTTTATAAATGGAGCAGTATAATCTTTAACTATCCCAATATGCCATCCATTTAAAGAATGTCAACCTTTTGCACCTTTAGGCTTCTAAAACTTGGTGTAAGGTAGTGGATATATTTTACTATAGCCAGTATCTTATAAAACCTTTATAATTTTTGGAATTGAGTAGATTTTTGAAATCGTTATAGTCTTTATAGCAATATTAATGTATAAAAAGGTTTCCTTTTTTTCACTTAAACTAATTGAATTATTTCACTACATATTTTATAGTAGCCTTTAAAATATAGTGAGATAACTTAAAAATATAGCACATTAAATCAAGAAGTTGACATATACTGAGAGAAAGCACATACTTTGAGTTTATCTCAAGCTGTCCTGCATATTACAAAGCCTAGAGATTTAAAACCTTGAAACAATATTATTTGGTAGGAGTTTGGAGGCAACAACAATCAGAACAAAAACAAGACAGTTCAGTGCTTTTAAAAGTATCATCAAAGAATTAAGTCCAGTAGAGGAGGCATCAGGAGAACTGATTTGTCATCCCAACTTTGCTTTATCTAGCTATGTGATCTGAGATATAAGTATTATCATCAATAAAGTGATTTTATTTGATCAATATTGAGTGAATGTAATATAAATTGCTACTGTGTTTTGACTCCATTGCACTCTTCGTTTTAATCCCGTGCATGAGCCCATTTGAGTTATGAGGTCACAGTTGCTCATATGGTCACAGTTGCCAAACCAGTAAATAGGAACTGTACATGCTTGACTTTTAAGTAACAGTCCATGGATGACATTAAGAGATCCGGAAGAATACTTCCTGAATGCAACCAACTGAGTGTTTATAATTCTCCAAATTCATATATTAAATCCTAACTCTAAATGTGATAGTATTAGGAGATGAGATCTTTGTGAGGAGATTAGGTCATGGGAGGGGAATCCTCATGAATGGGATTAGTGGCCTTATAAAAGAGACCCCAGACAGCTTCCTTGTCCCTTCTGCCAGGTGAGGTTACAGCTAGTAGGAGCCATCTATGAACCAAGAAGTGGGCTTTCACAAGACATTGAATTTGTTTTGACCTTGGACTTCCTGGTCACCAGACTGTGAGAAATACATTTCTGTTATTTGTAAGCCACCAGCCTATGGTATTTGTTATAGCATCCCAAACACTCTAAGGCCATGGGTAAGTTGCTCCCACACTAGAAGAGGTTAAAATTCTTGGCTGAATTTTAGACATGACAATGACAGGAAGCAGAAATAAACTCTAGTGAAAGAAGAGGCTGTGTGCTCTAACCCTTCAACCCCTGAGTCTTACCATTCAAGTTTGGGATAATAAAATGGCCAGCTAAATTTGGGCAGCTAAGAGTTTATGGAGCTGTGCTCTCCAAATTTGTCTGTAAAACTGGAAAACTGCAGCCTTGCAGGCATTCACTATGCCATTTTGACATGAGAACAAGAGAAGATAGATGGTTATCGGAGTTGGACACAGGGTAATTACATAGCCTAGTTTGCCCAGGACAGTCCTGATTTACATCTGCTTTTCAACAACATTTGTCTCAGACAACATGTCCCAGTTTCAGATGATAAATTAGATGATCACTCTAGCTGTAAGTGGCAAATAGAGTTTGAAGTAGCCTTACGAAGTTTCTCATGGCACTAGATTGGAATAAGAATGTAGCTGCACTTGACTGTGTCCCAGTCTCTTTAAGGAGACACAACAGTTGAACGAGGCATACATGTGGAGACTGCATTTAACTTGGGGCACCTAGATGAATAGAGAGGTGCCTATGACCATGTAAAAATTTACTTGGCTGTAGATACAAATGGCAGCATAGTAAACAATATAACAAAATATTATTATCCCTGTCCATAAATGTCACCATGGCACTGTCAAATCCCTGGATAAAGGAGCCTAAATTGACTGATTATAACCTGAAATGACTGTTTATCTGAGATTGAATAAGATTAAGTTTTTTGCTATGTTTTGAAACTAAGTTCAAACTTAGTTCAGTGATTGTTAAAAAGGAAAAAGTAATATATAGATTGAGGAATGTTACCAGCTACACGTATTTTTCAAACTGTTCTCTGAGATGTTCTACAGGTCCTCAGAGTGACATCAGGGGCAATAGGGTATCTTGGGAGAGGGATCTGAGCTCACCACCCCTGCTTCAATCAGTTTGATTCTGTTCCTACTTGTTACAAAAGGTTTAATTGAAGAAAAGATTTTGCTACTAATACAACGATATTAGAATAACATTTATTCCTCTGTTTTTCTCACAGCCTCTATCCAACACAAGTTTTACTGCTTCTGTTTTCAAAGTCTGATCATTTCCTACTATCCCCACTGTTAATCACCATATTCAAAACCATCATCATTTCTCACCTGGATTAATGCAAGGACCTCCCAACTGGTTCCCTTTTGCTAACTTTATTACCCAATAGTCTATTATCAACAGAGCAGCTGGAATAATCCTTTTAAAAAGATAAGTAAAATCAGGTCATTTCTGTGCTCTTGACTCTTCAACAGTATCCCATATCACTTAGGCCCTACATGACCTGCCCCATATGGTACCTCCTATCACAAGGCCCTATTTGAGCTGCCCTCTTCTACCTACTATCTCTCTGATCTTATCCTTTTCCACACTTTCTTATTCTCTCTGTTCAGCTGGCTTCTCAGCATCACTATGTGCACAAATGTGCTAATTATTCATCCACTTCAGGGTTTTCCACTTTCTATTCACTATGACTAGCCCACCTTTCCCCCAGAGCAGGCACTAAAAAATAAGTTTAATGACCACTAGACCCAATGATTTCTACAAAATCATTTTTATAACTTTAGTTCTGTAATTATAAAAAAATTCGTGCATTGGAATACCTGGAATTGAACGAGATGTTCTCTTAAAACTCTTTAAAGGTGACGAACTCTGTCTCTGTTATGCAGTTCTACGGTGTCAATTTCCAAAATGTCTATTTGTCTCCTGATAGGGGAATTTTGGACCACTGATGTCAATACCAAAGAAATTACAAATAACATACATTCAACTACCAATATTTATAGGATAAGGATACCATTGCTATCTTATACCATGTAGCAAAGAATTTAAAAATTGCATTTGTTGTTAAAATTTACAAACCTTAAAATCTTCACTCTAATAAATTCAAGGAATCCTGTCTTGTGTTCATTTTAGTCTTTCCTGTAGTTTTCACTTACTTAGGTATTACTTACAAAATTAGCTTTATAATCATTTCCATAGTCCTCACATATTTAGGTATTGCTTCTAAAATTAGTTTTAAGATCAAGCCAAAAATACTGTCCAAAAAATGTAAGCAGCCATACATTATTTCTAGAAATAGACACTTGAATGCAAACTTGTCAAGAGAACTGGAGTCCAATGATCAAGTCAGTTAACTTTTTGAGGATGCAGTTAATTTGTTTTTCTCATGTGGTAGGCAGCCACTACAGTGGCCCTCAATTATCCTCACCTCCTAGTATTCACACCCTTGTTTAATCTTGCCCCCTTGACTGTGAGATGGACTTAATTCTGATGAATAGAATATAAGAAATGATGGGTAGTCATTTTTGAAGTTAGGTTATAAAAAGTCTATGGCTTCTGTCTTGGGTGCTCTCCCTTTCTCTGTTACCTTGCCAGTTCTGGGGGAGGTAAGTTTGGTGTCCCAAAGCAGCCCTGTGGAGGATCCCACATGAGTGAGCTTGAAAGCAGATCTTCTGAGCTCTGTCAAGAGCTATGTGAGTGAGTTTAGACACAGATCTTCTGAGGGCTAAGAGCCATGTGAGTGGACTTGGAAGCAATTCTTCCCAGTTGACCCTTGAGGTGGCAGCAGCCCTGGCTGCCACATTGATTGCAGCCTTGTGAGAGATGCTGAGGCATAAACACTCAGCTAAGTTCTCTTGAATCTCTAACCATGACATAATAAATGTTTGTTATCACATGATAGCATGGGAATATCATGCTAGGGATATGTTACCTAAGGATAACATTACTGATTACTGTAAAGTTCTTTCCTCTCTTAAATCCCTCCCTGCTTTTCTAGGGATAATCAGATTAGACTATAAGCATTGTCATTCTCACTGGTCAAAGAGTAAAAATAATCAACTTGAGGAGAAATGTGATTTTGCATTGTGATAAATCTCTTAAATGGCCAATTGGACACATCAAATATGTTTAATGTATGTTAATTTTGTAATTTTGTCCTAAAACTCTAGACTTTTCAAAAGTTAGTTTACTAAATCACCTGCCCAACTTTAGTCTAAAGTGATAAAGTTAAGACAGTCAAGCCAGAGTGACTGCTCTAGCCCTCTTGCATAAGAAAGTTCACCTAGAGGAGACTTAGTTCTGTTCAGATCTGGGCTGACTCAAAATGACAGCAGTAGACAGGCTGGTCAGGAGGCAGCAGCCTTGATCTTCATGACTGCTGTCCTTACATTCCAAGCTTATACCAATGCCCTTTGAAATGACATATTTTGATCCTTCTGGTCCATCCACACTGGTATGGTTTTAATTTGTCAGAGTCCATTGATATCAGTCCTTCACTCATGGCCTTGCTATATTATGGCTCTGGTACCAGGGACCTCTAGCATCACTGAGCCTTTTATTTGTACAAAAGGAGAAATCTTTCAACATTATTTATATAACTAGCACCTCCATGGCTCAGAGCAGCAGCCTGCAGCCTCAGCTTTCTCCCAATTTTTTACAGCCTTTCTGTATATATAGGAGCATCAGTATTTTTATCTCTACCATTTTCTCATAGCTAAACTTCAATGTGCATTTATATATATAGATACATGCAGACATATGATCATACACACATACACACAAATATAAGAATTTTTCTTTTTTCCAGCTAAACGCAGTGTAATAATTATGTAACAGTTAATAAAGTAGATAAAATAATGATTACAATAGTTTTTACTATAAACAGGTGACACCTTATATTAAATACCAATTAAATACAGAAATACCTTAACTCTATACTAAAATTAATCTGTTTTTGTGTCCCCACAAAATAGAAAATAATAGAAAGTTGTCTATTCACACACTCTCACATACACATACATGAACACACACACGCCCACGCCCACACTTTTCTCCTTGGAGAACATTTACCAACAACATGCTGTTATTTGTTTAGGTATTTCATAAGCAAGTCATCTTTAGAGTTCTCTGATAATAGTCCCCAAGTGCACTTCTTTGGTTATTTTTAGTCAGGTGTTGACTTATTATATACTATCAATTCTCAGGTCACATATGTTTGAAAAATGCTGGATTAAACAAGGTGAAATAAAAGTTGTCACCTCAGGAAATATTAGATTTTAATATGCTTATATGTATTATGAATGTGCAGTGGGGGACTGCAGGATGCAGCATTCCTCAGAAGAACTGATAAAGAATTGTTGTTTAGAAAAACTATATTTGGGGAAAGAAAAAGGAAGAAAGGAGAGAAAAAGAAAGAGAGAAAGAGTATGGAAGGAAGGAAGGAAAGAAGGAAGAGAGGAAAGGAGGGAGGAAGGAAGAAAGAAAGGATGAAAAAAGGAAGTAAGTAGGAAAGAAGGGAAGAAAGAGAAAAGGGGACACATATTACTTTTCCAATTGGTTAAAAGACACAAAAAAATAGATAATTCACTGGCTGGAATCTACCTAGCATACAATTGTGCTTTTACATGTATAACTATCAATCACATCGTAAGTGATACGACTACTTAAAAAAAAAAAATCAAGATTTCTAGAAACATAATGGGTAAAAGCTCTTTAAGGTGTACATTTAACCTTTTTAACAGGCTTGTTTTTAACATGAACGCTTATTTAAATTCTTAAAGACATCTTCATGTCTTTTTTGTTCTTTGAAGAAAGCTTTAAATCATATCAATGAACTTCAATTATAAATAGCCCTCATGCTTCTAGGAAATAAAATGAAAATATTATTAACCAATTCTCCCACCTGAGAGACATGGGAGAGTTAGGAGAGAGCAAGGACTACAAGTGTTTAATGAAGATATGAAATGTGAAATACCTAGTTAAGTAGTTCTTAGTAATAATTATTACCAACACAGTATGGTACCAATTGATATTTTATTGTGCTATAAATCTTGCAGCCACTTTCCTGCATAAATACTAAAGTGTGAAATTTAAACTATTTGCTGAAAGAGCTTGCCAGATCTGAAACTACACAAAGGAAAAACAAAAACCAAAAGCCAAAAATATAAGTACTCTTATAGTCAGAGGAACTCCACCTGACACTTCACTTCCCTATTCAGCTAGCGCAGCATAGACTCATTTTTTTTTTTTCCTGAGCTGGTTAAAACATATGTGTGTATAGTATTCTTGAATGAATTAATCAAGAGGAGGGGTAGTGGCACATAAAGAGAGATGATTTGGTATTGTAAGAATGTCAGTCCCCTGAGGCACTACAGTGACAGTACATAATGTTAAGTGGATGATAATCCTCAATTACATCAGTCAAAGGATATAGTCAAATCTATGAAGGCCACCTGTATGATTGTCTTGTACAAACAAGAGCATTGGTTTTCATTTCAACATCTTTGCTTGGCCTATCTCTCTAAAATGAGGCATCTCTCATGGCTAGATTTCCATATGTTTCCCCTCAAAATTACATGTATTTTTACATGTATTGAAACATTTACATGTATTAAAACATTTGAGATTCACGTTTATAATCCACCCTCCCACCCATTGTTGGGAGTTAGATGTTTTTATCTTTATTTTATAGGTGCAGGAAGTGAAGCTCCCAAAGTTCAAGTGATTTGACCAAGGACACCCAGGTCAGAAGTGGACAAACCAGATTTGATGCCGTCTTTCTGCCTCCAAGACAAGAACGCTTTTACTTATACCAGACTGTGGAAAGAACCAGGCTGTAATATCTATTTGCTAAAAATTCATGGCAGAGAGATCGTGGAGCAGACTCTCTGAAATGATACTGTGGATTTTAGTACATCTACTGATATAGATGCTTGACAATCCTGCAGCCTGTGGAACAAAAACCACATTCACAGAAAGATAGAAAAGATGAAAAGGCAGAGGGCTATGTACCAGATGAAGGAACAAGATAAAACCCCAGAAAAATAACTAAATGAAGTGGAGATAGGCAACATTCCAGAAAAAGAATTCAGAATAATGATAGTGAAGATGATCCAGGACCTTGGAAAAAGAATGGAGGCAAAGATCGAGAAAGTGCAAGAAATGTTTAACAAAGACCTAGAAGAATTAAAGAACAAACAACAGAGATGAACAATACAATAATTGAAATGAAAACTACACTAGAAGGAATCAATAGCAGATTAACTGAGGCAGAAGAACGGATAAGTGACCTGGAAGCAGAATGGCAGAATTCACTGCTGCGGAACAGAATAAAGAAAAAAGAATGAAAAGAAATGAAGGCAGCATAAGAGACCTCTGGGAGAACATTAAACACAACAACATTCGCATTATAGGGGTCCCAGAAGGAGAAGAGAGAGAGAAAGGACCAGAGAAAATATTTAAAGAGATTATAGTTGAAAACTTCCCTAACATGGGAAAGGAAATAGCCACCCAAGTCCAGGAAGTGCAGCGAGTCCCATACAGGATAAACCCAAGGAGCAACAGGCCGAGACACATAGTAATCAAATTGACAAAAAATAAGGACAAAGAAAAATTATTGAAAGCAAGGGAAACACGACAAATAACATACAAGGGAATGCCCAAAGGTTAACAGCTGATTTCTCAGCAGAAACCCTACAGGCCAGAAGGCAGTGGCATGATATATTTAAAGTGATGAAAGGGAAGAACCTACAACCAAGACTACTCTACCCAGCAAGGATCTCATTCAGATTCGATGGAGAAATCGAAAGCTTTACAGAAAAGCAAAAGCTAAGAGAATTCAGCACCACCAAACCAGCTCTACAACAAATGCTAAAGGAACTTCTCTAAGTGGGAAACACAAGAGAAGAAAAGGACCTACAAAAACAAACCCAAAACAATTAAGAAAATGGTCATAGGAACATACATATCGATAATTACCTTAAACATGAATGGATTAAATGCTCCAACCAAAAGACATAGGCTTGCTGAACAGATACAAAAACAAGACCTATATATATGCTGTCTACAAGAGATCCACTTCAGACCTAGGGACACATACAGACTGAAAGTGAGGGGATGGAAAAAGATATTCCATGCAAATGGAAATCAAAAGAAAGCTGGAGTAGCTATACTCATATCAGATAAAATAGACATTTAAATAAGCAATGTTACAAGAGACAAAGAAGGACACAACATAATGATCAAGGGATCAATCCAAGAAGAAGATATAACAATTATAATTATATATGCACCCAACATAGGAGTACCTCAATACATAAGGCAACTGCTAACAGCTATAAAAATGGAAATCGACAGTAACACAATACTAGTGGGAGACTTTAACACCCCACTTACACCAATGGACAGATCATCCAAAATGAAAATAAATAAGGAACCAGAAACTAAACGACACAGATAGATTTAATTGATGTTTATAGGACATTCCATCCAAAAACAGCAGATTACACTTTCTTCTCAAGTGCACACAGAACATTCTCCAGGATAGATCACATCTTGGGTCACAAATCAAACCTCAGTAAATTTAAGAAAATTGAAATCATATCAAGCATCTTTTCTGACCACAACATTATGATATTAGAAACGAATTACAGGGAAAAAATTGTAAAAAACACAAACACATGGAAGCTGAACAATACGTTACTACATAACCAAGAGATCACTGAAGAAATCAAGGAGGATATCAAAAATACCTAGAGACAAATGACAATGAAAACACGATGATCCAAAACCTATGGGATGCAGCAAAAGCAGTTCTAACAGGGAAGTTTATAGCTATACAAGCCTACCTCAAGAAACAAGAAAAATCTCAAATAAACAATCTAACCTTACACCTAAAGGAACTAGAGAAAGAAGAACAAACAAAACCCAAAGTTAGCAGAAGGAAAGAAATCATAAAGATCAGAGCAGAAATAAATGAAATAGAAACAAAGAAAACAATAGCAAAGATCAACAAAACTAAAAGCTGGTTCTTGGAGAAGATAAACAAAATTGATAAGCCATTATCCAGACTCATCAAGAAAAAGAGGGAGAGGACTCAAATCAATAAAATTAGAAATGAAAAAAAGAGAAGTTACAACAGACACCACAGAAATACAAAGCATCCTAAGAGACTACTACAAGCAACTCTATGCCAATAAAATGGACACCCTGGAAGAAGTGGACAAATTATTAGAAAGGTATAACCTTCCAAGACTGAACCAGGAAGAAATAGAAAATATGAACAGACCATTCACAAGTAATGAAATTGAAACTGTGATTTAAAATCTTCCAACAAACAAAAGTCCAGGACCAGATGGCTTCACAGGTGAATTCTATCAAACATTTAGAGAAGAGCTAACACCCATCCTTCTCAAACTCTTCCAAAAAATTGCAGAGGAAGGAACACTCCCAAACTCATTCTATGAGCCACCATCACCCTGATAGCAAAACCAGACAAAGATATTACAAAAAAAGAAAATTACAGACCAATATCACTGATGAATATAGATGCAAAAATCCTCAACAAAATACTAGCAAACAGAATCCAACAACACATTAAAAGGATCATACACCACGATCAAGTGGGATTTATCCCAGGGATGCAAGGATTCTTCAATATACGCAAATCAATCAATGTGATACACCATATTAACAAACTGAAGAATAAAACCCATATGATCCTCTCAATAGATGCAGAAAAAGCTTTTGACAGAATTCAACACCCATTTATGATAAAAATTCTCCAGAAAGTGGGCATAGAGGGAACCTACCTCAACATAATAAAGGTCATATACGACAAACCCACAGCAAACATCATTCTCAATGGTGAAAAACTGAAAGCATTTCCTCTAAGATCAGGAACGAGACAAGGATGTCCACTCTCACCACTATTATTCAACATAGTTGGAAGTCCTAGCCACAGCAATTGGAGAAGAAAAAGAAATAAAAGGAATACAAATTGGAAAAGAAGTAAAACTGTCACTTTTTGCTGATGACATGATACTATACATAGAAAATCCTAAAGATGCCACCAGAAATCTACTAGAGCTAATCAATGAATTTGGTAAAGTTGCAGGATACAAAATTAATGCACAAAAATCTCTTGCATTCCTATACACTAATGATGAAAATCTGAAAGAGAAATTAAGGAAACACTCCCATTTACCATTGCAACAAAAAGAATAAGATACCTAGGAATAAACCTACCTAGGGAGACAAAAGACCTGTATGCAGAAAACTATAAGACACTGATGAAAGAAATTAAAGATGATACCAACAGATGGAGAGATATACCATGTTCTTAGATTGGAAGAATCAATATTGTGAAAATGAGTATACTACCCAAAGCAATCTACAGATTCAATGCAATACCTATCAAATTACCAATGGCATTTTTTACAGAATTAGAACAAAAAATCTTAAAATTTGTATGGAGACACAAAAATCCCGAATAGCCAAAGCAGTCTTGAGGCAAAAAAACGGAGCTGGAGGAATCAGACTCCCTGACTTCAGACTATACTACAAAGCTACAGTAATCAAGAAAATATGGTACTGGCACAAAAACAGAAACATAGATCAATGGAAAAAGATAGAAAGCCCAGAGGTAAACCCATGCAACTATGGTCAACTAATCTATGACAAAGGAGACAAAAATATACAATGGAGAAAAGACAGTCTCTTCAGTAAGTGGTGCTGAGAAAACTGGACAGCTACATGTAAAAGAATGAAATTAGAACACTCCTTAACATCGTACACAAAAATAAACTCAAAATGGATAGAGACCTAAATGTAAGACTGGACACTATAAAACTCTTAGAGGAAAACATAGGAAGAACACTCATTGACATAAATCACAGCAAGATCTTTTTTGACCCACCTCCTAGAGTAATGGAAATAAAAACAAAAATAAACAAATGGGACCTGCACAACAAAGGAAACCATAAACAAGATGAAAAGACAACCCTCAGAATGGGAGAAAATATTTGCAAATGAAGCAACAGACACAGGTTTAATCTCCAAAATATATAAACAGCTCATGCAGCTCAATATTAAAAAAACAAACAACCCAATCCAAAAATGGGCAGAAGACCTAAATAGACACTTCTTCAAAGAAGATATACAGATGGCCAAGAAGCACATGAAAAGCTGCTCAACATCACTAATTATTAGAGAAATGCAAATCAAAACTACAATGAGGTATCACCTCACACCAGTTAGAATGGGCATCATCAAAAAATCTACAAACAACAAATGCTGGAGAGGGCGTGGAGAAAAGGGAACCTTCTTGCACTGTTGGTGGGAATGTAAATTGATGCAGCCACTATGGGCAACAATATGGAGGTTCCTTAAAAAACTAAAAATCGAACTACCATATGATCCAGCAATCCCACTCCTGTGCATATACCCAGAGAAAACCATAATTCAAAAAGACACATGCACCCCAATGTCCATTGCAGCACTATTTACAATAGCCAAGTCATGGAAGCAACCTAAATGCTCATAGACAGACGAATGGATAAGGAAGATGTGGTACATATATACAATGGAATATTACTCAGCCATAAAAAGGAAGGAAATTGGGTCATTTTTTGAGACGTGGATGGATCTAGAGACTGTCATATAGAGTGAAGTAAGTCAGAAAGAGAAAAACAGATATCGTATATTAATGCATATATGTGGAACCTAGAAAAATGGTACAGATGGACCAGTTTGTAGGGCAGAAATAGAGACACAGATGTAGAGAACAAACATATGGACATCAAGGGGGGAAAGTGGTGGGGGGGTGGTGGTGGTGGTGTGATAAATTGGGTGATTGGGATTGACATGTATACACTGAAGTGTATAAAATTGATGACTAATAAGAACCTGCTGTATAAAAAAATAAATAAAATAAAATTAAAAAATTAAAAACAAAAAAACAAAAAAACATTTGAGCTCCTTTCCATGGGAACTGCCATCTTCCAGTAATTTGCCAAAATTACTAACACAAGGATAAAGAGGAGAAACACCTGCTATATGTTTTCTAGGCCTTTTAGAAAACATGGAGTTGTTGTTTTGGCAACATACATGTAAATATACAAGAAAGGTGCTACTTTAGACATGGAGGGAATGGGCACTGTTCAAAAAGGAATATGCCACAAATATTACCATGGCAAAACTGGAAGTGTCTAGAGTGTACCCAGCAGGCTGTTGGCACTGTTGTAACAAGTTAAGATTCTTGCCAAGAGAATTAGTGTATGTGTTAGGCATATACACTCTAAGAGCCATGATAGCTTCCTGAAGCTAACGAAGGAAAATGATCAGAAAAGAAGGAAGCCAAAGAGAAAGGTACCTGGGCTCACTTGAAGCCCCAGTCTGCTCTACCCAGAGGAGCACAGTTTGTGAGCACCAATGGAAAGGAGCCTGAACAGCTGGAACCTATTCCCTATGAATTCACAGATTGTAAAAGTTGTAAAAGTTAGGACTTTTTGTTTTTTTCTTAATTGAATAGAATGTAGTATCTCCTCCCCCAAAGAAATATTTAAAGCAAACTTTGTGTCCTAATTAATTAGGTAATATCTTTACTATTAAAATTTAGTGTTTTTCTTGCTAAAAAAGAAGTTTGAACTACTCTCTGGTCTGTATAGGACAGTATGATTCAAACATTCTGCTGCACTTCTGGCTCAACAAGTCACAATGAACAAAGAGTGTGTTAAATGGGGCAGATATAGCTTTCTTCAAATCATTTTGCTCTTCCATATTCATAGAAAACCTCCCTTGTTTGTCAGATCTGTTTATTTCCTTTTCTTGTTTTTTCATTAATTATTAACATCCATTTTCCCCACTAATCTCTTCCCTCCTGATTTTTCTTTAGATTAGATCAACTCCACTCGTATTATTCACTGCTCTTGGAGGTGAGGAAAAGATAAGCAAACAAAACTGGAGAGATTAAAAAGATAAACTGGACAGCTAGGGGTAGGGCTAAAGAAGCCAGAAGTATAATGGGGACTGAATTCTAGAGATACAGCTAAACGTGTTTCTCTTTGAAGTAAACAAAATTCAGTTCACCAATTAATAACTTGTTCTCCCTTCTGTCTGGTACACACTCTTCTAGGTCAATGCCTGCTCAGCTCTTTCTCATAAGTTAGGACTCAGCTCATAAATTACTTTCTTTGAGCAGCTTTTCTTAATTTCCCAGTATAAAATAATGCCCCTTCATCACTTACATCACATCAACATGTTTCAGTTTCTGTATGTCACCTGAGACTATCTGAATATATTTTGTGTCATCACACGTTCGTTGTCTCCTTCAAATAAAAAGTAACCTCCGCGTGGGCAAGGTTCTTGTTTTTCTTTGAAGTCTCTTATCACTGGCATCAAAAGAAAAGACATAAATTTTTTTTTATAAAGGTAGATCTTTCTCTTCATAGAAGTTATAATTTAATTAGAGAGTGGAATAACTAGAAAAAGACTGAATAGTACAATGCACCTTGTGAGCCATCAGTCCAGGTTCATGGATGAGAGAAATCAATACCGCTAAAAACATTTGGGAAGACTTCATAGGGGATGTGAGCTTTAAAATGGCCTCTGAAGAACAGGCGAAAAGAAGAAAGAGTGTTCCCAGGGAGGGGAACAGCATGCACAGAGATAGTGGGGTAAGAATTAGCCTTAAATGCTACTAAGTGGTTTATTTCACACCACCAGCTCCTAAGTTCTTTCATGCAAGAGTGCCATTTGAAATTATCCTCCTGAATTTTTTATATTTAACACCATGGCTTCCTTAAGGAACTGGTTGTAAAGGCATCACTTGTCTTTGTGCTCAAGTGTAGTGCTCAATAAGCCTATGTTCAATGAAGTGCTGTCTTTCTGACAAGACAGATGAGGCAGTGACATTATGAGCAGCAATTGAAGACTGTGTGGGCTGTGGCTTTCACAGCAGGGATTTGTCAGGCTAGTCTGGATTTCATTTGGAAAACCTTAAGCGCATTTTCATGAGGATGTCTACATGGGCTGGCATAAGAGTTTCTCACTATTGCCCTAGGCCAGCGTATACACATTGCCTTCTCTCACCTTTTGATTTAGAAGCTGTCAATTTACCACTTTCTCCATCTGATGAAAACCCTGCCTAAGGATCATTTTATTCCACAGGGTATTTAGTTAGTGGAAGGGAGGCAGCTAAGTATGAATTTTTAATATTGGGGAGTGGGGAATTAGCAAAACCAAATTTTTTCTTGTGGCTACCTTTGATATTGTCTTGTGTGTTTGTGACTTTGTGTGGATGCATGTGTGTGTTTTGTGTTTGTCTGTGTGTGTATGTGTGAGTGTCTGTTTTCCTGCTCCTTTTCTCTCTTTTCTTTTATTGTCGTATTGACAGGACTGTGTCCTTCTGGACTGTACAATGTCGAAATAGAAAGCAATCTATTTTGAAATGGCTGTTTTAAAGAATAATTGATGGAGATGGAAACCACTAGTAGGAAAGAAAAGGAATACAGATGATAAATTACTAGAGATCTGAGTGTTACAAACATTAAAAATATTGAGACACACTCATGCCAAGAGGTTTTGATTTCCTAAATAATAAGAAAAACCTTAATTGGAAGCATCATTTTCTTGATTTCTAGTAAGACCATATCTACAACCAAAGACAAGAGCTGACATACAGATGCTGAGGGTACCATTATATTTAGAAAAGATAATCTTATCTTTGAAAGTTTCTATAGTTATGAATGACATTTTTTATGGCTATTAGCGATGTCCTTAAAATTTCTGTAAAACACTTCTATAAAGTATGATGATAAACTGAATATTGGGTTAATTTTTATTTAAAAATCTTTTCCCAATGTGTATATACTCTTATATATGTTCAGGTATATGTTATGGTGACATATTTTTATAAATGTACTGTGAAGATTGTCAATACAGCTGTCACCTAATATAAAAGGTTACTATCTGTGATGGATGTTGGATGACATTTAAAAAATAAAAATAATTTTTAGCAATACTTAAAACTATTAAAGATATTTTCCTTTAAAAGAAAACATTGTAGAAAAAGGTAACGTAAGCAATGATATTTTGAGTTTACATTAAATGTAAATGATAAAGCAGGATAAAACAAATAACCAATGTAATGCTCTTGGTTTAATAAGCTCATAACTTGGAAATGTATCACTGGTGCATTCAAAATATAACCAATTTTGGGTGAACATTTAAAGAAATTATGGAGAAATAACCTAATTATAAAATTTTAAAAATTCAACCATAAATGATCTATATTTACTTTGAAATGTTATATAATTATTTCAAATCTACTGGATTCGATAAAACATAGAAAGTAAAAATACTAAAAAGATTTGTAGCATTCAGACAGCAGCACAGCATATCTCACCAGTTGTGATAAAAGATTTACAGGCTAAATTACAGAACTGTACTTAATTGTCTATATATTTATTCATTTATTTGATCCTTCATTAATTTATAATTTCATTGTGCTTGTTAACAGAGCATTTGGTTAGCCAATTGAATTAATTAGTTGTTTATTCTAAGTTAGGAACTTCCTAATTGCTCCTGGTTGGATTTGGACCAAAATTTTCCATACCTTAATTTATAAAAGAGGTTATATGTCTGTTTACTAGTTTGGGCTCACCTAAATGCTAGGTTGAAAATTAAAATACATTTGCTTTTTGGGACTACAGTTTCACTTTCTGAATGTTTTCTCACTGTTTGTCCATATTCCCTTCATTTACTGTTGGCACTTGCATCCTCAAACCAATCTGTTCTGCTGTGTGTTAGTCACTTCATATAAGGCAAGTATTTCACTTATTAACAATATCTGTAATTTTGGAATGCAGCATCTTTCCCTGTTAAGAGAAAGTCAACCTTTAAGCAGCGAGTGGGTATAGAATTGGGGGAGCTAGGTGTGGCATTTGAGGAGTGTCTATTTCAGAGGGGAAAGTATAAAAGGAAAATGGAAAACTAACATTTGTTAAATACTATTATTATGTGCCAGTTACCCTGCACATGCATTTATCCATTTTATCTTATTTGATGCTCAAAATAATCCCATGAGCTGGGTATTACTGCTATCATATTATAAGTAATATGTATTTTTGGTAATGAAATCTAAAAATTACCTATCTGAGATGGCTGCCAAGTATCAGACTACGCATTATAAAAGATTCAGGCTCCATTAACTTAGGGTTCCTCTATGGTAATGCAGTCCACTATGTAAATAGGTGTCATATGACTCTCTTATGTTGCCCTATGGGAATTGGCAACTGGGGAATTGGCACAAGAATGCCGGTACTCTGGCTATTGCTAATGTTGTGAGTAATAAACTCTTCATCTCTGACCCAGGAATCTCATGTCTTCTACCAGCTTTCATGAAACTGTGGAAAGCTAACTTGTTAGGTTCCAAATAGAGTAAAATTGTGGACCCTTTACAGCTCTTGGCAATGATGCCATGATTTGACTGGTAGCTTTATTTTCTTAGTGGTACATGAAGTAATGGTATATTCGAAAATTAATGGCTTCTTGGATTCAATGACATGTAGTATCTGAATATATATTCCTACACTTACCATGAATAGAGTCAATGGCATCCACACTTTCTCTCTAAGAATGTTGTCAAATTTCAAGTTCTTACAGCACAGAGCTGACCAGAACATGGTATAATCCCAATATTTTCATTTAAAATTAGACCTAGAGAGAAACCTCATATTAGCTTTACTCGAGCTCTGTTTTGGAAAGCATTTGATACTGGCCCACCTAATCAACTCATACTTTTATTTCTCACTTTCTATTCCCACCTTGTACATAGTCTCCTGGGAAACTTCCTTGGAGGAGGTTTGTCTGAGAAAGCTGGCTTTAGGAATTTTTGGCTGCGACACTCTATTCCTTACTCTTTTTTAATGAAATCAACAAGAAAATTTATTATTTTAGAGTGAGGAATAACTGTGAAAGGGCCAAGACACTTCTGTCTTATATATTATCTCCCTGTAGACAAGCAACATGGGAAGACAAATCATCATTACAAGATTTTGTGGTAGGCACAGAATTAAACAATATTAATGTCATTATGTTGTTTACTGGCATCTGATTGAAAAAAAAAAAAAGCAACAAAACCCATTAATATCCTTTCCCTGGGAGGCCAGTGTCCAGTGTATCACTCCATTGTCCAGTACAGTGTCCAGTGTATTTGCTCCATTGGCTTAAGCCTTATCTCAATGGTTTCATTCTTCAGGATAAGTGATTTAGTTTTGGACATCAGAAAAAATTCAAGCTGTTGAGATATGAACGGAAAGAGACTGAGGATTTCTGAAAAAGACACATTTCCTGTGGGCATTGTCTGGAATGGGCATTTGAAGATGGATGGAAATGTAGTAGCCATCTTCAACCATATACAGAGCTAGCCTGTAGACAGGCCAAAATATACTTAGAAATAGCAAGATAGAAATCACCAGATGCCAATTCTGTCAATCTGTACTCAGCAGAAAACTTTCCTGGGCTAACCTTGCATGTCTTTTTTGCCTTCCTTCCCTGGCAGGAGTTGAGGGGCTTAGTGGGATAGAGTAGATTTGAGCAAAAGACATGGGCTCTCACTTATTTCTTACTACAGATCTTCTCATTAATTTTCAGCCTAGTTTAATTCTTCCCTAGCTGAGAAAAGAGATATCAGTTTTCTTAATTCATGAATAATTGCTGGTGTTTTTTTTTTCTCTCTTTCTGATTCCAGGTATAGAATTATTTCAGTATTGAAGATTACAATGTAGTGTTCTTTTTCTCCAATGTCCTTTTGAGGGACAAGAAAAGAGTATTGAATGGAAATGAAAGTAAACCAGTTTTGTTTTGTTTTGTTTTTAAATAATATTTATTTATTTATGGCTGTGTTGGGTCTTCATTTCTGTGAGAGGGCTTTCTCCAGTTGCGGCAAGCAGGGGCCACTCTTCATCGCGGTGCGCGGGCCTCTCACTATCGCGGCCTCTCTTGTTGCGGAGCACAGGCTCCAGACGCGCAGGCTCAGTAATTGTGGCTTACGGGCCTAGTTGCTCCGCGGCATGTGGGATCTTCCCAGACCAGGGCTCGAACCCGTGTCCCCTGCATTGGCAGGCAGATTCTCAACCACTGCGCCACCAGGGAAGCCCCAGTAAACCAATTTTTGAAAAAGCAAATTTCTAACAGCCACAAATGAATGATCCATGTACCATATTTTTATGTATATCATTAGCCATTATACTTTCTTATTATTATAGGCTTTTAATCATTATTCCTCTAAACAAACTATGGCTTCATGCATATCTTACTCTGTTTTATGTAATTTCTGTTAGTTCTTATAAATTTTATCATATTTCTTTGCTTTTATAAAATTACTATTACATTTATTTTATGGTATTTGATTAAGAGTTTCAACATATCAGATATTGAAACTCATATTTTTCAGACCATTGCTCTTAATAAACTTATTATCTGATTGATTTTTTTTCTGTTTTACACTTTAATATTTGCTCTTATTGATAATCATAGAAGAAGTTACATGTAAAAAATAATTTTCCCATTTCATCCATGCTAGGTGCATTGTTCTGTAGGGAATAATTCTCTTTCATAATCACAAAAGTGCTTCCAAAGATAGTTTTGTACTATTTCTTTTGAAAGTGCCTTTTGAAACACCATATTTTCATGACCATATATAATTTCCTGAAGCCTTTTTATAAAAGGCTAAATGGTAGCTTTTATCTCACTTTCTTGATACAATTTTTCACATTTCTATCACAGGTTTTACTTTTCTTTCAGCAACATTATTTTTAAACTTCAAATAGTAGTAGAATTCTATGTCACTTCCAAACCATTGATCAGGCTATTGTAAATAACACCTCATTCTCCATCATGATTCTCTGTTACTTTCTTTCACACTGGCTGTAGTTACAAATGAAAGAAGGGTCAAAGTGAGGTCACTGCAATTGCTTTGAATATGAGTGAATAGTGACCTCTGCAAGGTAGAGCCAAAGCTTGGGATTTGAGTATGGCAACAAATACAGGGACCTGTTAGTTCTAAGGATGCCCACCAATAAGTGAGTCAGAGTATGTTAAATATTGGGGATCAGTATATAGGCCAGCAAGACTCAAATAGATTTGGAAATGTGTTTGAACTGAGTTCTAGATCCAAGAAGCTGTCACTATTTTTATTTAACAGGGTCTGTAAAGCCCTGCCAATATAATAAGATTGTACACAGTAAGTTGTTATAAAAAGAAAAAAATTATCATTATTTCCAAATAATATAGCTATTATATTTGTTCAAAATTGCATCTCACCTGAGAGTCCTGAAAAACAATGGCTTACACAAAATTAATATTTATTATTGTTATTATTATTGTTGCACGTAAAAGAATACTAGGGGTAGGAACTTCCCTATTGATATGAGTTTTCCTGACATTATCAGAGAATGAGGCTTCTTCTAGTTTTTGCTCCATCTTCCTTAGTATGTGATTGTTGTTAATGTTTTCAAGATAGCTAATGGGCAGTAAGGATCAGGACAAAGGGAAAGAAAAAAAAAAAGATCATGGCTAGGTGAGTCTGCCCTGCTATTTAAATATTTTTTCCTGGAAAGTGCATTTAAGAATTTCTACTTATATAGACTATGTCTCATGATCATCTCTACTCTCCAAGTGAGGCTGAAAGACAGTTTTTAAAGCTGCATTGATATATTAAATAACATTAGAGATTTTTTAGTAAGAGAGAGGAGGATGACCATTGGGTAGGAGAAAAATAGTCTCTGCCACACTTAAACATTAGAAAACCAAAGAGAAGAAACCGAAAATTCTTGGAAATAATGAGAACATTTACTATGTGGATTATGGTTAAGACAGATACACAAAATCAAAATACATTTTTGTATGCCAGAAGTTGAAATGTAGAAACAATAACAGTCACTACCCAAAATAAACTGTAAATACTTGGAAATTACTCTAAAAAATTCATAATATTTATTTGAAGCTCTTCACACAACTTTCTTGAGAAATGTGGGAAAAGATTTTAATGACTGGAGACACATGACGTATTCTTGGATGAAAAATAGAATGTTTTAAAAATATCAGTTATTTCCAAATTAGTTTATTGGCTTAGTGTAAAGCCAATGAAATGCCAATTTTTTCCCATCTTCAACTCAATTCTCAAAATTAACAGGAAAAATAGTAAGAACAGAATATTAAGATGTTTTTAAATTGTAACAAGGATCGATTTGCACTACCAAACATAAAAACGTGTCATCATGTTATAAAAACAAAATAATGCAATTATGAAAAGTCATAGTACTGAGCAAGGTTTAGAAACCAGATCAGTAAAACAGAATGAATTGTCACAAAACAAAGTAAAATATATACATATATTGTATTTATCATATTCTTAGTATATGATAAAGATATCATTATAAACTGTTAGGAATGAAATAGACTTTTCAACAAATATATGAAAAAAGTGTACTTAAAAATAAAAAATCAAATCAGACCATTGTTGTATCCAAAACACCCAAACTCCAGATGAATTAACGTGTTGAAAGTAAAATTCAAAAACAAAGAAACAATAAACAAATGAATTAAAAATCTAGGAAACACTGATCTCAGATCAGAAAGGGCTTTTTGAGCCTTCTAGTTCCTGAAAATTATACCACAAGGAAAAGACTGATAAATTTGCTAGATTAAAATTTTGAAACTATCTTGATGGTAAAATACCATAGAAAACATTGAACAGTCAGAAACATATTTAAAGTAAAAGTGACAAAGAAAGAGGATGTAGAGACATAACTGAAGGCCAGCACTGGACAATGGTGTACAAGTTATAGAAATAACTGTCTGGCAAGTATTTTGTTGATAGCATAGTATAACTAAACACCAGGGTTTACAGAAAAGCCTTAATTTCAATTTATATAAGACTTACCATTGGCAGGTTTTTATATTATATTGATAGGTTTTCTCAATATGGACACATCTATGACATGTTCATAACTTCATCATCCTGAGTTATATTAAATCATGGCTTAAATCCCATAAATTCTGATAGATCAATCCAGCAGCATTTGTCCTAATGTACATGTATCAATAAAACAGAAGGTATAAAACTTGTTCATTTACTTTATCACCTCTCAAGTTTTGTTACTATGTTCTTCCCAGTAGTGTATTTCAGCTTAATATATTTTATTGCTTTGCTGCCATCCAAGAGGTTTCTACAGTTCTCATGTTTCTGTTTGTTCTTAAAGTGCCTATGTGAATACATTTTATTTCAGCAACTATAAAATGTCTGCTAGCTACTTAGAAATCATTACATTTTGGAAAAGAAAACCACCTTTAAATCAAATTGAATATGCATGGGTCTTTAAAAGGTCTGACCCTACTTAAACAAATGTTACCTTAACAGAGCAATTGATCTCAAGGAGGATCAATTATGATGAAAATCACTAACTTCAAAAGAGAAGTCTTGTCTTTGGAAATGAACGTGAAATTATTCCTTTGAATTCTAATAATACATATGCCATTAGAAAAATGAAATGCCTTTATCACAGAGAAGATATGGAAATGTGTGTGAGAGAATTGATTACATAATAATTAGTTCTTGCTGTTTAAGTTCATTAGTATTATTCATGGAATAAATAGACCGTATATGCCAGAGCTAGGTCTTCTTCCAAATTCTGTGAACTACTTTAAAGGAAATACTGCCTTTATTTTTAGGGAAAAAATTTAATAAGACTTTTCTTGACTCAAACAAATAATGACTTTATTTTGGTTAATGTTAATTCAAGACCTAAACTGATCCCTTTTCTGGATATATTATCTTTGAACATATTAGGGAATGAAATACTTCTTTGAGATAAGAGAACTACTTGTGCATATAAACTATCTATAATTTATCTTTATTATTGTTAAAACAGTGGCAAAAATTCTCATTTACCCTATTATCTTACTTGCTGAAAGTAAAACTGAGCCATGTCCACACAAACCAACATATTTAAGTGAAAATTAAAAGTTCATTTTGATCTGTGTAAACCTTTGTAATTAACCAAATATGTAGAATTAAGAAAACAGATCCTTATTTAACTCATTCATGTATTAACACAACATTTAACAGCAGTTAAATGGCCAAACCTTCATTCCCTTCTTACACATTTCTAGCTTAAACAAATTTTTACACAAATATTTAAAATTTAATAGATATTTCAATAAGTTAAATTATTTTGTCTTTTCAAAAATATAACTTGTTCATGATAAAATGTCTTTCTTTAAGGGAGGATATTGGTGTATATAATACTCACTGCTTATGATGCATAGGCTGTCAGAGTTATATAATAATGAGTTTGAAATGATTAAATGAAAGCCCATCCTAAGTTTCTGTAGTATGAAGACTAAAAAAGAAGGTGATTTTAATGTGCTTGCAAAAGAAATGTCATGATGTCCCTGTTTGGCCAGTGTGGATGTGTTTTCTGCTTGGGCCTTGTATTAGTTTGCTAGGGTTGCCATAACAAAGTATCAATACCACATACTGCATGGCTTAAACAACAGAAATTTATTGTCTCACAGTTTTGAAGGCTAGAAGTCCAAGATCAAGGTGTCAGCAGGGTTGATTTATTTTGAGCCATCTCTCTTTGGCTTAGAGATACCCATCTTCTCTTTGTGTCTTCACATGGTCTTTCCTCCGTGCCTGTCTGTTCTAAATCTTCTCTTCTTATAAGGACACCAGTTATAATGAATTAGAATCAACCCCAGTGACCTCATTTAACTTTAATTACCTCTTTAACAGCTCTACCTCCCATATGATCACATTCTGAGGTATTGGGTGTTGGTACTTCAACATATGAATTTTGGAGTGACATAATTCAGCTCATAACATACTTTGAGCAAGAAATGAATCTTTCTGCCAAAGGAATTTAAACATCTCTATCATCATCACAGTAGGCAAAACTGTGGTGATGATGATAATGCTGACTAGGGAAGAAAGAGTATAGCTTATAATCAACACAGAGTAAGAAAGCTAAAATTACATAGTGCAGTAATACCCAGCCATTCTTTTTTAACGAAGCTGGCAGTCACCATTTTGGATACATATTGCAAGGAAGAAAACTGATATGATTAGTTCTACTAACTTAAGGTGTGAGTGCTATTATGTTTAGTTTTTCTCTGTGTACCAGAATGCACAAATGGTCCCAGAAGACCAAGAATAAAATAATCAGGTGGCAAGTGCTTTGGCCTTCCAAACTGAAGTGCTACATACTTATGCCAGACATGCAAATGAAGAGGTCAAAACTCAGTTTTGCAATCCTTGGCTCACTATCTACCTTAGCCTCAAAAGTTGAGCTTGGGAATTAGAGGGATGATTTTTCTTCAGCAGAAACTTACACTTGTTTAAAAAGGGGTAGGGGAAATTGTGCTTTACCTCATTTCAAGTCAAGGGTGATGGTCTTGACTTTGGTGCCTGCAGTTTGGGAGCATATTGAACTGGCATAAGATGCATACCTAAACACTTTCCCCACTTATATTCTCCTCTCAAAAAGTGTAGAGGCTAGAGGCTGGCAGAAATGACCTACAGAAGCAGAATAGAGCTCTGAGCTCTGTATTAGGACAGTAACTGCACTCTAATTCCCAACACAATAGACCAAGACTATATCTTTTTTGCTGAAAAAATATGGGCCATATGAACAAGAAAAAGCTGGCCATGGGCTGACTTAGACATGATCCAAGAGCATAAGACATCTCGAATAATGAGAGAGAATCCAGAGAACCATAACACTACTCTATGAAAGAAAGTGATAGCTTTAAATACCTACCTGGTCCAAAATGTACCATAACCCTCATGACAGTACTGGTCATACCTGACCTTCCCACTAGCATCATGTCCAAGTTAGGGAAGAAGGGAAACTTATACTTGAAATGTAATTCAGAGTTCTGACTGTTAGAGACAATAGACATTTAAATTGTATAAATGATATTAGGCTCATAACTAAAAGTGAACAGAGAGCTTTTTTTTTCTGAGAGTCAGGAGATAGGATTCAAGGCCTGCCCAAGATTTCACATGGTGACAGGAAAGAACCAAACCTACAGGATAGATTTGAATGTGTACCCAGGAGGAAAGAATATTTGTTTCTGAATTACATGCAACCCTCATTTATTTGATTAATGCTTAAAAAAAATTAAATTCTGCTCAAGTCTCTGGAATTATGGAAGTATTCTTTTTTTTAAATAAATTTATTTATTTTTATTTATTTATTTTTGGCTGCGTTGGGTCTTCGTTGCTGTGCGTGGGCTTTCTTTAGTTGCAGCAGGCGGGGGCTACTCTTCATTGCAGTGAGTGGACTTCTGATTGCGGTGGCTTCTCTTGTTGTAGAGCATGGGCTCTAGGTGCGCAGGCTTTAGTAATTGCGGCATGAGGGTTCAGTAGTTGTGGCTCATGGACTCTAGATCGCAGGCTCAGTAGTTGTGGTGCACGGGCTTAGTTGCTCTGTGGCATGTGGGATCTTCCCAGACCGGGGAACGAACCCATGTCCCCTGCATTGGCAGGTGGATTCTTAACCACTGTGCCACCAGGGAAGTCCCTGGAAGTATTCTTTAGGACTCCCTTCTTGCCAGATTGTCCAAGAAACCTGACGGGCTTTCAAAAAGTGAGAAGTCCACCTTCCACATTCTTGTGGATTTACCTTTCTGTGTTTCTCTGAGTTCTTGTCACAACTTCCATGTGTTGCTATGGTTGAGTCTTCATTATCTGCAGTGCATGAAATTTGTCTGGGCTCTGATTCCCAGAAGAAGCTAGCATGATCCCTTGAAGGTGAAGAATTGCACCTTGTTTATGGTAGGATCCACTAAGAAACTTCAGTTAGATTACAGCCTGTGGTCTTCTGCAATTTTTAACAATATACATAGATATCATCTTCATACACCTTGCCACCTTTTATGTGCTGTACCAGAGTGTCCACCAGGATGCTTCTATTGCTGCCATTCATCCTAGGAGATCAGACAGGTTTCACTTGGCTACCATTCAAGGATAGCAGTCAATACACTGATTCCTTTCTGTAGAGGCACAGTCCTGTCAGCCCTGACCTACCTTTCCTATCCCCACCCACTGCTAGTAGATATTCATGGAGAAGGTGCAGAAAGAATGACATGCTCTCTCAGCCCTCAACGTGTCACCCTACTACACCAACTTTTTAAGGAACTGGCACTTGATTTCTTTCCTTTCAAGAAATAGGTTTGCAGATAGTAATAAAGTCCTTAAAATAATAAATATACATCCTATTGCAAACAGCCTGGGGCAAACTATAACTTGTTTGTAATAGGAAGTGATGCCTTGAAACTTTCATAAACAAATCCATACCAGATCAGAATAGAGAGATTGATCTTAACAATACCAGTTAAAAATCATTGTTTCCTTACTCAGAAAGTGAAATAGATTGGAGAATTTTCTAAATATCACACACACACACACATAGTACTCTAAACTCTAAGCTTTTCACATTACATAGTCATAATCCATTCAGTTTCGGTAAGTCTTTTTATCATCTTCATAAAGTGGTAAGTTAAAAAAATCATTGGTTTAGGTGGAATTTCTCTGTCCATTAGCATCAGACTTTTGTACCTAAATTTGGAAAAACCAGGGAAACAAAATGTATTACAGAATAATGTCTTCAAGAGGTTAAATTCCACCTGGTGTCAACATAATAGAGGAATACATTCCATGGTTATAATAGTCTATTTTAAGCTGAAGAGCTTAATTATGACTGGCAGATGAGTTTTTCCCTTGAAGCAAGTATATTTGTAAAACTATTAAAAATGCTAGGGAAGGTAAACAGCTATCTAAATTTGCATCTCATTTGATAAATATTAAATGCTTTGGAAAGACGGGATGAATCTGCACTAAGACCTAATTGATCTTGATTAAACCCATGAAAGTCTTCATCATTGATAAAATTGATTTGAGGAGTTAGGACCAGGACCAGTACATAAAATACTCTGGTAAGATTCTCTAAACAACAATTAGTTCCTTTCCAGCCCCTCTGATATCTGCTGTATTATAAACTCAACACGAGAATTATAAGTAAAGAAAACAGGAACTAATTAAGCCAAAATAAGCATAAATAATTTATAAAGAAACCATTGGGGGGGACTTCCCTGGTGGCGCAGTGGTTAGGAATCCACCTGCCAATGCAGGGGACACAGGCTCGATCCCGGGTCCGGGAAGATCCCACGTGCCACGGAGCAACTAAGTCCGTGTGCCACAACTACTGAGCCTGTGCTCTAGAGCCCGCAAGCCACAACTGAGTCCACGAGCCACAACTACTGAAGCCCGCGTGCCTAGAGCCCATGCTCCACAATAAGAGAAGCCACCGCAATGAGAAGCCCGCGCACCACAATGAAGAGTAGCCCCCGCTCGCCGCAACTAAAGAAAGCCCGAGTGCAGCAACGAAGACCCAATGCAATCAAAAATACATTAATTAATTAATTTAAAAAAAAAAGAAACCATTGGGGTTGGAGTGGCTGAAGTGTATCATGGATATTGTGTGTACAACTGGATTTTCTTTATTTATTAGAGTTTTCATAGCTTTTACAAGGAAAAAAATGTTACAATTTAGAAGGGGAAATACCTAGGAAAAATTTGTATAGTGTTCTATTCTCTACATTTTCATAATGATCTACTTTCTACATTTTCAGATATTTTCCAGAAACAAATGACAACCAAAACAACAAAATACATTTACGAAACCTCAGTGTTCCTTACATTGTAGACACTGATGATAAACAGGGAAAGGAAAAACATATTAGAAGACAATATCTAAAAGGGAAAGTAAGCAAACAAAACAGTGTTCTTGAAATATTGCATGCTTCTCTCACGTTGTTTTCTTTATTCAAAATTTCTGTGCCCTGAGAACCTCTTATAACATTCATCACATTATTTTTGTGATGGCAGCAGTGGAACAGCAATCAGGTGATCACATTCTGACAGACTTCAGTAACACACAAATAGCATTAACACACAACCCTTGGTCTAAGGCAGTTGACTATAATGTACCAGACAACACTAATCAATCAGAGTTTGAGTTCCCTTTATTCTGACAAGGCTTCCTAATATAAGCCATCAAAAGTAGTTTAAAACTTGGTAGTCTTGCCACCCTGTTTTTAATAGAACAGGGACATACCTCAGCTGCTGTCTTTTCCTTTATTGAAAAACTGACAGAGCATTACAAAATGCATCTGCCTTAAATATTTGAGGCCAACTATAAAACATCAAGATACATGGTAATAAATGCATCCGTGATGATGTGCTGTGAAAAGAAATATTCATAAAACTGTCAAAAGGCCAGCAAAACAAAACAAAACAAAACAAAACCTCCGAAACTTGAAGAGCAGAAATGAAGTTAGAAAAATAATTTTGCTAAGAAGGCAAAAATATAGTGGAAAAAAGCCTGGATTTAGTGGTCAGGAGACCTGACTTCTACTCTCTCCATGGGAGCTAAAACCTGGGTAATGTAGGCAAATTGCTAAGTCTCTCCAGGCTTCCCTGCACAAATTTAGAAAGTAGGGAGGCAGACTGGATGATTTCCAAGCTTCCTTCCAAAGCCAAAATCTGATGAGTTTTTAGTGATTTGTAGTTGTTAGAAAGAAGACAAGAAAATTCAAATTCTTGCTTAACAATATTCAGATGAAAATAAAATTTTCTTTTTTAACTTGTAGAAATTGTAATTGAAATACAAATGGCCACAACTCTCTATATATGTATTTTTTGCTGCTTATTTTTCTAGCACTTGGTTTGATATTTATTTCTCATGATCCATTTTCACAAATAAAGAACTCAATATCATCAAAATTACTATCAGATATTTATCAAGTACTCACATGGCCATGAAGCAAATGTGTATGGAGTTCTTAACAAATTATTTCCTTAGACCTAATGGTCCTTAAAGGAGGCTCTGTAAATATTTACTGAACTTCTACTATGTGCAAGGAACTATTCTAGATTCTAATAATAAAGTGGTAAACAAGACAAGCAAGATATTTGATCTGACCTATTTTACATTCTAGAGGAGGATGATGAAGAATAGATTAGCAAATTAGTAAACAGATAAAGGAATAAGAACATCTCACATGATGGTAAGTTTTATGAAGAAAGTAAAATGAGCTAGATGTATGCAAATGTATTTCTATCAGTTCCTAATTTTCCTTTCCTATCATAGGGAGATTGCCTTCTTTATTATATGATTAACAGCTACCACTTTAAAACAAATATTCAACCTGGACAACCAGACACCTATTCCCACACCAAACACAGAAACCAGCTTAGCCCAATGGATGTAACTTCTGTGTTGTTCCTCCGTGTCCTAGTATTTTCCATTTCTATTTAAATCTGGAATTTAAGATATCAAAATGGATCTCTAGGGCAAAATCTGGAGATAAAATTTACCATTTTAATTAATGTACTAGATGATGAAATATTTAGCATATATGAGAGAGGCTGATTAATATTAATTTAATGTGTTTTTTTTTCCTTCCTGTAAAGATTTGTACTGAGATGTGGTGAGTTTTGAGATAATACTATATCCCTTACTTTTTATTATTTGGATTTTCTTTATTAGATAGTTTTTTGGAGATGTATTACCTGAAAATATAATTTGATTAGTGGGGAGGGAGGATTAGTGGATGAGTGCCAGGCTAGATGTGGTCTCCTCAAGGCCACTGACAATTCCTTGTTTTTCTCTGTGACAGCTGCTGAAACAAAGAGCACCCTAGGCTGTTTGCAATTCCCTATTTCATTGTGTGAATAAGAATGAGCTTTTCCAGGCCACAGGTCCCTGGGAACTCAGCCTATTCTATGTTGGAACTCCCTAGCTGCCCTTGGGATGGAGTGGGCTCACCCTGTGGATCTGTGCAATTTACTGCTTACTTAGTTGCAGGTGCAACTTGCACCTCTGCTAGGTACTCTACCTTTAGTTTCAAGGGGAATTAGCACCTTCTACAATGGCATAGAGAAAAGATAATTATTAGTGGTCAGAACCTGAAGTTGAATCCCAATGGTTCTAATATTGTTCTAATTGTTCCAAACAGTTCTAATACTACTATTACCAAAAATAAAAATCATGATAATAAGAGCTAATATTAATTGTGTTTTAGGCAGTGCAAAATGCTTTATGTGTTATTTCAATTAATATTTGTAACAACCCATGGAGGTAAGTACCATTGTCCCTTGATATCTGCAGGGGAATTGGTTCCAGGACCCCTGTAGATACCCAGATTCAGTGGCTCAAGTCTCTTATATAAAATGGCATAGTGGAGTCAGCACTTGGTATCCATGGAGGTGGAATCCCTGGATACAGGAGGGCCAACTGTATTATTATTAGCACAGAGAGATTAAATAATTTGTTCAAGTTGAGAGTGGTCATTTTTTAACTTAAATTCTCTTGTTCTTAGCCACTTTGTGTGACAATGTTACTTAGCTTTCCTTAGAGTCATAGATTTAGTTTCCTTATGTAAAATAGGAATAATAATGTTTCCTCCTCCTCACATATATTAATGTTATATATATAATATGTATATATATATTCATAGAGACATATCTATCTCTGTCTCTTTATCTCTTTTTCTCTATCTCTATCTCTAACTCTATCTCTACCTCATCATTTAGCACAAAGCCTGACCAGTGATACATTGTTAATAAACAGTAGCTCAGCTTTTCTTTTTTTTTTATTTATAAAATTAATTTCTTTTAAAAAAAATTTTATTGGAGTATAGTTGATTTACAATGTTGTGTTAATTTCTGCTGTACAATGAAGTGAATCAGTTATACATATACATATATCCACCCTTTTTTGGATTCTTTTCCCATATAGGCCATTACAGAATATTGAGTAGAGTTCCCTGTGCTATACAGTAGGTTCTTGTTAGTTATCTATTTTATATATAGTAGTGTGTGTGTGTGTGTGTGTGTATGTCAATCCCAATCTCCCAATTTATCCCACCCCCCCCGTATCCCCTGGTAACCATAAGTTTGTTTTCTACATCCATTACTCTACTTCTGTTTTGTAAATAAGTTCATTTGTATGCTTTTAAAAAATTCCACATATAAGTGATATCATCTGATATTTCTCTTTCAGTGTCTGACTTATTTCACTCAGTATGACAATTTCTAGGTCCATTCATGTTGCTGCAAATGGCGTTATTTTGTTCTCTTTTATGACTGAGTAATATTCCATTGTATATATGTACCACATCTTCTTTATCCATTCCTCTTTTGATGGACATTTATGTTGCTTCCATGTCTTGGCTATTGTACATAGTGCTGCAATGAACATTGGGGTGCATGTATATTTTTGGATTATGGTTTTCTCTGGGTGTATGCCCAGGAGTGGGATTGCTGGATCATATGGTAGTTCTATTTTTAGTTTTTTAAAGAACCTTCATAATGTTCTCCATAGTGGCTGTATCAATTTACTTTCCCACCAACAGTGTAGGAGGGTTCCCTTTTCTCCACACCCTCTCCAGCATTTATTGTTTGTAGATTTTTTGATGATGGCATTCTGATCAGTGTGAGGTGATACCTCATAGTAGTTTTGATTTGCATTTCTCTTATAATTAGTGATCTTGACCATCTTTTCATGTGCTTTTTGGCCATCTGTATGTCTTCTGTGGAGAAATGTCTATTTTGGTCTTTTCCCCATTTTTAAATTGGGTTGTTTGTTTTTTTGATATTGAGCCACATGAGCTGTTTGTATATTTTGGAGATTAATCCCTTGTTGGTTGCTTCATTTGCAAGTATTTTCTCCCATTCTGAGGGTTGTCTTTTCATTTTGTTTATGGTTTCCTTTGTTGTGCAAAAGCATTTAAGTTTAATTGGTCTCATTTGTTTATTTTGTTTTTATTTTCATTACCCTAGGAGGTGGATCAAAAAAGATCTTGCTGTGATTTATGTCCAAGAGTGTTCTGCCTATGTTTTCCTCTAAGAATTTTATTGTGTCTGACCTTACATTTAGGTCTTTAATTCATTTTGAGTTTATTTTTATGTATGGTGTTAGGGAGTGTTCTAATTTCATTTGTTTACATTGAAATTTTTTATGTATGGTGTTAGGGAATGTTCTAATTTCATTTGTTTACATGTAGCTGTCCAGTTTTCCCAGCCACTTATGGAAGAGACTGTCTTTTCTCCATTGTATATTGCCTCCTTTGTTATAGATTAGGTAACCATAGGTGCGTGAGTTTATCTTTGGACTTTCTATCCTGTTCCATTGATCTATATTTCTGTTTTTGTGCCAGTACCATATTGTTTTGATTACTGTAGCTTTGTAGTATAATTTGAAGTCAGGGAGACTGGTTCCTCCAGCTCCAGTTTTCTTTCTCAAGATTGCTTTGGCTATTCAGGGTCTTTTGCGTTTCTATACAAATTGTAAAATTTTTTGTCCTAATTCTGTGAAAAATGCCATTGGTAATTTGATAGGGATTGCATTGAATCTGTAGATTGCTTTGTGTAGTGTAGTCATTTTCACAATATTGATTCTTCTAGCTCATCTTTTCTTTGCTTGTGCAAGGTGCCTCCTCTAATGTTGAACTGAACCCAGAGAGGGGAGCAAGAAGTTGGTATGCATCAGTGACAGATACCTTTGCTTTAGTTAGGGCTGACAAATTTAATGAATTTACTGAAGACAAAGTCAAGTCTGATCTTTTCTGATTCGTCACACAATGGCTAGACTAATGTCATTACCAGCCATTTATGAATTCCTACACATTTATAATTTTTTATTCATACTGATAATGCAAAACTATTGTTATCACTTCCTTTTTATAGATAAAGAGAGGAAGGCTAAAGAGACAAAATGATTTGTTCTGAGTCATACAGAAAGTGACAGTAAGGGTATGTGTGTGTAACTACAAAGCTCATGATATGTTTTGTAAATCAGATCACCTCTGTGGCAGACAGATCCTAGGGTAGCCCCCATGGTTCCCTACCCCCTGATGTTTATCTCCCTTGAGTGTAGGTGGGACCCATGATTTGCTACTAGTCAGTAGAATATGGCAAACATTAAGGGCTTCTGCAGATGTAATAAAAGTCCTAAATCAGTTGGTTTTGCATTAATCAAAAGAGAGATTATCTTGGGTGGGCCTGACTTAATCATACAAAAATGCTTAAAATAAGGACTGGGATCTCCCTGAGGTGAAAGATTCTCCTTATGGATCTGGTGAAGTAAGCAGCCATATTAGAGAAACCTACATGGAAGGAACTGTGGACAGCCACTAGGTCCAGCCTCTAACCAACTGTTGGAAAAAAACTGAGACCCTCAGTAATACAGCTGCAAGGAAATGAATTCTGTCAACAACTTACATTAGCTTGCAAGTGGATTCTTCCCCAGTCAAGACTCCAGATGACAGCACAGCCTGGCTGAAATGTTGATTGCAGCCATGTGAATTGCTGAGTAGAGGACCTATCTAAGCTTTGCCCAGACTGCTAGTACCTAGAAAGTGTGAGATAATAAAATGTGTGTTAGTTTAAGTTACAAAGATTACAGTAATTTGTTATGCAACAATAGAAAACTACAGCAATATCAAAAGTATTCATTCAACTAATATTTGTGGAGTATTTTCTATGTGCAAAGTACTGTGCTAAGGCCATATTAAATGTAAATAAAGCTATTTTCTAGAATCCCTGTTCTCAAGAAAATTACAGCTGCAACAGTAGAATCACATTGGCATCCTGGTACCATTTGACTTCTTCTAGGAAATTTTATTAGCCCTTATTTGCAATCCTCCATTAATCAGAACATGACAGCCAGGTAGTAGTATCTATTTCTTGAATTTTGACAAGGATTGGGCTAAGAAAAATACTTTCAAATACAGGGATATTAATTTGGACATGGGTTCTTTTCTAAGCTCATATGAAAACATGATATCCAAAGATAGCCAAATTAAATAGACATTTTTATGATAACTTCAGGTTTGGTTACATTTGAAGGTTATAGATCTCTTGAATTGCTTTTTAATTTTAAAAATGTATCAGTATTTATTACTGTAGTAAGTCCTATTGTCCCCTGGATTTGAACAACATAGTTCCTAAATTAAGGGAATAAAAACAGATGATATAAATTCAATACTAATTTACATGAAGTTATATTAGAAAGAATGTTCTTTGGATTCCAATCATGGAAATCTTGGGGAAAAAAAGATTTCCAAATTCAATTCAAAGCATACAATGTTAAATAAATGTGTTCTTATTGCGATCTAAATTTGTGTTTCTTAACTGCCATAGGATTTTCAACATCAACATTCATTCAAATTTGTTTGCATACTGTAAAAGTCAATTAAGCTGAATAGGTCATTCTTATGTTGTAGGGCATATCAATTTAAACTCCAGAGGAAATCTTCTAACTCCTATATAGGAGTGCTTTTAGTTCTTGGGCTTTCAAGCAAGAAGTATAGAAGATATTTCCTTATACTTTGTTAACCTCAAAATAAATAGCTTTTGTAGGAGGTATCCCAAGTTTTGGTCTTTTCTGATATCCAGGTACTATCCAGATAATATTAAACATCAGTATGCTTAAATTATTTACAAATTAAGCATGCTAACATCAAATATAGAAAAAATGCAAATTAGCATGATAAATTATCAGTAAGAGGTGAATATTCTGAAGTGAAATTATACAATAGCAGGTACACTAAATACAAGATCTCAGAATAAGTAAGACAGAGATTAATTATATAGTAAACAGAAGAATGGATTTAGGTTTTGTCCTCTTTTAAATCTAGTTTTTCTCTTAACTCTTACCTTCTGTATTCTTAAAAAACAAACAAAAAAACAAATTTCATGGAATATCTCACGTTAGTGAAAAATATCCTTCTTTAATCTTAATCTCTCAGAGAAAACTCTCTTTCCCCCCACTTCTTTACCTGATTTGCATTGAAAATTCATAGTAGAAGAAGAAAAACAAAAAAGCTTTTACTCTTAGAAAACCAAAAAAGCTGGTAGAAAGCTTTGAAATATCAATACAAAAATTTTTTTTCTATCTAAAACTCTCTCTCACACACACACCTACACACACAGACCCTAGTCATCAATACTACTGATTTTCTTTTTTTTTCTGAGTCTGTCACTCCTACCAGAAGTAGCTGCTAGGCTTGATTTCCTCCATTAATGAGATCTGTTCAAGAGTGTAATTTTCCCAGTAATACTCTTGGAGAGCTTTTTGTCTCAACAACCCCATGCTTCAAAATCTCAAAGTTGCAGTCCATGTGTACAAACATGTACCATCAAGAGATTTCATTTCCGATCAGTTCTCCTAATAGTAGTGCCTGCTGCAGTCCCTGCTAATGTACCATACAGAAGAAAAGAAAAGAAAAGAAAAGAGGAATTGAAGTGAACATCTTTTTCCTCTCCGTTTATCTGCATTTGGAGGGCCTCTCTTTCTGTGCAAAATACACTAGACAAAGCATGATTGTTTGGATGCTCCCTGCATTTCATTATCTTTTGGAGTTTTTAGTTTTTGCTTGCTTTGTCTTTCTTTATCATTATGGAAGTTTCTCTCTGGGTCTCTGAGTTACTGTGTTTTGCCAGTTAAATCCATGAAACCCTTTATTTGCAGAAAGAATTGCATACCAGTACTGTCAATAATGAATGGTTATTGTAAAAAGGGGCTCAGAGAAAATAATTAAGAGATGGAAATCTCTTAAGAAACTTTTGCAAACCAATTGCAGATGTAATCTATTTATGTAAATGATGGGTTAACATGTGTATAGCACCTTTCTTCCAAATAGATTACTAGATACTTAACAACTATTATATTCTATTATATTCTTGAATGCATAGTATATTCTTTCCTTTCTCTGAAGTTGTTTTCATGATGAAATGTTGGGTCGGTTTGATAAAGTTTGGTATAGATTATTTAAGGCAAGAAATATAAAAGAATGGATGATCCATTTGAGACAATTAAATTAGATCAGCGTGGTTCAATGTGCACATGTCCAAAAAACTTTGGGATTGGAAAGGCAATAACTGGGCCTAGGGGACCAAAAAATAACTGCTTTCCCTCTGTTATATCTCCCATCTTGTAACCACGACTTGACACATTTACCTACTATCACCACCTCACCTTTTATTTGCTTCATGCATAATTCCCTTCATTCTCCCTTTCTCAATTAGAAGTATGAGAACTTCTATTCGATACGGTTATTGTAACTTTCTCTTCACCAAACTGCAGTTGTTTCCAGTTATTTGGCGGGGCTCTTGTCCCTGTATTTTATAAAATCCAGCTTTTCTAAGATCTCACTCTGGTCCTACATCCTCCCTATGTTAGTAACACCCTAATCTCTTTGTTCATTTTCTTTTGTGAAAAAATAAATTTCTCTACAGGTGTCAAATATAGAAACTTACATAGTGACTGTGTATTCAAACCAAGATGAATTTGTAATTAAAAATAACTTCAAGGTGTGTTGTTGCTGTGTGGACATGAATTAGTTGCAAATGGGACTGGGGAAATACACGGAAAACATGTGAAAGATGTGTTATTCAGAGGATGATTTGTTTTTAATAGTGGAAGAAAGCTGTAAGAAATAAGTGCTGCCTCTCTAAAAATAATATTAAGAGAGGTTATTGAAATGTTCTCTGGGAGAACCAGTAAATGAAGTGTGGAAGCTAATTGGATTCTCAAAAATTGACCCCAGCAGTATTCTTGTTTGAGTATTGTCAGTGTGAGTAGACAGTATGCAGAGGTCCAGTCACAGGACAGACTGTGTTCTGGGCACTGTGGATGAAAACAGGAACAGGGCACAGCCTTTGCTTCCGATTAATTAGTGCATTTGAGTTTATATGGCTAATTGGAATGATAAAAAAAATGAAGAGAAGTCCTTTATGGTTGCAGTCACCCAAAATAAAAGCCTATTACCCAGGATTAGACAAAGACAGGTAAATAGTATTATCATTTTCCTGGCTAATTTGTAGTTTGTGACTTTAAATATATTTTGATAGTAATGCAGGCATACCTTCAATTCTAAGCTTGGAACCTTCTATAAGGCAGAGTAATAAACAAAATTCTCTCAGGGCAGGTACATGCCTATTTTATATCTTTCTGACTTTAAAAATTAATTGGCTCTTAAAGCATGACATTGGATATATCTCCTTACTGGAGTAGTTGAAAGGAATGATTTAAGGATAACTGGAAATTACAAAGGGCTTCACAAATTAATTCTCCCTTGCAATAGACTTTCTCGGTAGAAAAATATTGTCCTCCTATAAATGGCAGTTAAAATGGTAGTTAAAATAAATAAATTAACACAGAGAAAAAGATCAAGATTAACATTATGTTGGCCTTATGGTCTGATGATAAAAATCTCTTCTTCCCTATTAAAGGTAATGCCCTTTAGAGTTATGGGTTTTTTAAGGCATGTATTTTTTTATATCATCATCATCAATGACAACATTATTATCATTATTTTCATTGTTATTACAACACTAGTCACATTAGCATTTCGTACTTAAATATTTAATAACACTCTCCAGATACTGACAGTATATGATAGGCTACTTCTAAATAGTTGCAGTTCAGGCTTTCTCTGTTCTGGTCTATGTGTGAAAACACAGTAAAAAAGAGAGGCCTGGAAAGCAGAAGGACAACCATTCCTTTGAGATGTTTTTCAGAATTTGAGCTAGGGAAACAGTAAGTGAAATAGCTCCTTGTTGACCTCTGCACTTTATCTTCTCTCTTTTTTCTTGGCTCTAATTCTGGATTTATTTTCTTATATTGTTTTGTATAAGCGATGTTGGGATTTGTCCTGACTTCCAAGCACTATGGGATACTTTATATTAGGGTTCTTTTAGTTAAAATCTGGTATAAAAATGTGCTTTTATATGAAAGCCTGATTGTATAATTTTGTTGTTCCAGCTTTTCCTTTTCTCTTACGGTTTTTGAACTATAAGTTTCAAGTAATTTGAAATGGGGCCCTTTTGCTTATTCTAATTTTAAGAATTTTGTATATGCTTACTGGGAAGAATTAGGGCAGATGTTTAGCCTGGTTTACTTGTTTATTATAGAAACAATCCTGAAAAGGACAGTATTTTCCAAACAGATCAGTAGTGACAATGTTGAACTAAGCCTTGTGATCCTGGAAGAGTGAAGGTTAAAGAAATCCCTCAACCCTTTTGTGTTCCTGAAAAGGCCTTACTTGGAAGAATCATCCCTCCCAGGTGACATAGATAAGACTCAGGGATGCATCCTACTTTATTGATGACAAGCCAGACACAGACCCACCAAATTCCCCTTTTTGGCTTCTAAATGACTAGCTGAAAGGCTTGCCCCACTGGTCAATAGGAACAAAATGCTGGTTAACCAGACCTTGGTTAAGCTTCTCTCCTTCCCTCAGGCCCCTAAACATTAACACACTCTCAGCCTGAGCAGCAACAACCTTCCTTAACAGCCTCTCCCAAGCTGTATTTCAGGCCTCTGATCTACTACCTACTATCCTGTCACCTCACTTTCCCAACTGTTTTAGCCTTATTTACTCCTTATAAAAGAAAACCCTTTTATTAAAAAAAAAAAAAAAAAAAAGAAAGAAGAGGAGAACCGTTTTCTGCCTGACCTCTGAGACACTGGCTGATCTCATGGTC
Organism: Balaenoptera acutorostrata; assembly: GCF_949987535.1. Classification (NCBI taxonomy): domain Eukaryota; kingdom Metazoa; phylum Chordata; class Mammalia; order Artiodactyla; family Balaenopteridae; genus Balaenoptera; species Balaenoptera acutorostrata. The sequence goes on along the minus strand of NC_080068.1, from coordinate 61,303,216 downwards.
AGAGCTTCTCCCTCTTGAAACAGTCCCCTCCCCCAATTACAATAGTCCCTTTCCCTCCCTTGCAATAATTTTTTCTAATAAAGTCTTTCCTTAGCAATGTCCAGAGTTGTTATTTGAAATCTGTAAATATTTGTTAGTTAATGATATAGCATTATATTCAGCTAGTGTCTTAAATATGGTACCTTAAATAAGGTAACTAATGTATCTACAGTAGATTATTATCAAAAGAATTAACACATAAATGACTGTGCCAATTATCAACTTACTGTGTTTTAGTTCCAAATCTACCCTTGTTTACCTTGCTTCCTGACATCGGAGCTGTGCTCTGTTAGCTCCTTTGCCAGCTGGCAGAACGTTAAGCTTCATCAGTAGAGGGCACTGGAGTGACTGCAAGGTGATAGCAGTAGGAAGACACTTTCTTTCCAGGTTCAAAGTCCCCATTTATTATTATTATCATCATTTTTAATCTTTATTGGAGTAGAGTTGATTTACAATTTTGTGTTAGTTTCAGGTGTACAGCAAAGTGAATCAGTTATGCGTATATATATCCACTTTTTTTTTTTTTTTAGATTCCTTTCCCATATAGGCCATTACAGAGTACCGAGAAGAGTTCCCTGGGCTATGTGGCAGGTTCTTATTAGTTATCTATTTCTATATATAGTAGTGTGTATACGTAAGTCCCAATCTCCCAATTTATGCCTCCCTCCTCTTAACCCCTGGTAACCATAAATCTGTTTTCTACATCTATTACTCTACTTCTGCTTTGTGAATATGTTCATTTGTACCCTTTTTTTTTTAGATTCCACACATAAGCGATATGATGATATTTGTCTTTCTGTGTCTGACTTACTTCACTCAGTATGACAATCTCTAGGTCCATCCATGTTGCTGCAAATGGCATTATTGAGTCAGGGACTCCAGGGGCCTCTGCAGACAAGCAACAGCTGTGCCCTCATGCCATGTTCTCCCCACCAGCAGCCCTTCTGAAGGCTCCCAAACCCCAACAGTTCATTGCTTCTACAAACTATCGTCAGCCAAGCCCTCTGACAAGTTTCTTCACCACTGGCAGGCTGTGTATCCCTGTGGCAGCCATGCTCTCTTTGCTGAAGCCTGAATCTCAGCCCTGGCTGGGCAGTGGTCTCTCCTGGTTCTTAGTTTCTTTATTGTTTCTCATCCTCTAGAGGTAGTAGCTGCCCTTTTGCACCCACTGCTTCTAGATCCCTTGAAGTCCATTTTATTTACTCTTAGTAGTTAAGCCAGTTTTTACTAGTTAACAATTCTTTATATTGAAATTTCTCTTTTTGAATAACCAGTGTAGTTTCTGTCTCCTAATTGCTACAATGCAATGAGTGAAATAAAATTTCCTACAAGTATTCTTGGTCTCAATTTTCAGTATTAGTGGACTCTAGTCTTAACCATTTCTCCAATTTTATCCATCTCAGTAAAACATACCCATGTGATAAGTCACATGACCAGCTCTTCTGTCTAGAAATCTGGGAGTCATCCTTGACACTTCCCTTTTTCTCTCACCTAAAATTCAATCCATCATCAAGTCCTGTAGATTCTAAAAAGGTATCCCAAATTGTATACTTTTGACAATCTCTATTCCACTCCACCATTCTACATTACTATAGGCTCTTAAATGCTTCCCCTTCTAGTATTGTTTCTCAATCAGCTTACACAATTCAGACTGATCTTTTAGAATACAAACTGGATTATGTTATTTACCTGGTTAAAATATGTCAATAATTTACCATTGCACTTTGGATAAAATTAAAATTCACTCATATAGCCTATAGGCTACTATCATGATTTGGCTACTGACTACCTCTTCCCTCATATTACGTTTACCTACCCTGTTTCTCTTTTTTTGTGTAGAAAATAACATTTTAAATTTCAGGACAAATCAAAGCGTTATCTTTCAGAGGTATTTAAAATGTCACTGAAATTCACCAGTGTGTTTCCAACAATACACATAATTCAACCTAAGTGACAACAATGGACAGCTTGGTTATATACTGACAATGACAACTACACCATGGGTGCTGCCTGGCTTTCAGAATTTGTAAAACACCATTGATTGTAAGACACAATAGAATGGTGAAGCACAATAAAACGTAAAAAACAAAACAAAACTTGTGTTTTAAAACTGATGATAGACAATAGATAATTGTTTGTGCTATTATTTATTTAACGTCTGCTTGTTGACTAGACTGAAAGCCATGTGGCTTCTGTCGACCATTTGATTTCTAGCATCTTATGCACTTTCAGGCATTAGGATGTAGTCCATAAATATCAGTTAGTAAATTTGCTCAACTTCTCTAAGTACTAAGTGGTAAGATTCAGGATGATTTTTGTCAATGGGAGAGAAAATGGTGGCTGACTTCAGGGATTAGAGAACCAAGAAAAGAGAGTCTTTTAGTCTCACGGAAGCTTACCACAAAAGGAGCAGTATCCAGACTTTATATACAAAGGTTGTTGGGAGACCTTTTCCTCCCTGTATTTTCTCAACAGAACCTACAGGCTGTGACTTTAAACCTCAAGACAAGCCATGTGTCACATGGGCTCCAGAGCATTAGAGTATGTGGTTCTTGCCTTATAATTTTAGCATTGATCGTTAGTTGGCATATTAAATCAATAGCCAAAACCATTGTTCTACTTTATCTTGTTATTAGCTGTATTCAGGACCAAAGAAAAAACATTGCGGAGCTGATCACTTACTGTATTTATGAGGCCTGTCCATTAGTTGGAGGGCCAATCCCCTCCTCTAACACATCCTTCAAATCATGTTTGATTTATTGATTATATAAGCCTTGAACTGTGAACGTTGGCTTCAGGAGCCGGTCAGCATATTCAACCACAGAGGAGTGGTGAATATTTATTGATAAACAGATAAATAGAGAGGGGGGCTCTGTTTTAACAGTAATATTGATTCTTTTTGAAAGTGGTAGAAGAAACTTTGAGATTACCACACATCCCGAGATCAAAGTAAAAAAAAATCTTGTATGTAGGGTGCTTTGTTGTGTAAAATCTGTTGGCACCAAAAGAGTATAAGAACTTTGGACATCAGAAAAGTTTCAAGATGTTAGATGAATGAAGCTCGGGGAATTATTTTAACTCTGGAAATAGCAGCAAGCACATTGGGGAAGTATCAAGGGGTATTGGAGAAACATACTTCAAAGGAGGCAAGGTTATTAAAGCCAAAGTAGATCTATTTGACAGGCTAAAAAAATAGTTTTATTTATTTATTTAAAAAATACTTAAGCACTTGCTATACTGCACAGAAAAAAAAAAAGAAAAGAAAAGAAAAAAGAAGCCACAAATCCCTTCCCTCTATAGAGCTCATATTTTAGCAGATATACTCAGAACTTACTGCTGTTAAAATGGTATTATAAGGGCAGCTATATGTGACTTATTACTAGATTGACTGGGGTCAGAGAAACCTAAAAGAAAACAAGAGGCATGATCTCATGGAGTAAACTGGAGTCATACCCCTGAAAAATCCTGGATCCAAGTAAGTACACTTTTGAGAGGCTCCCTGTTAAACTTCAGACATGAAATCAGTAATTAAAACATTCTTGGGTTAATCGTTCATTGAGGAATGGGACATATTAATGTGGTAAGAAAAAAGATATGAAAGGAGCCTGAGAAGACAACCTTGACATATCATTTTTAGATTAGTTTCAACAGGACATTTATCCTTAGATAGCACGCCAGGGAAATATATGTAGTTAGGGCTCAAAGGAAAGGCATAGGGAACATGAACTATACTAAAGGGAAACCAAGCAAGACATTAACAGATGAAGTCAAATACTGAGTTAGTTGAGCATTTAATACTAACAATAATTTAGAAAAAATTAATAACCTGACCCAAAAGCAAAACGAAAAAAAAAAAAGTAAAATATGTACACTTTGGAGAGAAGAAAAGGGATAACTGAAGAAGATTAAAATCTGCTGAGCCTGCCTAGAAGAAGAAACAGAAGGTAACAACACCAGAGGGTAATCCTATTAAAGCAGAAAAACATAATCGGCGAAACAAAATGTTTCCGCTGTTGTCGAGGTAGTAGAATTACTCAAGGTATGGAAAATGGAAAAGTTTTCAAAAGGACAGTTTTTGAGGTAGGTTTATGGCCCTCTTCAGAATTCCGAGACGCATGTTTCAAAACGATCAGTTGTACTTTTGATTCAAGATTCTGCTGAGGATAATTTTCCAGCTGGGTAAAAAAATACGCTGAGAGGCTTTTCTTTTTTTTTTTTAAATTTATTTATTTTTGGCTGTGCTGGGTCTTCGTTTCTGTGTGAGGACTTTACTCCAGTTGTGGCGAGCGGGGGCCACTCTTCATCACGGTGCGCGGGCCTCTCACTATCGCGGCCTCTCTTGTTGCGGAGCACAGGCTCCAGACGCGCAGGCTCAGTAGTTGTGGCTCACGGGCCCAGCTGCTCCGCGGCATGTGGGATCCTCCCAGACCAGGGCTCGAACCCGTGTTCCCTGCATTGGCAGGCAGACTCTCAAACACTGCGCCACCAGGGAAGCCCGAGGCTTTTCTTCAGTAGGCAGATTTCCCGGGGCTAAGACAATTTTCAGAGCAAGAAGCAAAGGTAAGTAAGTGGGTTACAATGCCAGAAAGGTTAGCAGGAAACTTACCATGTAAGACTCAGGGACCCTGGGGATCACCACTGCAGACTTCTGTATTTTACATGAAAATGGGTAGTCACTTGCCAGGAAAGGAGGCAGAAAGAATAGGTTGGTCCTGCCCCACCTTCCTTCCCTACCTCCGGAGATAGGGTAAACATGGTGACATAATGAACCACTTGTTTTATCCATTGAGATTAAATTTATAGGTTGTAAGCTACATCAGTTTGCACAGGCTAATTGGCACCCTGCTGAGATGAAGCAGAGAGAATTTTTCCTTTATTCTCATAGCATCTTTGTGGTCTGAACCTTCCTTCAGATAAAAGGACCCTTTGACAACATTAATATGGAGTACAAAAAACACTAAGAATGAAAGATTGCTTATGGACACTGGGGAATTTCTTGTGTTCTCTAAATTTTGTGGGCATATGGCTGGTTTTGCAATCACAAGACATGTCCTTGTAATTATTAAGGGCCTTTTAAACAGCCATATATGCATACATATAATAATAATAATAATTTTATTGATCATTCTTATTATGTACCAGACACTGTTGTTCTAAAGTTTTAATTTAAAACATAAATAAGCTTAGGGTTCAATTAATTCAACCCTAAAGCCTAAAAGAGCTCTTTTTTTTTTTTTTAAATTCCTGGGAAAACTAAGTCATGAGACTAATTACCTGGGATTCCATGAGAACCCTCTAACTGAGAGTGAGCAGAAATTGAGGATGGTAATTATGGATTTCATTTCTTGAGATTTTCGTAATTTTGAAGTAGAATTAAAGTTTGGACTTTAATTTCTTCCTGGACTTTGATAAATGGGAGAGGAATTAATAGTATTTAAATGTTAGGCATTTGAATATTTGTGTTCTTTGAGGTGTTTTTCTGCCATCACTGAGCTGATTACCAAATTTCTAGTAAGCTATATCTGTCCTTGGGACAAGATATAATATTTAGGATGGGAATTATTCTAGGAAGCAACTTTATTGGCCGGTGGGGGTAGTGTGGCCTTGAAATTAATTTTGTGTAATATTTTGACTTAATCTAATACTTTCTTGACGCAAAAGCTAAACCCACATCCAGTGGCCCCAGGATGATATTCCAAAAAAGCTGTATTTGGTATAGAGAAATTATATTAGGAAGTGGGAGTAGGACCAGCCTGAGAGAATAATGATCTTCTCCACACAGGGGCACAGCCACATCCCTGCTTTTAATTACTAAGGGTTAATTGTTAAGACCCATAGGTTAAGATAATAAAATCTGGGGAGTGATAGAGTGCAACTTATTTCCTTATAAATCTATTTCCCGGAGATATCATTTATTCCAGTCCCAGGGAGAGAACAGTATTGTGAAGTTAATTTTGCTGTTCTTCCAACCTCCCAACTCCTTCCCTTGCTAATTGCCTAAAGCAATTTAAGAGAAAACAGATTGATCAACATGATAATTATTGTTGAGAATTGAATCTCAGTTACTAGTGTTTTGAGCATTGGAAATTTTGGTGTATCATGTTGTAGTTTTTGTAAATTATTTTGGATCTCTGCTTAGTTGTTTATTTTTAGATTTCTCTCAATTTTGTACTTTTTATAATCAACTTTAAGTCAATTATATATATATATATCACTATTTGTAACATAAAAAACTTGTGCCAATTTTAATACCAAACAGTAGAACATTAATTAGAAAACTGAAAATAACCCTAATATACTGTGTGGAGCAATTTTAACAAGAATAGGTTAGTTGGAACCCTTTAGGGTTTCACAATTGATGGGATGCTTGTGTAACTATGATAGTGTGCCTAAAGTCAATAAAACTTACTTAAACATAGACTAGGATTTGGAAATATAAACATCAGCGTTTTATTAGTGGTGGTATCTGGATACATGAAAATGTCTGGAGGCATGTGATTTTCCTATGACTTTTTTTCACTTAATTGTATCAATTATTCTGTAGTAAGTATTGCATTTGTAATAGGAAAACTAGAATTAATCTAAAAATAAAATTTACTGTAAAAGAAAAATGAGTAGGTTTGGGGAATCTCAGTGATTAAAAATTATAATTCATTGTAAACCAATTATTTCACTTCTGCTGGTTTACTATGTTTTAATTTTATGCTTAGTTGTGAAAAACAGTTTGTTCCAATTAATTCCTCTTGCTGGACATTTAATTTTACTTCCCAATTAAACCCATATTATTGGATATTGAAGTTGTGCAAATTATTTTCAGTTAACTCACCAGACAATTGCAATGTATAACTCTTTAATTGAAACTAAAGATTTTAAATGAATTAGAATATAATTAAAAATTATAAAATTAAAAAATCTACATATGCTTATACCTTAACTCTGCAGAATGCAACTTTATCTTTTTGTTATTTTGATTCCATTTTAGGAACTTACATCTCAGGGTCGGGTCACCAATAATAAATATTTATTAGAGTAATAGTCATTGTGTATTTATCCCAAATCACTTGGCTTTTCATAAAAACACTTGAGTTTTCTTTAGCATTTAATACTGTTGAAATCTGCTCATAACTCTCTCCATTACTTTAATATAGTCCTACAATATCATGCTTCTCTTTCAATAGCTTTACTATGTCTTAATTGTTATTAATCTTCTACTGTCTGCCACTTCTATTTGTCCTTTTCATTCCCCCTTTCCTCTCTTTCACCAGTTGTTTCCTTCTTCACTTTCTTTCTCCTTATCTCTACTCTTCCATTTTTACTTTCTTTTTGTTTCTGATTATATTTTTTTCCCTTTTTTATTTTCTGCTATGATCTTCCTTCTTCTCCTGCTTTTGTTCTTTTCCCTTCTAAATGAAGGCAATCCTTTAATTCCTAATTTTAATTCTTAATTCTAAATCCTAATCTTAATTCTTTTGAATTTCCTCTACACCAGTGAACTTCAAAATGTGGTCCCTTCTTTAACTGCATATTTGTGTGAGGCCAGATTTTTTTTTAACATATTTCAACCAAAACAATGTATCACAAAGAATTTCACTCCTGCTAGATGGCCACATCCTAATCCCTGAAACCTGTGAATGTTTTACCTTAAGTGGATCAAAGACTTGCAGGTGTGATTAAGTTAAGGCTTTTAGGATGGAGAGATTTTTCAGGTGGCCCCAATGTAGTCGCAGGTATCCTTATAAGAGGGAGGCGCTAGGTCAGCGTCAAAGAAGTGAGGATGGAATCAGAGGCCAGAGTGATTTGGCCAAAGTCAGGGAATGTGAGCCACTTCCAGAAGCTGGAAGAGGTAAGGAATGTGTTCTTGCCAAAAGCCTCCAGGAAGAAAACAACTTTGATTTGCTTCATGAGACCTGTTCAGACTTCTCACCACCAGAACTGTAAGATAATATGTTTTTATTGTTTTAAGCCACTAAGTTTGTAGTAATTTGTTACAATAGCAATAGGAAACTAACACAGGATTTGTGTTAGGATGGATGTTTCAGGCTGGTTGTTGAAGAGCTTTGAAGATTGTAGGTTCCTCCCCTCAGGGAGTAAGATTGTTTTCAGATATGGAAGGGGAATTGGAAGTTATTATTGCTGGGTTTTTTGGCCTTAGTAATTTGAGATGTTACCTTTATCATATATAAGATTTTTGTGTATACTTGAGCCAATTTATGGGCTTTCTATTCAATTACACTCATCTATTTTCTATTTCTAATCCAGTACCACACTTTTAATTATAGAGGTCTTATAGTATGCTTTAATTTCCGGTCGGGTTAGTCACCTCTCCTAGTTTTTTGTTTTCCAGGCTATTTTTGCATGTTTTACTTTCCACTCTAGAATGAACTTTTTAATCTCTATAAATTATTTTTAAAAGTTGCCCAGTTGACTCTGGAAATCAGAAAGGTTTAAGAACTGCTGATGAAGAGTTTAACTGCTGATGGGAATTTAAAGGGCAGGTGTATTCTGTTTAGAGGAAGGTAAACTGAATCTGTGACAATTGCAAATTGAAAATATCAGTAAATAATTATTTGTAATCCACTTGATGATAATTGCCTTTAAAATCCACTGTAGTCCAGTTGCTTTAGGAAATCTTTTAATCTTAATAATCTGTACTGATACTGAGTAGCCATTGCCATAGTAATTTCCCGGGTTGATATGTGAGAAAATTACAAAAGTTAATTCTCTTCAGTAATCTATTCAGTGTAATTTTCCATAACTATAATCTTTTTTTCTCTTATCTCTTTAATTTTTTAAGGGCTATTGATTCATAATGAGTTGACAGTGTTAGTTTATTTAACTTGTGGGTAAGGAAATCACAGCTGGGATGGGGAAGATTTTAGAGCAGTAAAGGAGATTCAAGGATGTCATTTTTTGCTTGTAAAAAATATGTATTTCTTTTAAACACACTCACACATACATATATGGAAGCAGAATGTAGAAAGTGGTATAAATAGTTATAAATAAAATGCTATACATGTAAAAAAGAAAAAGGAATAAGTACACTGCTCACCCAAATGGCTGTTACTGAGTTATAATTGGCAAATCAGGTTTTTAACAATAAAATGGAGTAAATGGTCATTTCAGCTATTAGGCTAGTTTCAAGAATGAAAAGTAGCTTACAAGTACTATGGTGCTTGGTTAGTGGGAAGTCTCTCTAGGAGCAATGTGTAATAGAACCTTCTCCACAATGAGGGAAATATTCTAGATCTGTGCTGTCCAATATGATAGCCATTAGATATGTGAGTCTACTGAGCACATGGAATGTGGCTAGTGCAACTCAAGAACATAACTTTTAATGTTATTTAACTATAGTTAAAATTTTATTGAAAGTGACATGGAGCTAGTGACTACTGTACACACTATCATTATTGCCTCAAATAGCTGATTCAGACTTCTTTGTTAAAAATGATGGTGCAATATCTAAGGTACATGGATATATTTGTCTCTATAAAGGTAAACAACTACTTTTATTTTTATTTTTCATAAATTTATTTATTTATTTTTGGCTGCTTTGGGTCTTTGTTGCTGCGCACTGGCTTTCTCTAGTTGCGGCGAGCAGGGTCTACTCTTTGTTGCGTGGGCTTCTCATTGTGGTGGCTTCTCTTGTTGCAGAGCATGGGTTCTAGGTGTGCGGGCTTCAGTAGTTGTGGCACAGGGGCTCAGTCATTGTGGGTCACGGGTTCTAGAGCACAGGTTCAGTAGCTGTGGCGCATGGGCTTAGTTGCTCCGCGGCATGTGGGATTTTCCCGGACCAGGGCTCGAACTCGTGTCCCCTGCACTGGCAGGCGGATTCCTAATCTCTGCACCACCAGGGAAGTCCCTAACAACTACTTTTCTTTGGCATTGCTAGCTGATCACTGTATAGTTAGATAGGTTTGCTTGTAACCTTAACTTAGCTATTTACAAGACTATTTACTACACCTCATTGATGATTTAGTTGTACTTCATGATTTCCTATGACAAAATAATTTTGTTAAACAATGCTAGTCTCAAGCAATCTATACCAGCCTGTTCTCCAGTAACAATGCAAAGATATGACTAAGTTCTATAAATTTAGATTACGTGCTCTGTTTGAGCTCATTAGTAATAAAAGTCAGTGGTATACCACCAGCCTTGCTTACTGCTATTTAATCTACTCTAGTTATTCTAATACTCGCCTGTGCCTTACAAGAGAGAATATAAAACAAAATTTTTGTCCTTTGTATATTGCCTAGGTTGCTGAAGATTCTCTTTCCAAAGGGTTCTTTAAGACTCATATTCTGACATACAATTTATCTCATCATAAATATTTGAAGACTGAATGTTCAGTACTGTTTATTTATTCATCACAGAGTATTTCTGAATTATTTCATGGGTATGGGAGTTTTGATGCCAAACTGAAAAAACAAAAAACTAATAAACCAAAAAATTCCCAACTTTTTGAAAATACATGCATATTTTTAAAATAGAACAATAAAAGTGTGTAATGAGAAACTTTTTGGAGTTGCATATATATTTAGAGATAAGATAAAAATCTTTTTAATATAGAAAATTTGAAACATATGTAATATTAAAGATAATAGTGAAAAAACCATGAAATACCCATCATCCATTTTCAATGATTATCAGGGCACAGCCAATCTTGTTTCATCTATAGCCCCATCCTTTGTCTCCCACATCGTTATTTTGAAGCAATTACCGACATTATTTTGGCTCATCTGTAAATATTTCAGTATGATCTTTAAAATACAAAGTCTTTAAAAATCACAGTGACAAATCAAGTATCACATCTAAATAATAACAATTTCAATATTGTCAAATATCCAGTTAGTATTCAATTTTCATCATTGTTTTGAACACACAGTTTGTTTGCTTAATTCAAGGTTGAAATAAGCTCCATGCATATAGATGAATGACTGATGTTTCTTGAGTCTTTTTGATGAATGGGTTTCATCTCCATTGAACATTTTTTCTTTAGAATTTTGCTATTAAAGAGACCAGGGTGTTTGTCCCATGGAATTATCTGAAGCCTGAATTTTGCTGATTTTAGAGCATAAACTAGACTTTGAGTAATACTGCCATATTTTACTCAACAAATCTGCTATGGATAGACTTTTGAGTGGTTTGTACACTTTACTATTTTGATAATGCTTTAATAACTAGCTTTGTGCATACTTAGTTTGTATTTTTGCCAGGGTGTATTTCATATAGGTAGCTAGACATGGGCTCATAGGGTCAAAAAGTAAACCATATGAAATTACTAGACATTGCCAAATTCTCTGCCATTAGAGTTGTTCCATTTGCATTTCCACTAGCAATATTTTAGTATGCTTGTTTCCTTACAACTTTGCCAACAGAGTAGGTAGTCAAACTTTTGGATTTTTGCCTAATAGTTGAGAAATGCCATCAAAGTATAGCTTTAAATAGCATTTATCTTACCATAAGTTAGGTTAAACATACAGACGAGATAACTTTGTACTATCAGGGCATTAAGCAACAATTTTTTACTAAAAAGTTATATATATGTATGTATATATGTGTATATGTATATATATGTAATATAAAAGCAGTGGCTAGCCTAAAAAGTTACTTTTAGAGTGGCTTATTGGGATATTAAATGTTAAGACGATTTTGATAAACAAAATATTGTGGAAATAACTAATTTAATCTAAACATTTCAATTTAATCAATTGTGGTATATCTGAAAGTATTTTGTAGAATGATTTTCATCTGATAAATGGAAAAATTGGTAAAGGTGCTCTCAGAGTCTGTCAAATATTTTTCTGTCTTGGAAAAAGTAAAATTTAGATTTTTAAAATTCTTGATATTTTAATATGGCCTGTGGTTTCTTTAATTTTGCAAACGTTAATTATCTGGTAATAGTGGCTCACTTTGAAACATAGGATGTGAGAAAGCAAAGAAAGTATTTCTTTTTCTCCCATATCAAGAATGAAAGGCTAAATAGGCAAAATGGAATACTTAATATACACAGTGGGTCTGAGATTTAAGAGGTCAGAGGCAGAAGGGGAAGCTAAGAAGGTAAAAGCTGTCTCCTCCAAAAGGAATGCCTTTTTGGTATTTCTTAAAATGTCTGAAACACTCTTTGTTTTGTAACATTATCTTTTTTAGATTTGGCCTTTCCTCTTCTTCCCCTTTCCATGTGTGGCAAGGGTAAACTGCACTTTCCTTCCTTTAGGAAGTCCCATGGAAGCCTGGAGAAGCCAGGGTGAGGTCTAGTGGAAATCAGGTACAGAATTGGCAACTTAGGAAAACTTTGTTCAAGTATGTTGTAATAAATTCTAGAGTAGTAGATCCCAGAGCCTGGTTTTGACCTAGGAGAAAGCAGATAAGGGTATTGCTCAACCTATTTTAATTTGAACAACTCAGTGGGTAGAAAAGAATACTCGAAGATCACAAGGCTAAGATATCACTCATCACTCTGGGACCAAAGGGCTGCATGGTGTTTCTCCCTCGAAGACTTGAAAATGTATCAGGCTGCTGGCTTATACTTTGGCTTTCCCAGCTGTTGTTTTTCAATGAAAGCAAAATTAACGTCTTCCATGTGCATATCACATGGTAGGTTATGAACCAGTTCCTGAGGATATAAAATGATAAGACCTCTGTTCTGAAAAAGGTTGTAATCTACTCAAAGAAGCATTAGAACACAGTGGTTAAACATGTGAATTCTGGAACTATATTCTTAAGTCTAGATGACTTTTCAGCAAGCTATTTAACCTCACTGTAACTCAGTTATTTCATCTGAAAATTGTTAATAGTAACTGACAATATTTGTAAAATGCTTAAAATAGCACTTTGTACCTAGTGAATACTTAATATTAGTATGAGTATAGTTATTTAAAGTAGATCTCATCTTTGATTTGCCCCTGTAAAAAAAAAAAAAAAAAAAAAAAGGATATGCTCTTCATTTTTCTAATATCTCCAGTTCCATCCCTAAGGCTAAGTGCAGATAATCTTCCCTGATCATCCTGCTAGAGGTCCAGGGACATATATACTCCTGTTTTTCTTGATAGATGAAGACAGTGCTTAGTGGAATAAGCAAGTTTTTAGCCATACAATCTTTTTTGTGCCGTGAATTAGCTGTGCATCCAAAATAGATGATTTACTAGCCACAGATCTTAGTTTACCAACTTACAAAATATGGAAATTTATCTTTAAAGTCCATCATATCTGTGAAGCATCATCATTAATGCATAGTCTTGACACAAATATGCTTTATTTTAAGCTACTATATGAGAAATTTAGGCAAATTTTCAAATACAGCCAAGTACACTCTACCTACTGAAAACCTTGCAGTCAGTTATTGCTAATTCTTGGGCTGGGAGGAAATTTGAGATCTAAAGTTTATAGTCCACTGAGCTTAAAGTTAATCACAGGGTGTTTAAGATTAAGTGCTATATTTACAGAACTAACAATTCTCTTTAGAAAACATACGTCAATTGGGTTTGCCACATATGCCAATCTCTTCAGAACCTGCAGATACAGAAGGCCAACTGTACTATGCTTTTTTATACAAGGGGCTTGAGCATCTGTGGATTTGGGTTCTCCACAGGGGGGTCCTAGAACCAATTCTCCATGAATACTGAGGGACAACTATAATGGAAAATATGCGATCATTGGTACTACTTCTCCATGTGGGTGAGTGTGTGTGTATATAAGTATATATATGTGTGTATATATATATATATGTATTTTGGTATATATACATTATATATTTACATATATGTACATACATATACACACATGTATATACATACATGTGTAGACTCACATATATTTGACATGCACATGTTTACATACATGGCATACACAGAGGGACAGATACAATCATGGCAATGGTGTGTGTGTGTATCCTTAGAGCAGTGGAATTATTAAATCATTGCAGATTTCTGATTTACAGTAACTTGTAGACTGTAAGTAATCATTCTGAACTTAACTTTTATAAGACTCAAAAACACTTAAGATATTGAACTCTAATATTTCAATTATAGTTATTTATAACACAAATAACTATATTAAATAATGTCTAACATATTATACTGAGGTAAAATACAACAAACATTTGACATTGATATTAACAAAATCTGCTACTAAAGACTAAAAATTGAAAATGTTTATAGAGATTGGTTCATATCTGTAAAAGGAGAAGTTCCCATTAGAGATTGTATGGTTTAAAGTATATGAGGAATATGGGGGGGACCTTCAAGATGGCAGAGGAGTAAGACGTGGTGATCACCTTCCTCCCCACAAATACATAAAAAATACATCAAAATGTGGAACAACTCCTACAGAACAGCTAATGAACGTTGGCAGAAGACCTCAGACTTCCCAAAAGGAACAGAAGCCTGTGGGCAACCTACAGGCAGAGTGGGGACAAAACCAAAGCTGAACCCCAGGAGCTGTGAGAACAAAGAATAGAAGGGAAGTTTCTCGGTGCAACCTTAGGAGCAGTGGATTAAACCCCACAATCAACTTGATGTACCCTGCATCTGTGAAGTACCTGAATAGACAACGAATCAACCCAAAATTGAGTCATTGGACTTTGGTAGCAACTGTAGACTTGGGGTTTGCTGTCTGCAACTGACTTGTTTTTGATTTTTATGTTTATCTTAGTATAGTTTTTAGTGCTTGTTACATTGGTGGATTTGTTTATTGGTTTGGTTGCTCCCTTTTTTTAAATTAATTTTTAAATTTTAATAATTAAAAAAATAGTTTAATTTTAATTATTTTTGATTTTTTTTCTTTCTTTTTTTCTCCCTTTTCTTCTGAGCCGTGTAGCTGATAGGGTCTTGGTTCTCCTGCCTGGTGTCAGGCTGAGCCTCGGAGGTGGGAGAGCCAAGATCAGGACATTGGACAACCTGAGACCTCCAGGCCCCATGTAATATCAATCAGTGAGAGCTCTCCCAGAGATCTCTGTCTCAATGCTAAGACCCAGCTCTACCCAATGGGCAGCAAGCTCCAGTGCTGGAAGCCTCAAGCCAAATAACTAGCAAAACAGGAACACAACCCCACCCATTAGCAGAGAGGCTGCTTAAAATCATACTAAGTTCAGACACCCCAAAACACACCACCTGATGCAACCCTGCCCACCAGAAAGACAAGATCCAGCCCCACCCACCAGAACATAGGCTTCAGTCCCCTCCACCAGGAAGCCTACACAAACCACTGAAACAACCTTACCCACTGAGGGCAGACACCAAAAACAATGGGAACTACAAACCTGCAGCCTGTGAAAAGGAGAGACCCCAAACGTAGTAAGTTAAGCAAAATGGGAAGACAGAGAAATATGCAGCAGATGAAGGAGAAAGGTAAAAACCCATCAGACCAAACAAATGAAGAGGAAATAAGCAGTCTACCTGAAAAAGAATTCAGAGTAATGATAGGAAAGATGATCCAAATCTTGGAAATAGAACAGAGAAAATACAAGAAATGTTTAACAAGGACCTAAAGAGCAAACAAACAATGATGAACAACACAATAAATGAAATTTAAAATTCTCTAGGGGGAATCAATATCAGAATAACTGAGGCAAAAGAATGGATAAGTGACCTGGAAGATAAAATAATGGAAATAACTACTGCAGATCAGAATAAAGAAAAAAAGAATGAAAAGAACTGAGGACAATCTCAGAGACATCTGGGACAACATTAAATGCACCAACATTTGAATTATAAGGGTCCCAGAAGAAGAAGAGAAAAAGAAAGGGAATGAGAAAATATTTGAAGGGATTATAGTTGAAAACTTCCCTAATATGGGAAAGGAAATAGTTAATCAAGTCCAGGAAGTGCAGAGAGTCCCATACAGGATAAATCCAAGGAGAAGCATGCCAAGACACATATTAATCAAACCATCAAAAACTGAATACAAAGAAAAAATATTAAAAGCAGTAAGGGAAAAGCAACAAATAACATACAAGGGAATCCCCATAAGGTTAACAGCTGAGCTTTCAGCAGAAACTCTGCTGAAAGGGAGAGTGACAGGACATATTTAAAGTGATGAAAGGAAAAACCTACAATCAAGATTACTCTACCCAGCAAGGATCTCATTCAGATTCGATGGAGAAATTAAAAACTTTATACAGAGCAAAAGCTAAGAGAATTCAGCACTACCAAACCAGCTTTACAACAAATGCTAAAGGAACTTCTCTAGGCAAGAAACACAAGAGAAGGAAAAGACCTACAAAAACAAACCCCAAACAATTAAGAAATGGTAATGGGAACATAACTATCAATAATTATCTTAAATGTAAGTGGATTAAGTGCTCCAACTAAGAGACACAGACTGGCTGAATGGATACAAAAACAAGACCCATATATATGCTGTCTACAAGAGACCCACTTCAGACCTAGGGACACATACAGACTGAAAGTGAGGGGTGGAAAAAGATATTCCATGCAAATGGAAATCGAAAGAAAACTGGAGTAGCAATACTCATATCAGGCAAAATAGACTTTAAAATAAAGACTATTACAAGAGACAAAGAAAGACACTACATAACAATCTAGGAATCAATCCAACAAGAAGATATAACAATTGTAAATATTTATGCACCCAACAAAGGAGCAACTCAATACATAAGGCAAATACTAATAGCCATAAAAGGGGAAATCAACAGTAACACAATCATAGTAGGGGACT
Source organism: Balaenoptera acutorostrata (assembly GCF_949987535.1). Taxonomy (NCBI): domain Eukaryota; kingdom Metazoa; phylum Chordata; class Mammalia; order Artiodactyla; family Balaenopteridae; genus Balaenoptera; species Balaenoptera acutorostrata. Next base: position 61,286,503 of record NC_080068.1, on the reverse strand, counting down.
TTAAC